>NC_067154.1:47385106-47752283 GCF_903995435.1 Acomys russatus
CAGAATGTCCCATACAGGACTCTCATTAAGCTTGGAATTTCACAACTTTGGAAAAATGGACCACAAAGGCTATCCCTGGCTTGTTTAACCATTTCCCTAATTTTGTTAGGGGGAGAGCCTTCAAAGGAATTATTTGCCCTAAATCAGCCTGAAAAAACCTTAAGAGAATGACAACCCATTTCCTCTAAGGGAGGTTGGATCAGTTTTTGTTTTCTCTCTTGATCTACAGACTCTTATTTTCATTGGGAGTTGGTTATAAGTGTTATAGGTCTTTTATAGAGAGGAAACTATGTGTAACTCAGGAATATATCTCTTTTCCTTTATCTTTCTTTGTAGGTAAGGAGATAGGAGCTGAAAAGAAGGAAAGAAGGATATAAAAATATAGAGGGAGGATAGAACAAAAGGTACGTTATTGAATCTACTCCTTATCTCAAGGCCCTAATTGTTACTCACAAATAAGGTAGTTTTTAAATTAAGTGGTGTTGAATTTTATGTATTGATGCAAATCATGCTCATGTCAAAAACTAGTCTGATTTTATAACTAGAATGTATATTCTAGGTCTAATAGAATGATATGATTCTATAAATATATGAGGTAAAATAGTTAAATAAAGTCTTCAAAATTTCAGATACCTACAGACTATGGCATTTAAAGATTTTTTTTTTTTTAATTCTAAAGATTCTTTGACAACAAGACAAGTTAACTCCTGGCAATACCCAGCCAGCCTCAAAGAAGAAAATGAGCATCAAAGAACCTCCTTATGGAGTTGGCCTCAACTGTGGCAAAACAGCCACTGGGCAAAATGTATTTGTTTCTGCCACAGAGAGAATTCTGCCTAAAAGTGGGCAAATTTAGATGCAGTCAGAGTCACCAGCCAAACTCTGCCAAGGCAGGATAGGCGAGTCCTCAATAGTTCCTCTTTCACAAATATGTCTGCCAGATATATTGGAACAAAAGGCTGAAGATTATACTTCAACATTCTAGAGAATGTTGGGTGACTGTTCAGGCAGTAAACTGTCTCAGTCATTTTTTCATTTTGGAAACTGCTACCCTGCACTCTGGTTTCATTCAGGTATTTAAGTTTTATCCCTTCTCAAGTCTGTGATGGGTTTGGAGACCATATAGTTTAGTCTTTCAGTTCAGCTTAGTAGGTTAGGCATTAAGATGCGATTAGATCAAAATAGATGTTCTAAGTTAATAGAGATTAGATAGGATAGATATTAATCTCCATTCAGAAATTTAGACCCAATAAGCTAGGAAAGAGGTTTACTTCAAGTTTGCCAAATACAAATGGCCAAGTCACTACGAATGTAACATTTGTATAATTCCTGATTGTCTTATTGTTCTTTCTGCTGTATGTAGTACAGTTTACTCATGTATACTAATATAAGTGTATATGCTAAAAAGAAACAGAATATAAAAATTTCAAAAGAAAACAGTCTTCGCTCATATGATATATCTCAAGCACAGTTCATCTTCCCAGCCTTCTCTCCAGGCCCTCTCTTCCAGAGCTCTCCTGCCCCTCTGTTTCCTCCTCACAAAAGAGCAGACCTCCAAGAGACAACAGCCAAGTATGACAAAAGATACAATAAGACACAATAAGACAAGGGGAAAGCCCTCATGCTGGATATGGCAGTCTGAAACTAGGAAAAGAGTCCCAAGAGTAGGCAAAATGGTCAGAGATCCATCTACTCCTACTGTTAGGAGTCCCACTAAACTACAACAGTCATAACACATACACAGAAGAACTAATACAGACCCAGGCAAGTGTCTGTGAGCATATGTGGGCACTGCTTAGTTGATTCACTGGGCCTTGTTCTTCTGATGTCTGATGTTCTCAATCCCCGTTGACTCCTACAGTCTTTCCTCCCATCATCTCCAGGGTTCCCTGATCTTCAAGGGGAGGAAATCGATGGAGACCTCCAATTTAGACTCTCTTCACATAATGTGTGGTTTAATGTCCCAAGTTGTTATCTTTTCCTCCAACCTGCTCCTTACAGGGAATTTGGAACTTACAAGTTTTTTGGTTGGAATTATTTTTACTAGAGTTGCTTTAATATGGGAACATTATGTGTGTTTGGGAGAGATAAGTTTTTGCCCCACATTCTTCATCCTCAAGTCTTGCTCAAGTACACTGGCACTGGTTTGGGGTATGACTTTTAGTGAATATTTTGACACTACAACATATCTACAGCATTATATACTGTTAACTGTCTAAAGATTGCCCAGGTCATTTTTTCCCAAACCAAAAATACTGATAGTTAGAACTTGCTTTTTATCATAGCTGAGAGAGAAAGGGTAGAGGTTTAATGTGTGAGAAGGAAATCAGGAACAGTTGTTACAGCTTTTGTATCAATTATATCATCATAGGAAAGTGGTCTTTTATAAAAGAAATGTCTGTGTAGTCTTACATACAGTTAAAAGAAATCGGAAGAGTGGATAAAGAAACTGTGGTACGTATACACTATGGAATACTACTCAGCTATTAAAAACAAGGAATTCCCAAAA
Source organism: Acomys russatus (assembly GCF_903995435.1). NCBI lineage: Eukaryota > Metazoa > Chordata > Mammalia > Rodentia > Muridae > Acomys > Acomys russatus. The sequence goes on from NC_067154.1 coordinate 47,387,616, forward strand.
TTTGTGGATAAATGGATTGAGCTAGAAATGATCATAATGAGTGAGTTAACCCAGAAGCAGAAAGAATCAAATGGTATATACTCACTTATATCTGCATACTAGCCCAAGGGGCATGTCCCACAAAAGCCTTCACTTACCAGGAAACTGGGACAGAGGGGAAGGCATCCTATTGGGACTCTAAATGAGAGACGCATGGGAGAACAGCAAAATAAAAGGATACAGAGGGTCCTAGAAACCTACAAGTAGAACAATATGATAGGCAGATTTGGGCCCAGGGGTCCCGCTCAAACTAAGGCACCAGCCAAGGACAATACAGGAGGTAAACTTTAAACCCCTTCCCAGATCTAGCCAATGGTCAGAATATTCTCCACAGTTGAGTGGAGAGTGTGATATGACTTTCTCATGTACTATGGTGCCTCACATTTGACCATGTCCCCTGGAGGGGGAGACCTGGTGGCACTCAGAGGAAGGACAGCAGGTAGCCAAGAAGAGACTTGATACCCTATGAGAATATATAGGGGGAGGTAATCCCCCTCAGGAACAGTCATAGGGGAGGGGAATAATGGGAAAATGGGGGGGGGAGGAATGGGAGGATACAAGGGATGGGATAAACATTGAGATGTAACAAGAATAAATTAATAAAAAAAAATAAAAATAAATTAAAAAAAAAAAAGAAATCATATGCATTGTTATATAGGATTGCTTGCTAACTTTAACCACAGGGCAGAGCATATCTTTTGAATGTTCATTTTTGTGTTCATTTCTTTTGTTCTAATCAAGTTAATTACCATCAACATATCCCTACACATATTAATTTGCAAATTAGGGTTTCTTTAATAGCTACAATGACACATAACTGATATCCTGCTTAAAGAATTGAATTACATGTGTCCACAGCCCAGGAAGCAATTTCAGTGCACAATGTCTGTCATATGGATTATTCTAGACTTTCTCTGTACAATGGTAAATAATACACTGAAAAAAATCATACTTGTATTCCACCACAGTCCTTCATATTTTCTAGTCAATGAATTATTAGATGATCACAGAATGAAGCTTGTACTGCTCTCTGCTCTCTTGCAGATGGATCAGTCAGCTGCATTCTGAACTTGTTAGTTATTTTCACTGTCACCTTTAAAACAAACTCACCCTCAGTTTGCATCTTGGCTTCTTTTTTTTTTTTCTCCAGCTGGCCTTGGTTTAATAAATGCCTAGTAAACAAAGAATTATGAAAATTTATCCTTTGTAATGTGTTTTAGGTAAAAATAACAATGGCATAAGTGTTATTATTCTTATCCACTTTTTGTGAATGTGCTTGTGTATGTGACTGAGTGAGCATGTAACTGCAGGTATGTTGGAGGCAAAAGGAGAAGTTAGTCTTTTGTAAATTTCTTTTTTTTTTTCTTTTTTTTTTTTTTTTTTTTTGGCCTATACCTTTATTTTTTTTCTTTTTTTTTTTTTTTTTTAATTAATTTATTCTTGTTACATCTCAATGTTTATCCCATCCCTTGTATCCTCCCATTCCTCCGCCCCCCATTTTCCCATTATTCCCCTCCCCTGTGACTGTTCCCAAGGGGGATTACCTCCCCCTATATATTCTCATAGGGTATCAAGTCTCTTCTTGGCTACCTGCTGTCTTTCCTCTGAATGCCACCAGGTCTCCCCCTCCAGGGGACATGGTCAAATGTGAGGCACCAGAGTACGTGACAAAGTCATATCACACTCTCCACTCAACTGTAAATTTCTTTTTTACTTTGAGAATTTCATACAATTATTTTTATGATGTGTATTTCAACTGGCCTCCTTACCTCTTCCCAGGGCTATTCATTACCATCTTTTTATTTCCTGAACCTCATGCTCTTTTATTGTTATTGAATCCATAGAATAATTACAGAAATGTAGTGGTTCCAAATACATCTTCCTTCAATTCTCTTATGTGGCATGTGCAGAAGACAGATGGATTGTGGGAAATTACAGTTGATTATTATGAACTTAATTTAAAAATTAACTTCTATTGCAGCTGCTTCATTCAATGTAGTGTTCTTACTAAAGTGGATTCCAACAATTCCTGGTATACAGTATGTAGCTGTTGAACTATAATATGGCTTTTCTTGATATCTGACGATAATGACCAGCAACCCAAATTTATTTTCAGCTATCAAGATTAACAGTAGAACACCTTAGTTTTACCCCCTGCTTATATCATAACCTAATTTGAAAAGATAACAGTGGTCTGTCTCATCCACAAAATAGGGCACTTACCCACAAAATTGATAAAATTTTGCTGTTTAGAGTAAGTAAGCAGGATGTATGAACCACTTTGGTTTTGTTGACTATTAATATGTGCATCCAAAGATGAAAAATGGTGTGCAACCAAAATTCCAGACACTTCTACCTCAGAGAAATTTCTAAGAGTCCAGTGGTATGGTCCACTATATAGTGATATTACCTCTAAACTGAAGGATAAATTCCTGCCCCTGATCATCCCCAGGGAGAAGCACAATGCAGTTGAGCTTGTCTGGGTTATGGGGGCAGAATATTCTTACTTTGGATGTATTATTCCAGCCCATAGACTAGTGTCCAGGAAAACTGATCGATTTGAATGAATGCTTCAATATGAGATGACTTTTCAAATGGTCCAGACTACTGTGCAACCTGACCTACCATGTGTGCCACACAATTCAACGGAACTAATGGTGCTTGAGGTGTCACTGGAATATAGATATGCTGAGTCTAGCCTTTGGCAAGATCCAATAGGATCATCTAGATTGCCTTTATGCATGAAAAACGTCAGTCTTTTTTTTTTTTTTTTTTTTTTTTGCTATCTTACATTGTCTTGCTTTTCCAACATAATAGTCTATTTCTCTTGTGTAAACTACCAGTGTTGATATTTTGTAACTCCAAGAAGCAACATATCAACTTTTTATTTATTTCAGTGTTCAAATAGCTGAGATTTTGGTATCAATGATGTCACACTGGGGATAATTTTTAGCAATTTAGTCTGTGCACAATGTTATTTTAATGTTAGTGCAATGTTGTGTGGTAGTTACAATTTCAATCACATATTTACATTACAAAAATTGTATAATTTACTAAATAAAAATCTTTAGAACCCTTGAATAATGGACCTTTTAGTAAAGACAATTCACATTCGCCTGTAGGGACCCAGGGTCTCCTCCATGGACCAGCTGGATAATCTGAGGCTAGACCCACCTGTGCTCCATACTGTGTGGACCCCTCTTACCCAGGGCACTCCAGCTCTGGATCTTTGTAGCTCCAAGACCAAGAGCCCGATGTGAACTGAGAGGATCCCGCACCTAGCATCTTAGACCCTACCCTAGATCTTCCCAGAATGGCAGATGGACATTAACACTCTTCAAACTACTCCCAAAATACAAATGGAAGGAATATTACCAAACCCATTTTATGGTGTCATAGTTACCTTGTTACCTAAAATTCACAAAGACCAAACAAAGAGAACTTCAGATCAATTTCTTTTATGAATATTATCACAAAAATAATCAATAAAATACTCACAAATGAAATGCAAGAACACATCAAAGATTGCATTCACCATGACCAAGTAGGCTTCATTCCAGGCATGCAGAAATGGTTCAATGTACAGAAATCCACTGATGTAATCTATGATATAAACAACCTGAAAGAAAAAAAAAAAACCACATGATCATTTGATCATTTCCATAGATGCTGAAAAAGCTTTTAACAAAACCCAACACCTATCCCTTTTTAAAGTCTTGGAGAGATCAGGGATACAAGGCACATGCCTAAGTAAAAAAGTCTATAAACAACAAGCCAATAGCCAACATCAAATTAAATGGTGAGAAACTCAAAGAAATTCCACTAAAATCAGTGACTACACAAGGCTGTCTACTATTTCCATATCTCTTCAATACAGTACATGAAGTTTTAGCTAGAGCAATAAGACAACAAAAAGAGATCAAGGGGATCCACATAGGAAAGAAAGATAGCAATGTATAGGTATTCACAGATAATATGATAGTGTAAAGAATTTACCCCCAAAATTCCACCAGAGAGCTGTTACAAATGGTAAACACCTTCAGCAAAGTGGCTGGATACAAAATCATACAAAAAAAAAATCAAACTCCCCCATACACAAATGACAAATGGGCTGAGAAAGAAACTAAGGGAATTATACCCTTCACTGTAGCCAAATATAATGAAAAGGTATCTTATTGTAACTCTAACTGAGGAAGTGAAAGACTTATATGAAAAAAACTTCAAGTTTCAGAAGAAGAAAACTGAAGAATATATCAGAAGTTGGAAAAATAATCTTGATAGTAAAAATGGCCATCTTCTCTAAAGCAATCTACAAGTTCAATACAATCCCTATCAAAATGTTTTTTACAGACAATGAAAGATCAAGTCTCAATTTCATGTAGAAAAGCAAAAAAAAAAAAAAAAAAAAAAAAAAAAAAAAAAAAAAAAAAAAAAAAAAAAAACCAAAAGAAAAAAAACCCTCAAAATAGCTAAAATGATCTTGTACAATAAAAGGTTGTCTGGAGGAATATCCATTCCTGATCTCAAGCTGTACTGTAGAGCAACAGTAATAAAAATGGTATGATACTTGCATAGAAATAGAGTCACTGATCAATGGAATCAAATCAAAGATCAAGAAAGAAATTCACACACCTATGGACACTTGATGATTTTTGACAAAGAAGTTAAGCACACAATGGAAAAAACAGTATCTTCAACAAATGGTGCTGCTCTAACTCAATGTGTATGTGTAGAAAAATGCAAACAGATACATAAATTTCACCTTGTAGAAAACTCAAATCCAGGTGGATTAAAGACCTCAGCATAAAGCCAGACACATTAAATTTGTTAGAAGAAAAAGTGGGGAAGAGACTTGAACTTATTGCACATGAGAAAACTTCCTGAACAGAATACCAATAGCTCAGTTTCTAAAATCAATATTAAATTGTGCATCATGAAACTGAAAGGCTTCTGTAAGGCAAAGGACCCTGTTAACAGGAAAAAACAAAACAAAACAAACAAAAAAACAAAAAAAAAAACAGCAGCCTACAGACTGGGAGAAGATCTTCACCAAACCTACATCTAACATAGAGTTAATATCCAAAATATATAAAGAACTCAATAAATTATACACCACCAAACCAAATAACCCAAATTAGAAATGGGATTGAGAGCTAAACAGAGAATTCTCAATGGAGAAATATTGAAAGGCTGAGAAACACTTAAATGCTCAATGCCCAGTCATTGGGAAATGCAATCAAAATGATTCTGAGATTCCATCTTATACTTGTCTGAATAACTAAGATAAAAAATATGAGTGTCAGCTCATCCTGACAAGAATGTGGAGAAAGGGGAAATGGGGAAACATGCCTTCATTTCTGATGAGTGTGTAAACTTGTTCAACCACTTTAGAAATCAGTCTGGTGCTTTCTCAGAAAATTGGGGATAGTACTACTTCAAGACCCAGCTATACCACTCCTGGCTACACCCAAAAGATGCTACACAACACAAGAAGAACATTTGCCCAACTATGCTTATAGCAGCCTTATTTGTAATAGCCAGAATCTTGAAACAGCATCCTGGTTGAGAGTTAGTCCCTCAGCTGAAGAATGGATAAACACACTGTGGTACATTTACGCAATGGAATACTACTCAGCTATTAACAACAAGAATTTCTTGAAATTTACAGGCAAATTAGAAAATATCATACTGAATGAGGTAAATTAGACCCAGAAAGACACATGTGGTATATACTCACTTATAAGTGGATATTAGCCCAACATAGATGTCCTCTGAGCATCTGCACTTAGTGGGAGATCATGATAGATGCTGGGACTAGCTGCTGGACTCTAGGTGAGAGCTTCATGGAAGAATGAGGGAGATGGAAAGACCCAGACTGTTCAGCAGCCCCACAAGGAAACCATCAAAGCTGGTAGATTTGGACTCAGGGAGGCCTCCACAAACTGCTGTACCAACCAAGGTTAATGCATGCAGTAAACCTAGATCCCATGTTCAGATCTAGCCAATGGATAGCTCATTCTCCACGGTATGAGGAGAAGAGGGACTGCCTCTGACATGAACTCTGATGTTCCCGATTTGATCAATTCCCCTTGTTGGGGAGGTCTGTCTGGCAGTCACAGAGAGGAAGGGAAGCAGGCTATCTGTATGAGACGTAGCCTGAGGTCATATGATGGGGCAGGAGGTCCCCATCTGTCAGAGGTCTAGGGGAGGGAATAAGGCAGAAGAGGGAAGGATGGTGGGAATCAGAGAGGGGATAACAATCAGGATGTGATCTGAATAAATTGAAATTAAAAACACATAAGCATTTGCTCCCCTGTCTCTGTTTCTGTGTTTCTCTCTGTGTCTCTGTCTGTCTTTCTGCGTCTCTGTCTGTCTGTCTGTCTGTCTGTCTGTCTGTCTCTGTCTCTGTCTCTCTGTCTCTCTCTCTCTCTCTGTCTCTCTCTCTCTCTCTGTCTCTGTCTCTCTCTCTCTCTCTGTGAGTACAAGCAGTTTTAAAAGAAAAAAATCAGTTAGTTATTATAATGCCAATAATGGAAAGTTAATAATATCTAAATTCTACCAAAATATTTATAAAACAACTCCAAGTGAATAAAATGTCACATGCATGGGAAATTTTAAATAGGAATGTTTTTGTGTTGGAGTGAAGGCTCATGAACTTTTTACTCAGAGTACTCTACTTTGCAAAATAATATGATAATATAAAATGGAATGTAATGTTTGTAAAATTTTTTGCTTGCATATACAACAAATGGATTAAGGAAAATATATCTATAAAATATAAATGCTAGTATATAAGCAGACATTATCAGTGATGTTTAATATATATATATTTGAGTAATTATTCAATTGTGAATGAAAATAATATCATTTCATTACGAGAATAAATAACTTATTTATATTTCTGCATAGTCAATTTTGGTTTATATCTCTTATATAAAAATTTTGATCTTTGATTTATCAGATTGCTATACAGCATGGCTGAGTAAAAAAAAAAAAAAAAAAACAAAGTTAAAATAAATAGCTATGACCTACTCTCATTTTGAAAACATTTTTTAGAATAGCAAAGGTAACTGTAAATATGGGTGAAAGTTAAACATACATCTAAGATGAGAGCATGAGGCTCTACAGAGTTTTACATAACTAAAAAAAAGATATTTGGATAAATGAACATTCACAAAGCTAATGGTAACAGTAAGAGTCCAAATCATTCAGCTGGTATCCCACAAGATCTCAGGAGATTGCCCCTACCAACTTTATGTGTTTTACAGGGTTTCGTATAGCTAATTAAAATAATAGTCCTCTAATGTTTAGGTCCCCAAATATCATGCAAGCATCTCAACATGATTTCTAGAATCTCAATCTGTTTTCTAGAATCCATGTGTTAGAAGAGACATCATCTTGACACCTGGAGTCTGTATATTTATAGAAAATTATCATGAGAAGAGCAAAGCCATGGTTATTAGAATAGAGTAAAGTATCAGCTTCTTAAATGGGAGAATGAATAAGTAGAGATAAGCAGACAATGTAAAATTAGTCACATAGCATTATTCTGTTAATGTCAAGTTGCATGTAAATTTCTACAAAGTTCACTCATACAATATATTATACAGTATTATAAGCTCATTTAGATTTTTTGTGCTTATATAATAAATTTATTTTGAATTTTAATTTTCATTAATAAGTATCTGATTTTCAAATACAGTGAATAAATATTCTGGAATAGATAAAAATAGAGTAATGTCTAGATTAGGATGCAGTTTTTTAAAGTATGGTACCATAATTTTGCTGGTGCTTTTATAATATTATATCTCAACATATTTATTCTTTTATACTCTGATATGTAACATGTATGTACACATAGCCATGATACATGAAAATTAAATATGTTAAATTCCAAAATTATGATAATATTTTCTTGATTATAGGCTAGAGAGAATTGAGACATAAATATTATGGAAGCGACAGTAAAATTGTCACTTTGGACTCTTTTATTTTCAATCCTCTCTAGACTCCAAACAAAAATATGTACTTTATTTTAGGCTTTTAGATGTTTTCAAAATTTCTTTAATGTACAAACTGAACCATTATTTTAAATTAAATGTCAAGATAACAACCACATATCTCATAATTTACAAATGTAAAAAACCTAACAAAAGTTCTAACAATTTTGCTTTACTTAAGTTTATATTGAATGATAGAAACCGCAAGTTTTAAATAAAACTAATTGATATTGAAAAAAATTCCGTACATTGATTCAGTTAATAGTTCATGCAAATAAACATGAGAGCTGTGAATGAAAGGACAAGAAAACTCAGATGAGCTCAGTGATGAAGAAATGAGAGCCATCATACAGTTTCAAAGTCAAAGCAATGCAATAGAAACTGCTTCAATTAAAGTGGTTCTGGATCCCAGCTAATATCTTTTACCCACAGTATAATGAAAAGAAAGTCCACTGAGCAAAGACAGTTCACTGAACGTGGACCTGGCTCACTAACAATAATCTATTTTTATGTACTGTATCCACATGCTCCTATGTAACTGTACAGATATGCTAAATCATAACAAATATTTATACACAATCTTGTGTTTATTTAAATATATGTGTACATGTATACATACATATTCTTGAAAATAATTTATTTGATAAGGAAATTTACTGTATATTGACCAGCTTGTATACTTATATATTTATTTTGTAAAAGCAACAGGAAACATTTTATATATAGCATATTAACATTATTTTTAAAATAATGAAAGGCATATATAAATCAAAAGTATATATGTGTGTGTGTGTGTGTGTGCATATATTTTGATAATGAATACTTCTATATAATGCTATATAACCAAAGATGGACTACAATTATCAATTTCCATGTTTCATGTTTCCTGATGTCTGAGATTAATACTAGAGAAAGAAAGGGTAATATTTTTACTGTACTGATACTTTTAAAGAATTCAACTCTCTTAAATTAGAATATATATCATTCCTAACTTTTTGCATGAGATTTAACACAGATATTGGAAACCTATACTATGATATTTGAAATTACTTTTCATATGTGTTTTCTACTCTATTGCAAAGATTGTGTTTAAATAGAACATTAATAAAAATAAGCATTTTATTCTCATGCTGAGAACAAAGAACTTAAAGAGCCCCAGAAACCTCACCTGTTTTTTGTATGAATGAGTAAGGAAACAGAAAATAAGGCAGGTCTATAAACACTAAGCCCAAAGTCAAGCACTCATATTTGTGTTGATTAAAATTATAACAAATACTTTTAATGTTGAAATGTTTTATAGAAAATCAAGATGAATTTAAAATGTCTAGATATGGTACTTCATGCACAGGAGTTAAATAGGCTTATCTCAGTAGTTTTATGCTAATTTGAGTTCAAATAGAGTTCAAAAGAAACTGATTTATGATTCTGAAAAGATATTTGCCTGAGAAAGATTTTAAATAAGTTTTCTTAGCCCAGGGAGCTGCTGTTTGCTAGATTAATGGTGAGTCTTTTGACACTGAGTAAGCAAGCAAGGTGGGCATTTACTTTTCAGGTTGACATTTTTAAAAATGAGAGTACCTCACGGAAATATTGAAAAAGGAATGTTGAAGCCATGGTGAAAACTATCGCCATTCTTTTGAGTGGCTTTTCTTATTACAAACATTTTATCTCTTATCTGCTCCCTTTATTACCAACTAGTGTCAGTGAGTGATCTATTAACAGATATGTAAAGTGTAACATGAACCCAGGCATTTATGTGCATATGAAATCATTATACAATGATTAATATTTAAATATGGCTTGAGTGTCTGAGATAATCTGAAATTAGCATCACATCACTGGGGATTCAGACACACACACACACACACACACACACACACACACACACACACACACACACCATTTTTGAAAGATAGAACTCATAAGTAGACATTTTCCCTACTTCACAGTGAGTTGGAAACTGAAAATGAAAAAAAAAACATAAATTAATTTTCCTTGCTTGTTAGTGCTATGAAAATAACAGTCAAATAAATTTAGAAACGGAGACCCAATTTTGTATGATATTTGATAAAATATACTCCATATTTACTGTCATATATATATGATAAAGATTGAGAGAGGAAAACGACACTGTGGATTTCTATAAAAAAAGACCTGAGTACGTTATAGGATAATTTATATAACTATCAAGTGTTTCTAATATATATTCAATTAACATTGTATACATTCCTGTCAGAGCATCACAGCCTCTTTCAGTGAGGAACAGTGGATTTTACAGGATGTTTGTTTCCCTCATTTTATCTCACTGTCTCTTCCAGCTTCTTTTTTTCCCTCACAAATGCACTCTAATACAGAACGATCTAAAGCAAATAAAATGAGGCTGCTGGGAAATTGATTTTCTCTGTTCTTTGTAATACAGATTTCAGAGCTGACGGAATTCTTTCATATCCTCCAACACTATGCCTCATGCTTTGTAAAAATGACATAAAACTCAAACCTTTTAAATGAATGATCTTGGGGGGAAGTAAAAAAGAGCAATTTGTGAAATAGGAAAATCAACTTCCTGTCATTTTGTCTGTATGTGGAAAACTATACACTCAGTATAGAAGCATAAATGAATTTCATAATAATGTGGTCATATTTTCATTCTAAAAATTTCAGAGTATAACAGCTATTTATTGACTTATTTAGCAACAATATCTAATAAAGAGGATAACATGATTTGATTTACTTCAATTTAGCAAATAATATTCACCGTCTTAACCCCTACAGTATTAAAGAATATAACATACTGTGAATTCTGATGAACCTTCTCAAGTGGTCAAGTGGTACCTTTTAAAAATCTTTGTATGGGTGAGGATATAATTTTATATCTATATATTTCTTTTTTCCGTATGAGTGTGGACACATGCATTTGGTGGGTACATGTGAAGGTGAGAGGACAGCTTTGGTTATTCTCACCTTTCATGTTAAGACAGGTAACTTGTTGTGTATGTCAGGTTAGATGGCCCTAAAGATCTTAGGAATTCTCTAGTACCCCCCTGGATTACAAATGCTTTTTATGGGTTCCAGGGATCCAAACTCAGGGTCTTATGCTTGTGCAGAATCATTTTTCCCCATCAAAGCATCTCTTAATCACAAGACATAGCTTTTTCCAACTGTTTATTGTTATTGTGTTGATTTAAAGTTCAGTAGGAAGATATTAAAACTGTTAGGAAATCCAGGATGCAGACATGAAAATAAACCAGCACATAAGCAAACAAACAAGTCTATGAGGAAAAACATGTAGTATCTGATAAGCATAAAACCCTTCTTCATTATCTACATTAAGAAGTATACAAAGGGTTCACAACTTAACAAGACTAGTAGAACGCTACTAGGGGAAAATAACAGACATGTAAATAGTCTGTCACAGTAGTCACAGAAAGCATATCATTAAACAAACATGATAAATCTGTTTATATTATATATTTAACTATATATTTTTTACAAATGATCAAAAAATATAAATGGAAGAGATAAAATAATTGATAGTTATATGTCTTTTCAAATGTAGACAAAGTCCAATTTATTACAAAGTTTGATTAGAATTATTTATTGTCTATATTAAGTTACAGTTGATACCATTCACTTTCACATATTTAAATGTTTTTCTCAAACTATGGCAATGCTCTCCTTGCGATCTCCTCATTAATTCACTCATGTATTCAACTACTCATTCAACAAATTATTTCCTGAGCATCTAGGGAACCCACACCAAATTTTAATTTTGCCTCTTAATATATATGTTTTATTAGAAGTTGAGTAGGTAAAAGCAAGAAACAATTACACCACAAAGGGCCTGAAAATGACAGCACTTCACAACACATTATCATTGGTAACATTCATGGTAATATCTTGATAAATATATTAAATTGAAGATCCTGATGGCCAGTTATTTTAGATGGGTTCAAATAGAAAGCATGTCTTTAGGATTTGAGCTCTTGAATACTATGTTAATTATTATCCTGAATATCTGTGGAAACTAGATATAAGATTTGAAAAAATAGGAAGCAGAACATCACTAAATTTGATATTTATTTGGTTAACCCTATATATATATTGTAATGGTGTGGAGCATGCATGCTCTTTGGCTGGAGCCCCCGGTGGACCTACCTTACTTGATACTATTGGTCTTCTTTTGGAGTTCTTGTCCTTTCCAGGTCCTTCTATCCTTTCCTCAACATTTCCGTAAGACTTCAAGAGCTCTGCCTAATGTTTGGCTACCTCTTATATCGCTCCCCACATACTTATATGAAACATATACTTCGTTATTTATTGAGATGAAATAGAATCATCCAATGCTCCTTGATTTACCCTTAGTATTGTATATTATATCATTTCCTAGCTTATTTTCTTCACTTAATCTTTCCATGTGATTTATACAGTTTGGCAGTTGTTGGGTCCCAGCCCATGGGAAAAATTGAATCAGGGTTCACCTGAAAGAGGAAGTGAGGATTGAAAGTAGGATACAGAGACATGAGAAATAACGAATCAAGTCAAGAAATTTCTGATCAAGATTCACGTTATTGCCGACTAGCAGGAACATATATAGGGCAAGGTCAATAGGATCTATTCTTATCTCACTCACCCTGGCCCCCGGGCAAGAATGCAGTAGCCTAAATCACTCCCTGTAGAACTTCCTATTTCTCTGAGTAGTTCTTTGTAAGAACTTCCTAGATCCTCTGGGTGGTTCCAAGTTGAGACTTCTCTACTTCTTTCAAAGGTAAATAGTCCAAGGATGGCCTAGAACACAAGACCTCGAGGTGAGGTAAAGGTCAGCAACTCGAAGGTCACAGCATACAGCCTAAGCACAGGATTTCTGACATGGCAGAATTTGTCATGGGTCCCCACAGGCAGTTTAGTCTTCATGTGAGTCACCTAGCAAGCGGAGTGGGGGAAGTCTCTGAAATGGACTCTGTTGCCTGATTTTTGCATCACATAGCCATAGCTGGGCTGACTGGCCTGGCTTCAGTGGAGGACGATGAACTCAATCCTTATGTAACTGATGTGAACTGTGGTGGATTCCCCTTTTCTGATAAGAAGGGGAAGGGGAAAGGGGAAAAAGCATAGGACCAGAAGGAGAGGAGGGAGGGAGCTATGTTCAGGATGAAAAGTGAATAAATTAATAAACTTATGAAGATGATGAAGAAAAAAAACAAGATGGTACCAAGTTTATATGTATTCTGGGCTAACCAAAAATGGGAAGTCTGGTCTTTTATAGGCATAGTTATTGATCATTCAAAAGAAGAAACATTTAGTTTTGATGGATTTTCTGTATTTTTTTTTTTTTTTTTTTTCTATTTCAGTGTTTGGTGCAGTTGCTTTTATTTCTTTCCTACTTACCTTGCACTTAACTCACTTTGCTGTAGCTTTTAAAATTAGAAGTTAAGATTATTGATGCAGACCTTTCTGGGTTCTAAGCAATGTTTTAGCTGTATTGCACAATTTTGATATATTTACAAATATTTGGTTATATTTAATTAGAAATACTCTCATATTTCCCTTTTAACTTTGACTTATGACTACACAGAAACATGTAAATTTTCAAGTATTTGGTAAATTTTCAGTTATCTTTTGCTCATTGGTTTATAATATTATTATGGCTTGAGAACATACCTAATATTGTTAATATTTTTAATGGTACATGGCCCAAATTTATGTGAAGAATTTCTATATCTTGGCAAATGGCCTTTGTGTATTTGGATAAAAATGTATATTCTGCCATGTGAGAATTTATTCTATAAATGACAGACCAAGCTGGTTAATTGTTTGATGGTGTTCATGAAGTTATGTGTATATCTATTGCTCTTTCTAAATTTTTTGTTATTTAAGCCATTGAAGAAGTTATTGTTGAAATATGTACTTAATGTTATGACTTTGTATCTTGCTTCATTCCTGTCAGATTTAGCTCATGAATTTTGAAATTATATGATTATGTTCCACTGTTTAGAATTGTTGCCTGCTTCTGGAAGAAGTTCTTTGATTATTACTTATCTCGATAGCATTCTTCTCATAAAGTTAAGAGAACTGAGATACGTTTGGGCAGTCATTTGAATTGGGTCAGCTTGATACTCTTGTTGCTTGTTTTTAATATTTGTTTCAGTTGATATAAATTATAAGTTTTACTTAAGGACAGTGATTCTCAAGCTTTCAGGTCTCATTGCTTCTGGAGATGTTTAAAAATTATATACGACTCCTAATAACTTATTGACATGGTCAATATTTACCATGTTCAAAGTTAAAACAAAGCATTTATAATAGTATCATTACTTTTTAAAATCACAACAAATCCTTTACATGTTCAAAAAAAGAAAAAGAAAATAAGCCATGGAAGAGAGAAATATAGCCGTCAAAGTTTCAAAGGGGCACTACCCATGATACATGTATTGTAATTGGTTTCCTCTTGTAGCACTTAACAGAAATGACTTGGTGTTATATCTTGGACCACTGATGTTTAGTAGCATGTAAACAGAAAGAGATAGGTGTAAGTATATTTTTAGCTAGTAAAATTTTAACATCATTATCCTGCCTGATCTGAGGAACCTTTAGGAGTTAAGTTCCAGTGTTTGTTTAGGATACAAGTCGCCTCTCAGGCACTAAGCACTCAAGGGTTGATAGAAAGTAGGGTATACTTGCTTATACTTTTTCTGTTTTGTATCTAAAGTAGACAAACCCAGAACATTATTTTCAAAATTATTTAACAAAGCTATTATGTGCATTTAAAATATTTGTAAAAATTAATGAAAAATATTCAACCTTAAAATGAGATGTAGATGCTGTCAAATAGTTTTTTTCCTAAAAATATTTTCTCTTTCTGATAAAAGATGGTGTTAGCCAAGCTCTACCTCCATAAAACGTTGTTGTAAGGTTTTTCAAAAGAAATTAGAAAATAGAAATTGGTCAAATAGTATGTAGTAAGCACAGTTTTGTCAGAAGAAAGAAAAATATTCTTCAATCCTCCTTGCATTTCCTACAGTAATGTTTTAATTTATAAAAAGGTGAGGTGAAGCCAGGAAATAAATAGAATGGCATTTTATTGAGACAAGCTATCAGAGCTCTGTAGACTCTCTTCCAGGAAGGCAAGTTCCTAATTAGGTATGAGGGTTTCTGCCTACTCATTCTCAGAGAATGGCAGTCCTGGGAAAAGTTGAATTCTTCAGAACTCTGTTTTAGGGTTTCCGTTTCAACAGTGAATTTTTCCTGGTGCTCAACATGGTCATGTTCAGTAATATGAAACCATCACTTGCACTCAGATCATTAACTTCCAGGCTTTAGGATTACTCACATGGAAAAGGACTGTACTGGTGAGGACACAGACTTCTCTCACCTGTTTCCTCACTGTCCCTCTTGGAATCAGATAGCCCTACTTCAGGTTTGTACTGTGATTTATGAGACTGCCACTTCATGCCCAATTTCCTCTCCTTAGAGCCCTAACCATTCTATTTGTCTCTGAAACTGAAGCCTGAATTCTCCTCATAGTCCCCAAAATGCTGCAGGCTGTCTGTATTTTCAAAGCGGTAGATAAAGTCTTATGGCTTCAAGGAAGAGGATCTGTCCTAGTGTCCTCTATTGTGTGCAATACCTTTTAGAAAATGGGGAGGAATTAAGATGACCTTAACCTTGAGTAAGCTATGCAAAATTTTGTCCTGATCCGAGACTCCAAACTTTCTTTATCTTGGAGCATTTACTTTAAGGTTGCAAAGACAACAACAATCACCACAACAAAAAGCAAAAGCAAAGAGTATTTCCAATGTGTGCTGGAATGTAGCATTCATCTTTACAACTCTTCTCTCTCTTTCTTAGGGATGTGGTGACATCCCTTTGAAGTGTGACAATCAAGGAAGATTATAAATCCTTTATTTTCTTTGAAAAGGTAGAAAACTAATCACTATGAGGGACAATTACCTTACACAGGCTGGCCTCACATAACAATATACAGTCTCCCCTAATGTCTGGGAAAGAGAACATTGATTTTGTTGTGGGTGAGAATATAAAATATCAAAGTCACTACACACACAAACACATAACACACACTCACATATATATATGTATATACACACAAACACATATGTGTCGTGTCTCGCTCGGCCAGCAAGAAAGACGCAATCACCAAGTTCTTCTCCAAGCAGTTTATTCAAGCTCTTCGTGCAAGCAACTCCCCCGAACCACACCCGACACACACTAATAAAGCATACTATCATCCAATCAATTCACACCACGTCTCGTATCCTCATAGGTCCACGAAGGCAGAACTACCGCAGGCAGTGGGCTATATCCAAATAAGGACCTGTTTGTTTTCAACAGAGGCAGCTCTGGCGACGGGCCAGGGGCCATCTTAGGGTGCGGTCCTTGGGGGCTCTCCACACATATGTAAATTAGAAATATAAAGGAGCATAGTGTTTAGGTCATGAAAAGGTTAAAAGTAGGAGCAGTGTATGATCCAACAATTCAGCCACTGGGTATATTTCCAAAAGGCAGGAAAACAGTATGCTCAAGAGGCATGAATCATCTCATACTCACTGCAGCATTAGTGAGACACAGGAGTCCACCTGAGTATCAATGAGTAAGAAAAGTAAAGACCAATATACTTTTCAACCTTTATAACAACAACAACAACAACAACAACAAAAACCCCACCATTTTTTAAAGTATGAAAGAGATACTGCAGTCTATTAAATAAACCAAACAATCAAAGAAAAATTACTGCATGATGTAACCTCTTTTGGAGGACTCATAGAATCAAAGAGTAAAAGGAATACTACCATGGGTGGGGGGCAAAGATATGGAGAGATACTGGTCAAAGGACATAATGATAGTTACTATATCAATATGAATAATTAGATACATGCAAGTTACTCACAGAATTTTATCACAAAATTATATAACAATATATTAATATATTAAACGGTCTAGTTTAAATAGTTTAATTTAGAAACTGCATAATATATAATAATACACTGGAATTATTCTTGCTGAAAGAATGATTCCTCAAACTGAGACTGATTTGTTTGTTCTTCAAATTTAAACAAATAAGAAGAGAACTAAAATATAACCATACCAGCCAAGGAGGTACTTCAGTGAACAAGGTGGGAAGTCCGCTCCATTTCAGTGCTTCCTGGGAATGTGATCTAAGATAGCCAGCTCATATTTTTTATCTGTTTCTTCTGTCTTCATGTCTTTCCTGCTCATAAAGTCAATTTCCCACCCAATACAGCAAGACACTCATTCTAATCTATGCACAGACATACGGTCTAACTCTAGAGTCATAAAAGACAATTTAATTTTTCAAGGATATTCGCTGCTTTGTAGTATAAGTATTTGTCCTGTATATATCACACACACACACACACACACACACACACACACACGGCACATATACACATCAAAACATCATTATTTATAACATAAGTAATGACAACGTTTACTTGGCAATCAAAAGTAAAACTCCTTTGCACTTTGTGGGAACAAAATTTAACTTCTTCTATGTTGTAATGAGCTTGACAGTTATTTTAGTAGTCTCAAGTGTTCTTGTAAAAAATAATTACCTTTTGAATTATTTCTGTTTGTCAGTGCAAAAATCTTTACAACATTCTGGAGGGACTTGGTTTTTTTTATGTATTAAACCATAGTTTTCAACTTTGAATTTTAAATAATAAAATATTTCAAAAGTCAGTTCATAGAACGGGGTTACAAAAAACAAAGTCAGAGTCACATCTACTCCAAAACTGCAAACACTCTCTCATAAACCGAGCACAGTGACTGTCTTCACTTTATGGCAATTCAGAACATGTACATCCTGACCAGAGGGATTTGTAGTACTGCATTTGTTACCCCTGCCCTGGAGCAATTTCTATCTAGTGTAGTCATTGTATAAACAAACACACTGTTATAAACTAACAGTGACATATAAGTATGTGGATAAAAATATGTTCAGTGGATAAGAATGTTATTGATTTTTCACTGGAAATGTCATTGCTGGCAGGTCATGATTTTCTTAATAAAACGTCAGAGGTTTTAACAGTTTTGCTTATCATCTCATAATTAATTGATTTGAAAATGTTTTATGAAAAGTTATTTTTAGGACAATGCACAAATCATCTTAAGTTTATTGGTAGGAAGGCTTTACAGGAAAAATGCTAAATATTTGTCATAAGAGAAAATGAAAGTAGCTATCATACCATAACTTTTCATGCACTAAACATTGTCAGTTATAAATATCTGAAACTTATTTTGGGAACTATAAATAATGATCTATGTATAAAAGAACATTACTGTCCCTGTCCCGCGGGTTCAGTTATTCGGGTTCTCGAAGGGGGTCACGGCCTGTGAATGCAAAATGGGCGAGAGAGAAGACATGACTCGAGAAAGGATGTCTTATCAAGAGTCATTTACTGAAAGCAGGTGTATGATTTTTTAAAGTGTGCTTCAGGAAGGGTGGGGGAAGGAGGGAGAGCAGTGGGAAAGTACAGAATCATCTGGGGTAGGAACCCCTGGGACAATGTGTGGGGCAGGTGGAGGAGACAGGTGGCCCCGCTGTCTTTTCCCAGAGACCACAGCACGTCAGATGTTCATGTACCGTGACTTCTGAGAAAGGCTACAAAGCCACGGTACACTGAGTGTTCCTTTTCTCAGGGCCAAGTTCCCTCTCCTGGGGCCAAGCACGATGTTTGCAGTTTGTCCGTTGCCAGGCAAAATGTTTGATAAGTTCTTTCTGTATAGGCTGGCTGGAAAGGGTCAGCTGGAGTTCAACGCAACCAGGGTCTCTCAGCTCAGCCAGGGTCTCTCGGCTCCCAACACATTACCTCAAAAATATCTATAAAAACAGAAATATTACATGGACTTCTAAAATAGTATTAGGAAATCAATGAAATGACAAAAGAAAACAATGGCCACTCTAGCTCTAATAGAAAGAATGTAAGTGGCTTTAGAAAAAAATAAATTTTGAATTTATTGAATCAACAATTTATGGAAGAAAAACCAGAACTTGGGCAACTACTTGTGCAGGAAACTGAGACTTAGAAATATTACACCCTTTAAATATAAAGGTTATTGACTCGAAGACTAAATGAAAAAACAAACAAATAGACCTACCAATATAGTAATATTTTTGGCTTCCAAGTTGAGCAGATGCAAATTCTTTTTCACGCAGTTTGACAGTATATAGACCTATGGACCATTCCACTTTGTGTAGGATCCTGTTCAAAATCACCTATACTTAAAATTCTTATACATGAGGTGAATATTTCCCTTGGAAATTACCATTTTTATAATTATTTTAATATTAATTAAGTGGTTAAAATAAACAGATAAGAATCATCCAGAGAGAATGACCTTATATCAATATTCTTTTTATTTCTACAAATACTGTAATATACGGTTTGTATCAGTTTCTCTACAGTCTGAGAATACATGAAACAATATTTTTTAAAAATAAGGACTGACACCATAATATCAGTTAATGATTGTCTTGGTCTCTTGTTTATGGACTAGAATGAAGTTTATCATTGTGAGAGGGAAAGGCAGACCTGGGTGCTAATCAATTACTGGTCATGATTCAAAGGGAGAGGCAAAGTAGGCAAGCATGGTGAACATCCTCCTCAAGAGCCTGGACGCAGGACCCTACTTCTTACAAGCAAGTCCTCTTTACAAAGCGCACCTTTAAGTTGTGAGTCAGTCCATGGATTAGCTCCATGATCTAATGGGTGATCTACTAATCAACATAGGATCCCAAGGGAACCTTTCACATCCAAATCAGAGTTGCTCATAACCATCAAAAGCATTCTTTTATCATGAGAATGTAGGAACTTAATAATTTACATAGGAAAAATGTAATTTATAGTAAACACAATGTTGAAAATAGAAAAAAATCACAAACAGAATTTCAGAATTTCAGTTAAGCATGGAAACAAAACGAGGTAAAAAATTGTCTTAGAGTTAAATTGATCTGGTATATATATTTTAAATATTTTATTTATAGATAATATAGTCAAGGAAAATTCTTCAAATATTATTTAAATATCTCAAAATCAATTAAATCATCATAAACACATATTTAGTCCTTTTCATGTTTTATGTATCATGTAATTTCAGTTCTTTTAATAAAGTCACCTAATTTCACTGTCAAGTGCACTAATTAAAAAATATTTCTCTAATAGCTGAATCATGAATATAAACTGAGAATCATTTCAATATTTAAGTAAGATAATATATCTGTATTTCCCCATAAAATTTCCAGACTTCTATGTTTAACCATTTCCTTTATAAAATGGGACTATAATGTAATAGCAATAAATTAGGTTTTTAATGAAAATAAAAATTTAACAAAATGCGATGAATAAAATCAATTAGGCTTTTCATGGAAACTTACAGAGCATTTAAAATAATTTTGTTTCTCAAGAGTTTTTTAAATAAATGTGATACATTATATTTCAGAGCAAAATGTAGTTTTATGTATTTAGAGTAAACATGATATGTCTTGACATGGTAGATTTCTCTCATCTTATTTCTAAAGGAAATGAAAAAGACATTAATGGGCTTGTTCCATGTTCCCCCTTACCACATGCATATATTTTGAAAGGTTTGCTTTTTATTGCAAATTCTGTTTGAAAATAAGTGAAAAATTCTTGGCATTACACAAAATCTGTGTTTTATAACAAATATATAGCTATCCATTCATGTACTATAAGGGTTATACTTGTGTAAAAAATAAAATGTGACACAAAATGTTTAAATACATTTTTTCTTAAAAATTAAGAGGAAGAAAATTTCCATTATTAATTTTTAATATATAACCCTTGCTTTTCCACTAAATGAAGGAGCATTTTAGGTTGATGTACTATTAAAATGTTTATTATTATAACAGAGTATCAGTAACTGCAAAATGAATGGTACATGCAAGTGTGAAATCATTAATGCTAATCTTGAAGAGCATATGACCTCATTTCTTTGCATGAACAAAGATGGACAAATAAAATGTTAGAAAGCCTTGTTATTTTGCCAGTCCAAAAGCATACCTGAATAGTGGGTATGCGTGCCATCCTCTGGGAAAACTAACCATAAGTTAACCCTTTGGATGTCTAGCTGAACAGTAGAAATGCAATGGTGTGTGACATGTGGATTCATTGGCAAGTGTGTAATTTAAAAGACACCCAGTTGATGCGTGCTTCGTAAAAAGAAATTTGTCTATATATTCTGGTAGTTTAAGAAAACAAGTGGGCATTTGTTCCCTGTGATGGCATGGTAGTGACACCACACTTACCTCTGTTAAAGTTCCCTATCAAACATTAAAATTTCTTCAACTCTATTCACACATTTGGAAAATTTTCATCTTTCATATGAGGTTAAAGCATAGTCGTCCTTAAGTATATGTAGGAGATTATGTGAACTCCCCTAAGCCAACACTCAATTCTAAAATCAGTAGAAACTCAATTCCATTATATAAATTGCCAAGTATTTTTATATACACCATGTGTACCCTCCAATACAGTTTAAGTCAACACTAGATTGTGACTCATGCTTCTTACAGTAAAAATACCATGGATAGGATCATTACTTTTGTGTTATTTAGGGAATAATAAGAGAAAAAAATCTGTATTACAGAGGATTGTATTTTTTTCCTGAAACTGTGTGGTTCTGTTTGATTGAATTTATAAACATATAAATGAACTAGCACTATTCCCAATTTTCTGAGAAAGCACCAGATTGATTTCCAAAGTGCACTCCAAACAGCAATTGAGGACTGTTCCTTTTTTCTACATCTTCCCTAGCTTGTGCTGTCACTTTAATATTTGATCTTAACTATTCAGATAGGTGTAATATGGAATCTCAGAGACATTTTGATTTGCATCTCCCTGATAACTAACACTTTGAGCATTTTCTTAGCTGTTTCTCAGCCATTCGATGTTTCTCTGTTGAGAGTTCTGTTTAACTCTGTACCCCATTTTTAATTGTAAAATTTGGTTTGGTGGTGTTTAATTTCTTTATATATTTTAGATATTAGCCCTTTCTATGTTCAACTTCAGTACACTTGGCTATTGGAAAATATCACAGGTTAGAAAGCATACAAGTTTAATGTTGACATTTGTAGGCAAATGAGTGGAACTAGAAAAGAGCATCCTGAGTGAGGTAACCCAGACTCAGAAAGACAGTCTTAGTATATACTTACTTATAAGTGGATATTAGCTCAACATTTATGTTGTCTGAGAGACTCAAACCAGTGGGGGATCAGGACATATGCTGGGACTAGCTGCTAGATTTCAGGAGGCGCAGACACTGATAGTGGTATGGCAGAATACAAGGATGGAAGGACCCAGATGGTGCAGTGGCCCTACTAAGTGACCGTCAAGCCTGCAGATCTGGACCTACGGAGGCCTGAACAAACTTGCACCAACCAAGAACAGTGCATACAGTAAACCTAGACCCCCTGTTCAGATCTAGCCAGTGGACACCTCACTCTCCAAGGTTGTGGGGGTAACAGGGATTGTCTTGGACATGAACTCTGGTATCCCTGATTTGATCATTTTCCCTTGGTAGGGAGGCCTTGCTGGCACAGAGAGGAAGGGGAAGCTGGCTATTCAACAGATGAGACCTTGATAGGCTGTGGTCAGAAGATGTGGGAGGAGGTCCACTTCCCTCAGAAGTGTATGGGTGGGGAAGAGGACAGAAGAGGCATGAAGGGTGGGAACTGAAAGATACAAGTGACAGGATAACAATCTGGATGTAATATGAATAAATTATAGTAAAATATAATATATTTAAAAAATAAATAATGGAAACCTGAGTGTATAGTCAACAAAATACAATGGAAAGTTTTAGGGGATAATGAAGTTTAAATGTCATATTCTATTTATTTAGAGAACAATTTAGAATATTATTGGCTTGAAAATCAGACTGAAAGGTTTTTTTTTCTTTTTGTTTTTTAAAATTTTTATTTTATTTTTAAGTATATTTTATTAATTTATTCATATTACATCTTAATTGTTATCCCAACCCTTGTATCCTCCCATTCCTCCCTCCCTCCCATTTTCCCCCTACTCCCCTCCTCTATGACTGTGACTGAGGGGGATTTCCTCCCCCTGTATATGCTCATAGGATATCAAGTCTCTTCTTGGTAGCCTGCCTCCCTATCTAGGGGACATGGTCAAAAAATGGGCTGAAAGTTTTAACTCACAATTCTTTACTCTTTTCTCTGTATTCTTTCCAGTTGTAGTTCAAAGGCTTCAATGTTTCCTTTTTCTTATGGTTTTAACAGATCTCTAAAAATATACTTTTATTTTTGAAGATACTTCATAGGATAGTTACTGATTTCATGTCCACTTTCTGTGCATATTTGACATATGTGGAAAACTTACGTTTGCTTTCCTTTTGTTAGTAGATCTTTCAAACAGAGGTCTTGTCTAAGAACCATGAAAGTTATTTATAAGTGTTGTTGACTTTTTATTTCATAGTTTACAGACATGGATAGTAATACTTATACTAGTGTCCTTTAGTGAAAACCACTAATTATAGAACTCTTTTCTAAATAACCAAATTATTCAATTTTCTAAATATTCAGCACATATTATTTTCCTTTTGGATAGTCTTCTTGTTTGGAAAAGTTAAACAAGTTGTTCTGCACTAAATGGAGGCAAATAATTACACAGTGCCAAAGAAGAAAAGCTAACTGATATAGCTTACAATATTAAAAATATATTTATATCAAAAGCTTAAAATCAGTCTAGAAAGACAGAGGGATAAATGGAAGGAAGGAAGGAAAGAAAGAAATAGAAAATTATATTTATATATTAGAGCTCTCTTGGCAAGGGACTGTTAAGGTCTCGTGTATTTTAATAAATTTAACAGATTCAGATTAAGAAGTAAAGGAGGCAGATAAAGTGTTTGTGTGTGTAAAGGATAGGATATTCCAGATAAACTTTTATGAAAGTTTATATATACATGAAAGTATATATACATATATATACATACATGAGAGTTTATATATATATGTGTGTGTGTGTATATATATATATATATATATATATATATATATATATATATATATATATATATAATGAATTTAGGAAGCTATTTTTTATATACCCTGATGATCTCTCACACTTTGGAGCCAGTGACACACTGAGGTGCTGACAAAGATGAGAAAGACAGAGAAGAAAAATAACACCAAAACAAACCCACTGTGCACTTTGTTGACAGCAGGACCCTGAGCAGAATTCCTGCAAAGTCTAAGCAACTCTGGTTCTGGAGATACCTAGCTGTGAGTCATCTCTTCTATAAGCCAGACATATGAAAAAGAAAAAGAAAAATAGAAACCCTACACTTCAAATGTACTCACTTATGATACAGATGTGTTCATAACACAGTCTGTCAACATTTCAAAAAATATTTATTGCTTGTTATACTAAGGGTTCTAAGGGTTTAAAAATTCATAAAACAAAACATTTAATATATTTTATGTACATATGTGTGCTTCTAAACATATACATTATGCAAGAACTGTTTCTGAAAAAATATTATTAATTATTGAGAATAATAAAAATAAGCTTCAAGTAAAAATAAAAAACTTGATCTACTCAAACTATATTCCAATAAAGAACATAAGTTCAAGAGGAAAAAGAACAGTGGGGCAGACCACAGTGCACTTGGTACTTTTATAATCTCGATAAATATTCTGCAAAAGTTTGAGACACTATCATCTTGAAATTTGTCACCCTAGAATTCCTATTATTTTCATATGCTAGAAGTTAAAAATCAACCAATGTAGGAAAAGTTAGTCACTTCCTCTATAATAATCAAAATAAGGTAAAATATTTTCACTTTGTAAAGAAAATTTACCTTCCTATTTCCCTAGAGCTGCTCACTAGTTTTATCGCTGAAGAAGCAATCTTTATTCACCCATTCCCCTTTCTTTTCTATTCTACAATATCCTGTGTGAACATCAACTCACAAATTTTTATCTATTGGTATGCTACCTATATCACATTCAGTCATCTAGTTTTTATTGTGTTTGGTTTTTATGAAATTATATCAAGTTATATACAGTTAAATATATTTTCCTCATAACACAACTAATGTCAATTTTAATTTTCGCTCAGGAACAGAATAAAAGAAGGTAAACATAATTAGTATCTTTTCTCTTTCGTTTTTACAATACAGTCATTCCTTGGTATATTGATGGTATTGAAAGTATTGATTCCAGTAATCCAATTGAAAGTTACACCGTTTGTAATGGCCAAGGTCAATAAAACAAATGTGAGCACATGTTGGTGAGGATGTGGGATAAGGGGACCAGTTATCAATGCTGGTGGGACTGTGCACTTGCACAACCTTTATGGATATATATTATGATTCTTTAGGAACTGACAAAAAGCTCTACCTCAAGATTCAAGTATACCCAAAGAACTCTATACTTTATTACAGATACATGTATTTAACCATGTTCATTGCTGTTCTATTAATAACATCCAGAAACTGGAAACAAACTAGAATGCCTGTCAATGACTGACTGCATAAAGAAAATGAAATACATTCACATAATAGAATTGTATTCACATGTTAAAAAATGAAATCATGAAATGTACAGGTAATGAGTGGTACTAGAAAAAGATGATCCTAAGTGAGGTTATTCAGATGTAAAAGGACAGAATAAATATATTCACTTACATGTAGATATTAGCTAGGTATTTGGTACATGGGCTACAATTCATAAAACCATAAAAGTTAGCCTTAGAGTGAAGGACTGGGGGCAGGGAGGCTTTCTCTAGGAAAGGGAAGTAGAATAGAGTTATGAATGGACATGGGGTGGAGACTGAAACAGTTGAACCAAATGGAGAGAGAAGAGAAGAGAAGAGAAGAGAAGAGAAGAGACAGAGTAATGAAGAGATTATAGAGAGTGACAGCTAAAACAGAACTGTTGAGGAGGGTAATATGGAAACATAATACAGTAGGATTTTCTTAAAATGTGTACACACACACACACACACGTGCACACACACACACACAGTTGAAAAACCACATCACAGCTAGATAGCTCTCCGTTCCTTGCTCAGCCATCATCAGATAAACTTCTTTCCTCAGCAGATGAGAGCACATACAGAGACCCACATCCCAACAGTGTGCAGAGAGACCTTGAAAAACTTAATTCTAAATGGAAGGTCTCCATCAAATCCCTCCCTCAGGGTGATGGACTTTAACTGAAGAGGATGCAGAAAATTGTAGGCCAATAGGGATGCGGGAGCCAATGAAACAAAGCATTCTAGACACAACAGGGCTGACTCACATATGAACTCAGAGAATGTGGCAGCATGCCATGAATTACTCAGGTGAAAGACAGATGAGTCTCAGTGCAGAAAGGGGAAATGGACAAAGCTCCTATCCCTGACCCAGAAGGTATTTGTAGTTGAAAACCACTCACAAAAGAAACAATTTTCTCTAATGAAGTATTTTTTATACAAACGACACTTAACTGCAGGCTTTATAAGTAGCACATTATGTCCAACATAAAACAAAGTCAGTGGTAATTTTTTTGAGGGTTTCTGTCTTATAATGCTTTTGTCTGGGATTTTTTTTCTTACAGTTTCTTTGATTACATATTATAGTTTTTATTTAATTATGAGTTTTCTGTGCAAGTGTGTCTTTGTGTCTCTTGTGCTTATCTTTTGGATCTTTCATTCTGTTCATTTTATGCTATTATGTTTTGTTGTTTTTATTTCATCTTATAGTATTATTAATTTGATTTCTCATGAGAGAAAGAAAGGGTATGGATTTGGTTGCGTGGGATGGGAAGGATCTGGGAGGACTTGGGAGATAGAGAATTATTATCAGAATATATTTTATAAAAAAATGAAATCATACTTTTTAGATGCTAAAGCCTTTAGATAGACTTTATAGATAATTCATGCACATTCTCTCAAACAATTTTAATTATATTGTCTATAATACTTATCTTTGCAGATAGTTAATAAACTGTGTAGATAGTTATTAAACCGAGTTGTTTAAACTGGTAAAAATGCTTGTATTTTCTTAGTACTGTTATAATTTACTCATAATGTTGATAATCCAAAGTTTAGTGGATATTCAAATAGGACATTTTTGACACAGAGAACTGCCAGCAGTTTTATTCCATTAAGATGAACCTGTTTTTTAAGCTATCCAAGATGTATTGCAGTTGAGAATGTGTGATAAGACACATTTTTGAAACATACAAAATATATTATTGTTAATTTAAGAACTGTTTAATAAAATGTTTTTTTCCGGTCAATATTTTGTTGCTTCTTATGTTGAAATGATTTATTTTCTGCTTTGGTAACATGTTTATCTTCTACACAGAATACTATTGCTGTTGATTTCAGCACACTAGGGTAAAATAGAAGTGAAGTCACGTCACATGAGATGCTTCTGGTAATCTCTTTTGTGAAAGTTCTCAACTGAAGCTCGAAACAAAAAAAGAAAACTGATATTGAAGTTAATTAGAAATAATAATTGAGAAGAAATAATATTTTTGTAGGAATAGACATTTGCCTAATTTGCAGCAAGTGGAATTACTAAAATTTATACTGAACCAATTTATACCCTGCATATATGAAATAAGTTTGATAATTGATTTATACTTAGGGAAATATTTCTTTTATATATACCAATTGACAATATATATTAGTATAAATGGTATGAATGTTCTCAAATATAAGTGAATAGACCCTACTAAATCATAATTGCTACTGGTAATTGAAAATATCTACTGTAGTTTGCTGCTGGATGAAGAACTATAGACAAACAAAATTAATTTTTCCTACTAAGAGGGAGACTCAATTTCCTTTAGGGAAGATCTCCTTGCTAGATTATCTCATCACACTGGCCAGCCCTGAACATACATGTACATATGAGTAACTGCAAATGTACTAAGTAGGGGACACACACACACACACACACACACACACACACACACACACACACACCCATACATTTAGCTCCAGGGGCAAAAAACTTAAAAGGAGAGAAGCAGGAGTGAAAACAATGAAAATAGTGTCCATGCATGAAATTATAAACAAATTAATTAAAAATTTAAAGAGTAGGAAATAATAGTTTCAATTATCACAGTAATACCAAGGGCAATATTATGTTTTTGTTTGAATCTATAATTCCACCAGGTTTGAATATTGACACAACATTGAAAGTATTAATTTTATAGCAGAAAGCAGAAATAAGTACTATTATGTGGTCTATGAACATTTATGTGTGTCACACATACCTAATCTGTTTATGTACAACACACAAGCACATCATGCACACTCTCTTCATGATTATTTTTCCAAACCAGAAATAGTGTTTTCTGCTACAGTGTATTTTTTATCCATTCCTTGCATTGATTAAAAAAGCAGACATTAAAATTTATAATGCATCAAGTGAGAAGGGGGCATGAATGTGCACTCATTTCCTTTTTTGCTCTGGTGCACAAAGATGCCCTTGTCTCTACTTATTTTGTGTCGCTAACTCCTGCCTCACTGCTCTCAGCTACAAAGTAAGTCTGTTTATCTTAAGGTTGACCAATGATGAAATTCAGTAGCCACTGTCAAACAAGGTTGGCAAGGATATATGTTTCCTGCCAAGTCATTTTTTTCATTCTGTCAGTATATTGATTGTCACTGGGCATGGGGAGTGAAAGCAATAAAAGTACTGTCTATTAAATTAAGTAGAAAATATTTAGGATTCACCCAATAAGAAATAATCAGAACATTTGTATTTTCCTCCTTCAGAGATGTAAATTTAAAGAACTAGCTAATTTTGTAGTTTTAGTAATCTTCCTTTTCTGCCTTCAAAGTCCTGGGTACCACTGCATTTACACAGTCCATGTCATTTAATTTATAAAACAAACTTGTTTTGCATTTCATTCTCCTATGTTTCTACTTGTTCTTATCTAATTCCTAAGATTATAAATTTAAAGTATAATTTTTAAAATATAAATAAATATGAAAATATTTAACATTCTCAAAGGAATTTTAATATATAAAATCCTTTTCTAGGTGAGCAAAGTTGACTTTAAGATAATAAAGTCTGTTTATGTAACATGGAGAAAATTGAATATTAATTAAATAAAATAACATTCTCTAATATATGACATGTGTAGAGAAATACATATTAATTAATTTACTAAGAGTTATAGTGAATCACTGTGATTACTGGCAATATTAGGTTTTCTCTTTCTTTGCAATAATTATATTTTATTAAAATGATATAACTAGTGCAATGAATTAGGAAAAATATATATGAATATATATGTATATATATAGAACATTGAATTTCAATGAAAATTACATTTTAGATTTTAAGAAACAGATGTTGCATTGATAGTTAATGTAAAAACTTAATCAAAAATATTTTTATTTGGTACTAAATTAAATAATATGTATTTTTTTAAATTTTAGAAAGTTTTAAAAACAAAAATCTAGCTTTCTATTTGACAGCTTCACCATACTTCAAACTTTTATACTACTAATCCCATCAGAAAATTAAACACTGATATCAAAATGTGTGTTGATAGGAAAAAATACACTGACTTTAGTCTCAAGTCTTTGCAGTATAGAATGGAACTCTTTTATAATTCTAGTTTTTTATTATGTTTCTTTTTTAATGTATACATTTACATTGTTACATATGAATAAAATAAGCCCCATACAGCAGGAAGAACCAAGAGATAATCAGGAATTATCTGAATGTTACATTCATAGTATTGGCTATTTGTATTTGGCAAACTTGAAGTAAATATTTATCCTATCTTGTTGGGTCTAAATTTCTGAATGAAGATCAATATCTATCATATCTCATCTCTATTAACTTAAAACATCTGTCTTAACCTAAAACATTATAACCCTTAACCTACTAAGCTTAATTGTAAGACTAAACTATCTGTTCTTCAACACCACCAGAGATTTGAGAAGGAATACCCGAGCGAACCAGGAGTGAACATTAGCAGCTTCCAAAATGAAACATTGACCGAAACAGTTTACTGCTTGAACAGTCACCCAAAACTCTATAAAGTTGGAGCCTCATCTTCAGCTTTCTATCCTAGTATATCTGACAGACATATTTGTGAGGCAGGAACTATTGAGGACATGTTTACCCTGTCTTTGCAGAGTTCAGCTGTCAATTCTGCATGCATCTAAGTTTGCCTGTTTTTAGGCAGAATTCTGTCTGTGGCAGAAATGAGGACATTTTTCCTGGTGGCTTGTTTGCCACATTTGAAGCCAGCTCCATAAAGAGGTTATTTGATGCTCATCATCTTCTTTGAGGTAGCCTGGGTGTTGGCAGGTGTTAACTTGTCTTGTCAAAGAATCTTTAGAATAATAAAAAAATCTTTAAATGCTATATTCTGTAAATCTCAGAGGTTTGAAGACCTTATTTAAGTATTTTACCTTATATATTTATAGAGTCGTATCTATATAGTAGACCTATAATATATATTTTTGTGATAAAACTAGACTAATATTTGAGTGTTTATTGTTTATATTTATGTATATTTGTGTGTTGAGGAAAGGTGTGTTCTCATGAATGAAAGTGCTGACAGAAGTCAGACATATTGAGTAGCATGAAACTGGAGTCACAGTTTGTAATGAGCTGCCTTATATGGGTGATGAAAGCTAACCTCAGGTTCTTTGAAATAGCAATATGTGCTCTTCAACTCCAACCCTGGTCCCAGAATGGAATTTTTAAGTAAAGATAGATAATTATTTCCTAAGTGACATTTAAAGCCTTCATCTGTAGAGCTTCAGGGGTACTTTTATAACAAAGACCTTATATTTCATAGTGTGGGAAAAAAAAAAGCACATTCAACTTTATAGCACATTGCTGCAAATGAAGACAAATTACAATGACCCATATTTCAAATACAATATAATGGATACTCAATTTGGGATGAGAAGTTTATTATGGGTAAATAATGTGTTGATGTGCCTACACACATTTGCTTACTACCTGCATTTTGACTGGTGTGGCTCTCTGTAATAACCTTCATCCATTGAGAAAAGAGGTTTTTGGTGAAGGGTGAAAGTTGCACTAATCCGCATAAATAAATATATTTGTAAGGTAGTAGAATATAGTCAGTTTAATGAAATGATAGTAATTGATTCTTTCCTGGTGTCTATGGCCTATACAGTCATGGGTTCTTGCCTAGGTTGACAATACCAGGCATGACTTTCCTTCCAGTTAATGGATTTAAGTCAATTGAAACAACTGTTGTTTACTCCCAAGATATCAGTTTCATTATTGCACATGGAGCACATTTTGCCAACCCAGCTGCTACTTTAGGTTTCTGAATATACAGTTGCTTGACTTTTCTTCAAATATCTCTCTTAGAGGAGTGAAAAGAGATTTAGATACTGATTTTCTTTACACCTTGTGTCATCCATCTCACGTGGACAAGGATATTAAACAAGTGAGGTAATTTATTATACCGGCAGCAGACACAAACATACTGCATAATAATGACTAAAGACAGGCTTCTTCCAGCAATTGAAGGGAGGAGATGCAGAGATCCACAGCCAAACATTAGGAGGAGCTCAAAGAACTCCACGGCAGATGGGGAAGAAGAACCGTAGGAGGCAGAGGGGACAAGATAACACGAGAACACAACCCACAGACCAGGGATCATAGTGGATAACAGAGAGTAAAGTGAAAATTACAGAGCCTTTATGGGTTTGAGCTAAGTCATTTGCATATATGTTATGGTTGGTGTTTTTGTGGGATTACCAAAGTGGAAGTAGGTGGTATCTCTGACTCCTTTGCCTACACTTGGCGCTATTACCCTCCTACTAAGTTGCCTTGCCTAGATTTGATATGAGATTACATGCCTCATCTTATTGCAGCTTGTTGTGTCATGATCAGTTGATACCTCGAGGAGGCCTGCTCTGTTCTGCATAGAAATGGAAGAGAAGTAGATGGAGGTGAGGAGAGATGGTGGTGAGATAGTGAAGAGTGGAGAGAGGGGAAACTGTGGTCAGGATGTATTGTTTGAGAGAAAAATAATAGAAATAAATTAAAGTTTGTATTGAATGTTTGAAGTTTTTATAATACTGCAGTGTACTTCAGTGTTTAGCATTTTCAGTTCTGCTTTATGCATGTGATTAATTCTGTAAATTTAAATGTATTCATACACTCATTTATTCTATAGACATATATCGTTTCAGAAGACAATATAAATCTATTCTCATGTTTATTGCAGGACTTGAAACTGCTTCAGCATGGTCTTCCCTACTTTTTTTAGGCTGGGTAACAATTGGACATCTCTATTCTTTACCAGTTCACAGTCTAATTGGACCAATCATGTCTTGGTTACTCCACAAGAACGTCAGCAAATATAAGACAAGCCACTCGTGGTATAGAAGGATCATGGGTAAACCAGGCA
The DNA here is from genome assembly GCF_903995435.1 of Acomys russatus. Classification (NCBI taxonomy): domain Eukaryota; kingdom Metazoa; phylum Chordata; class Mammalia; order Rodentia; family Muridae; genus Acomys; species Acomys russatus. Next base: position 47,420,088 of record NC_067154.1, read on the forward strand.
GTGAGTTGAGAGAATTAGAGCCACTTGCATATAGAATATTAGAGAACATGCTAAATATTTAAAGTAAGTAGGGCATTTAATGCACATGGTTTTTCTTGCCATATAACAACATAGCTTTAATTGTTAGTATTGTTATTTTGGGTTAAATGGTAGGACTGTGAGATCATGTAATAGAAATTAAAATGAAAGAAGTTTTATAAATTGGATTAAAGTTATACTGTTTTATTGTTTCCTGTGAGCAGAGGAACTAGTGTTTGTAGCTCATTCACTTGGATAACTTAGCTTTAAAATACCAAGTTTTCTTCTACTTGGACATTCTATTGGCTTAAATTCCAGTCCAAAGTTGGGTCTTTCTCATTTTCTTTGATGTGATCGGCAGGCTACACAGTGTGAAGATGGGAAAGAACCTCATTTCCTTGTTGGAGAAACTTTCTGACAAAGTCCTCTAGCCAAGGGACCCCTGTGGCTATCTTTCAGGACTATTATTCTTCCCCCTGCCAGAGTTGAGAAGAGATCTTGCTTGTTGCCCTACTGTGAGTTCTAACTTGTATCTGTATGGACGGTCCCAACAGGCTTGATGGGGGCACAAAGGCTCTACAGCTCATGTGGGTTTTACGCCCATGTTACTCACACTCAGCTTCCACCAAACCATTTATCCCTGCTAGTTAAAATCCCAGAAATTCTGCTTCTGTCGATCAGTTCTCTGAGTTTTTCTGACGTTCCTCATTTGGGGTGATGACCTGGGCTTCAATCTTAAATAACGTCTCTGAGAAAAGATTCTTGTGTTCAGTTTGTCCAGACATTTCTTCCTATAACAATAATAGTCATAATTTAAAAAACATCTCTGCATGCCATTGCTGAAACCAGAACACTCTCAGAGAAAAATTTTAAACTTTTATTTCTCCTTGGAGAAAAATATGTTTCTCTAAAGTGTTTGGATGTGAACTGTGGAAGTTTCTTAGTTGTCAAAGGAAGGACGAGCCTCTGAATTCTCTATTGCATTTATGTGCTTTCCTTCACTTGGTGTGTACTGAAATTGGAGCACAGGACACATTGTTAATGGCTTAATGGCTATCCTGATTGCTAGGAAGTATTATGAGTTTACTCACATCTTAGAGAAAGTACAATAAAACTATAAACAGGAGAGAAAGTGATAAAAATATGTGTCTATGAATATCCCAATTATCTTCTCTCCTGCTGAGGATAATCGTATTTTGGATATGACGTGGTGATTATTTAGCTCAGGGGAAATGCTTTTTTGCTATGAAAAATTTTCTGGGGTACAGCATATTTAGAGAAGATGGTAAGATTGGGATATTTAAAAGTATATTTTCTGACTACTGATCATCAGCACATGCTATCTATCTGAACTATCTTCAGCGAGCTGGGTCCCACTTGCCTGTGCTCTATATTAGCAAAGGGATAGTCTGAAGAAATATGTCAATGATTTTTTTTTAATGACTATAATTGAGGCATCATCAGACACTGTAATACTGTTTTTAGACACTTACATGCTTCTATTGAAAATGAATTTTTTGTTTTGAACATATAAATTATTTAAACATTTAAACATTAAATTGTATTATATAGAGAGTATAGCACTTCAACTCATTAAGCTTGGGTGCCAACCAAGAATGGGGAAAGGCCCAAAACACACACACACACACACACACACACACACACAGAGAGAGAGAGAGAGAGAGAGAGAGAGAGAGAGAGAGAGAGAGAGAGAGAGAGAGAGAGAGAGAGAGAGAGAGAGATTGATAAGGGGCAGTGTCAAGTGAGCTGTTGTGCACACTGATGGAGTGGGGCCTACAAATAATACAATCAGAAACCTCAGCACACAATTACCAGGGTTTACATAGATCTAAGGAGGAAAATATACAGTTGCTAGCATTTTTTTTTTAACACACTAACCACTGACCTAGCTTTTCTTTTTTTCAGACACCCTATAAAAGCAACTCCATTTCTCTGAGTTGCAAAGGAGAAGGTATGGAAACTGGCACTTTCAATGACTGAAGTCCTTGACATGGCTGTGCTCAAGTCAACAATACACATTAAAGCTTGAAGCCAGCCCCTGGCCATTGACACGGTGGCACAGGAAGAGATGAGGAGTTGGTAAAAAAAAAAAAAGGAGTAACTCAGGAACTCTGGATAGGGGAATCTTTCAGCTCTGTCAGCCTAGCAATCCTGTAGCTTCTTTATATATATATAGGTTTCAGAGAATCAAGAAGTGATTATACAAGAAGAACTTATTACATTACTTTGTCTCCAGGCATGTGTTTTATTTTTTCATTACATGTCTGGGGTTTCAAGTTCAGTCACAATTAGAAAGTACTAATAGAACATATTTTACCATTAGCCCTATAATTCCATCTCAAAGAACCTAAAGAATGTCTCTGCCAAAGTAAACACATTTATTATATGAAATCCAGCTTTTAGGCTGACAGTATTTGTAATTTTAAAACCCTCTAGACAAATAGAAAATATCTAAATTTGTCTTTTTTGTGAATAGCAAATACTACTACCTAACGCCTTTTATTTACGATCCTTTCACAATCTATGCTATAAATGAGAAAATGGTTAATTTAGTCACTCTATCTTATTTACTCAGTTCTATTCCCTGTCTTGAAATTACATTATCAGAGAGTTCAAAGTACATTATTGTAAATAAGAAATCTTGAATCTGTTATCAACTATCCTGGTCAGTCTGCATTTGTCAATTATCTCTAAGTTTACCCTCTTCCAATTATACTGTTTGAGTTTGGTGAGGGGCAGATACCCCAAAGAATATTCCTGGAGTCATGGCTTCATCTGTGCTTACCCCAATCTGCAGAGCATAAGGAATACTTCCAAATAGAGCTAGGTAGAGTTAATTCAGTAAAAGGAGAAGGGAGAGTAAGTTTAAGACTTTCGTAAAACAATTCAAATATTTTTTTTCACAGGAGAAGATGTAAAATTAATTATAATGGAAAAAGTCCTCAAGAATACAACACACAGAGACCAAAACCTAAATATAAGAGGCAGAGTGACAGTGATAGGAAGATTCAGCTCAGCTTTGCTGGAACTGTGTCAACCAACTGTACGGGCTTCATGACAGTCACAACCTCCAAGAATATGGCTGTGCCACATTCACTCAGGATTTCACTCACTCCAGAACTTGTCCTCCCTAGAGTGTGGGACAACAGCAGGTTATACCTTGTAACCTGTACAAATTGTGCATTTTTCATGTACTTTAAAATAATATACGGCAAAGGCATACTTATATGATTATAATGATCTATATGATCATAGAATAAAAAAACTTGTGGTCATTTTAGCCTATTGTGACATTTTAGCTTATCTAGCATATAGATATCAACAAAATTTGTTATTTATTGCAGAACATTTGAAGAACTCTAGTGTTGAATTCTCATCTGGTTTCTACATATGTTGTAGATTCTAATTAACTCAGGGATCAAACATTCCTCAAAAAAGTTAATTATTAATTATTTATTAAAAATATGACTATCAAAACTTTTGTAAGCTTTCCAATGCCCATGTTCTAATAAATGCCATGTCTGGTAAAGTGTATGTAAAACATGTATGGTAAACCACTAAACTGTTTCATGGTTTAAAGTGTGTTCTCGAGCATGCCACCAAACTTAAAAACAAATGTTGGATACTCTAATGAAAAATTCAGCCAAATAATTAGACTTGAAGGAATCTAAAGATTAAATATTCTGTCATTTCCTTTTCCTATTTACTCAATTTTATCACTACATAATGAGGTCCATATTTGGGACCTCATACATGGGAAGCAGAACACAGAGTGTGAGACTTTTTCACAGCACATTTACTAATATAAGATGTAGAGAAATTTTAATCCAGAAACATGACTACTCTGGAAAGGAATCCCTTCCAAATACACAAGTCTGTGATTTGTCTGGAATATAGACATGTCCTTCATACACACCTTTAGTCCCGGTTCTAATACTAATACAGACACACCTTTAGTTCAAACCTCTAATCCGAAATGATGGCATTTGGGCAGCAGTCAAAGTAAAGAACCAGAGAAAGATTTCACAGAATGAGAGAGAGATAGGATAAGCACAACTCTCACGAGGACAGTCAGAAAAGAGGCTACTTAACAGTACAGGGGAAAAACTGAGTTGGATTTGGTGCACTTCAGTTTAATACGGTGGAGTTCAGTTGAGTTTGTGCAGTTCTGTTCTGTTCTGCTCAGTCAGTGCAGTCAGTGCAGTTCAGTTTGTAGAGTTTAGAGGCAGTTTCCCCCTTTTTATTATCACAGAAATAAACTTCAAAATGCTAAGACCTCAAAATGTAGCTTTTCTGACCTCTGCCATTTGTCTTTATAATTTTTTTTCAAGACGGGTTTTCTCTGTATAGCTCTTGTTGTCCTGGAACTTGCTTTGTAGACAAGCTAGCCAGAAATTCGCAGAGATCCAGCTGCCTCGTCTTCCTTAGTACTGGAATTAGAGGCATGCGCTGCCATGGCCACCACCTCCTGGCTTGCAGATTTCTTTGTGCTGACTATTTAAACATTTCATCGGTGTTGGAGTGGAAACTCCACGAGTAAAGTGGAACTTGCTGAAAACATTAATGGCCAGAGTTCTGTCCCCCAAACCAACGTGGGAAATGGTGGTTTGAGCAAGAACTATTTCCCTACACTCATATATCTGGATGTTTGGTCTCTGGGTGGTGATGTTTGGTAACATTAAAGCAATTTTATGGCATGGAACTGTGTTGAAGAAGTGGGTCACTAGAGGAGAGCTTTGTAATTTTATGGTTTCATAAAGGGACCATAAAGGGGAGTTGTGGACTTTCCTTCCAGAACTGTCAACTAAACTAAACTGTTCTTTATGTAAGTTGTTTTGATAAGGATAGTTTATCACAGAAACAAAGTAATATGAAGATCATACCGGAGAAGGAATATTTCTATGAGGATGTTGACCACATTGGTTTTGGGAAGAATGTGCAAGTGTTTGCTATTTTGAACTGAAAAGGTGTGGAGTTTCTAAGTAGCTGGTCTAGTAGGATTTGGGTGAAGAATAGAACTGAACACAGTCTAGATGACAGAAGTCCAGTTTGTGAGGTTTCAGATGGGATATAAGCCACCGGGCTAAAGGGAATTTGGATGATACCCTCGCTTGAGGATACATTTTTAAAAAATGACTAATTTCTTAAGTGAAGGAAATTTGAAGACAGTATAAATTTGAACCAGGGATGTGTTGATTGCCTATTACTCTTACACAGGTCAATCGATAAAAAAGAGAAAATAGGGAAGAAAGCAATATAAAAAAATTTAAAAGTGTTTAGGAATCTTACTGTTTTGGACACGATATGTAGAAGGAGAATACTTTTGAAGAGAGTAGAATTTTTAAGGAGAGTTCTACAGCTCTCTTCTGGAACATGGGAAAGGTGCCCTCAGAGCAAGATTCCACCCAAAGAATGTTCACCTCTTAAAAGGAGAGCCCTGTTTCCTGCTCCTAGCTAACAATAGCTTCAGCACACAAAAGCTGCAGCTAGCCTGTTGGCTTTGGGTGACAGCCCATCCAAAGCTGACTGTCAAACTTAGCAGTGTTTCCACGTGGTACTGGCTTTTAGGGCAGAAGAAAACTCATGCTCCATGAGTTCAGAAAGCTGCTGAAGATTGGTGAGGCGTGGCCATGCTGGAGTCACTTTGAGACAGCAAAAAGGCCCTAAAATTCCATTGTATGAAGCTTTAAGTACTAAAGCCAGGTTGTGGTGGAGACATCAAAATGTTGGGGTCACAACAATGATACATCTGCCAAGTAGAGCTCCATACAAGAAGTGAAATTAGTCCAAGATAGAAATGCATTTTCCAGTCAACAAAGCCAAATACATGTGGTGCCTCTTCTATTGAAGATCCATACTGTTTTCAATTGACTTATTTTATATGTCTCTACCATGTGAACTGTGTACTCCTGTATTGTCCCATTAAACATAATGTCCCAAGAAAGAGGAAGTAACAGTGCAATTTAAATTTTCATGTATGTGACATTAACGTAAGCATTATTTTTAGTACATAATTTAAAATTCTTGAAAAGAACTAGAATAAAAAATATAAAACAATGTGCAGCATTAAGTGCTTAATTTTTTACTTACTTATTTATTTTTTTTAATAATTTATTTACATTACATCTTGGTTGGAATCACCTCTCTTATCTTCCTCTTCTAATCCTCACTTCCTTTTCCACCATATTCCCCTCCCATAGACCTCTGACAGGTGGGGTCCTCCTCCCCAACCATCTTACTACAGCCTCCCCTTCTCCATGTGAAGAATAATCTGTCCATCAGCTACATCTGAACAGGTGGTCGAGGTTCTCTGCTTGCAAGGTCGTTGCTTGGTGTATCAGTTTGTGCAGGCCTCCCTGGGTCCAGATCCACCAGCCTTGATAGTCTCCTTGTGGAGCTTCTGACAACCCCCCATCTCTTCCATACAATGCACAGCTCTTATCGGGATAGATACTGAGACTTAAAGCCAGACTCTTGGTTAAGTGATTGACTTTTACAATAGTTATATGGAATTATTTCTATGGACTCCCTTTAATACATATTTATAATTGGGCATCCTATATATTTGTTATTTTTAGTTCTTGAAATAAAAAACTAAATATTTATTGAAAGCCATATTTTTGAGCAGTTATCCATGCGGAAGTATTTGTTTCCAGATGGATAACTTTTCAAATAAACATCTACAACCCATTACACATCATTATCAAAAATAATATTTCCAATTGACCTTTTTTCATTTGTTTTACTGCCTTTCATTTTTCTAATATATCTCTTAATTGTATTTCTTTCTAAATAGCCTTTATGTTTCAATCTGTTTTCTTGATTGCATATGACAGTAATTGATAATTTCCTTATTTATTACTTAAAATCTAGATTTACATATACAAATAAATAAATATGTAAATAATACCAATTCTTTATTACACAATATTGAGATATCTCTCCAATAGAATTTAAGAATATATCAGCTATGTGTGCCTTGTTTAAGGTAAGTAAAAGTACATGCTATGTTCTAGCTCTTTGAAATGGAAACATTTTGATTTGAAATTTTTATTTTTCTATTGAATAAAACAATTTACAAATACATATTCATTCAGTGAAAGTCTCCAATGTTACTATTTGTTTCTTTCTTTTTAACAATGAAATTTCAGTAAACATCAGTTTGTATTTGCATAAACATAACTAGGCTCATAGTGGATACTTTACCACTGAATCAATAATTAAATAACAACTTTTGGTTGAAAATTTTCCTACCATGCAATTTATATCAGCTTTAATTGCTTCCAAGTATTCATTAACTAATGAGTATTCCTCTTAGAATTCTGTGTCAATGTGTCCAGTTTCATTTTTTGGGTGCTTATACATATATAAAGCACAAAATTTCTACATAATTGCTTACACTATCTATATAATTCATAAACCAAGTTCTCTGTAGGCTTTTTGTTTTGTTTTGTTTTGTTTGTTTTTCAAGACAGGGTTTCTCTGTGCATAGCTTTAGCTGTTCTGCTATTCTGCGACTCACTTTGAGGACCACCCTGGCATCAAAGTCACAGAGATCCACCTGCCTCTGAGTCCTGAGTGCTGGGATTAAAAGCATCCACCACTGCCACCCTACTTCTCTGTAGTTTTTTTAAATCAATGAAATCAATACTTTCCCCCTTTTTGCATATGGACTTCATCTATGATAAACTATATACAGTAGAATAGTTATGAAACAATAGGGAAAGCCATACAGAAAAGTTACATTCAAGGCTTAGCTCATTCCTATTTGGCAACCTTGAAGAAAACACTATCTATCCTATCTAGGTGAGTTTAAAGATTTGTATCTATGTAATTCTCTGTCAGAGCTTTCCTTAATGAACTTACAAACTTCTTTCTAGACTTTAAAGCATTTTCTTAAATCCTAAACAACTTGAGCTTAAATTGTGAAAATATAGCTATCTAGTCTTCGACACCATCAGAGGTTTGAGAAGATATAAAGTTATTGCTTAAATAGAAAATGCAGTCAAGTAGCTTCCAAAATTGAAAGACAACAGAGACAGTTTACTGCCTGATCAGTCACCCATTCTCTCTCTCTAACACTGGAGCATCATCTTCATCCTTCTGGACTAGTATATTTGACAGACATAATTGTGAAGCAAGAAATATGAAGGACTTGCTTACCTTGTCATGGCAGAGCCTGGCAGTTCACTCAGTCTACTTCAAGTCTTGTCCATTTTAGATAGCATATTTCTGTAGAGAGAGCTGGAACATTTTTGCCAAGTAGCTAGCTTGCAATGGAGCTATCGCCAAAAGGAGATTTTATGATGCTCATCATTTTCATTGAGGTAGGCTTGGGGTATTTCCAGTAGCTGACATGTCTCAAGTAAAACAGTCCCTAAATTAATAAAATCACCTTAAAATCCATATTTTATACTTCTCTCTCTCTCTCTCTCTCTCTCTCTCTCTCTCTCTCTCTCTCTCTCTCTCTCATCTATCATAAATCTGACATTACCATGAGTCTGGTTGATTAATCATTAACTTGTATAAGTTAATTACCCTAACCAGTTTGTAATAGCAGCTCTTAACAGTACTGGAAGTTAATCTTACATTTGTAAATGAGTTTTATAGGTCCAATACCTCACACTAGGGTAGAAACATGCATACATATATATATATCAAAATAACCTTAAATTAGAATCAATATATAAAATTCTATACCTAAGGTCTCAAAACCAACTTTATTTCTGAATCAATAGCAGGATTATATAACAATGAATTAAAATATTTGAGAGTGAAAATATTTTATAGTTGAAGAGCACATTCAATAATCTATCTTTTTCTCCTATTATTTCTATATATTTTCTATATGATATTCCTGTATCCTCCCCACTTTTTATTATTCTGACTTTTTTTTCCACATTACCTCTCAATCACAAGCCTCTTATCCCTGTCCTGCTATCTCATCCTCTTCTCCATTTTCCCCTCCCCTTCTCCTCAGAAAAGGCACCCCATCTCATTCTCACACCCCCACCTTGCACGTCACGTCACATCAGGACCAAGCGAATCCTCTTCCACTGAGGCCAGACAAGACAGCCCAGGCAGCAGAAAGTGATCCAAAAGCAAGAAATAGAGTCCATGTCAGCAGAGTCCCATGCTCCATTTGCTTGAATAGAGTGCCAGGATTTTTAGCTCAAGATGCTATCTGTGTTAAAAGTTCATGTTCACACCCATTAAACTCTTTATTTAGAAAAAATATTCTATTCATATTCAAGACTAATTATTGAGATAATTATACAATAAAGTTATAATGCTATTATATTTGTAGAGATATGATTATGACAAACATAAGAATTTATACTATAAATAAACTTAAAATATATTTATATGCACTTGGTATACCCTGGTCTGCAAAGCTTAGATGTAAGAGCATTTCTAAATTGTCTGTAGTGAGAAGGACTCAGTAATAAGATAAGAAAAAGCAATATAGTAAAACCTAGAAAATCTTAAATTAGAAAATTATTGTTTGTTTCTCTGTCATTTTTATTGAATCCTACTTATAATTTGCTAAATTAATGTTTCAAAAGCTTCTGTAAGAGACTAGCAAACAGCAAATGTGGCATACTTCTCTCAACTGGCAAACATTAAAATTGATCATTACTCTTTCCTGTCCTTATCCATTCTATGTCAAAAAAGTTATGTAACAAATATTAGTAGCTGAAATGTGGGCTCATTTATTATAAGGAAGGTTCTTTTTCTTTTATTTATAAATATTTCAGTCCATAATGACCCTTAATAATTAGACATTATAGGCCGGGCATGGTGGTGCACGCCTTTAATCCCAGCACACGGGAGGCAGAGGCATGAGGATCGCTGTGAGTTCGAGGCCAGCCTGGTCTTCAGAGTGAGTCCAGGACAGCCAAGGGTACACAGAGAAACCCTGTCTCGCAAAACAAAAAACAAAAAAACAAAAACAAAAAAAAAAATTAGACATCATAAGGCTGGGGAGATGGCTCAGTGCTTATTACCTGTATGCTCTTAAAGAGGTCTTGCAACCACATGATGTCTCACAACCACCTATGCTGGGATCTGATACCCTTGTCCTGCATGCAGGTGTATATGTAGATAGAGCACTCATACATAAAGCAAAACAAAAAGTCATACAAAAGTATTTCTAAAACAGGTTTCTTATCCTCAGACCTACTTAACTTGATATATTTTTACAAATGTATTTTTTAAATTTATTAAATTTTTTACATATACATTTATATTGCTACACATATATACAATAAACTAACCACAGCAGGAAGAACTACAATCAGTAATTATATATATATATATATATATATATATATATTTTTTTTTTTTTTTATTTTATTTATTTATTTATTTATTTATTTATTTATTTATTTTTTTTACATTCATAGTATTTTGCCAATTGGATTTGGCCAACTCAAAGAAATCATCTTTCCTATCTTGGTAAGTCTAAAATTCTGAATGTAAATCAATATCTATCATATCTCATCTTTACCAACTTAAAACATCTCTCTAGACCTAAAAACATCTTAACCCTTAAACAACTAAGCTTAATTGTAAAACTAAACTATCTGGTCTTCAACCCCATCAGAGACTTGAGAAAGAATCAACTTAATTACTGAGTATACAGGGAGGGCAGGTTAGCAGCTTCCCAAATGAGAAAATGATAGAGATGGTTTGTTATCTGAATAGGCACCCAAAATTCTCTGTAATGTTGGAGCATCTTCTTCAGACTTCTGGCCCCAATATAGTTGACAGACATATTTATGAAGCAGGAACTATTGAGGGCTTGATTAACCTGTCTGGAAGAGTTTGGCCATCGACTCTGTGTGCAACCCAGCTTGCCCATATTTAAGCAGATTGTCTGTGGTAGAAATAAGGACATTTTGCGCAGTTGCTGTTTTGCCACATTTGAAACCATCTCCATAAGGAGATTCATTGATGCTCATCATCCCCTTTGAGGTAGGCTGGGTGTTACCAGGAGTTAACCTGTCTCACTGTCTCATTGTAAATTTATCATTGAAATAATAAAAACATCTGTAAATGCCTTATTATGTATGTCTTTGAGGTTTTTGAAGACCTTATCTAACTATTTTACCTTATCTCTCTATAGAATCATATCCACCTGTTACACCAAGGACGTATATTCTCCTAATAAAAATAGACTACTAATTGATAAGCTATTATTGGTCTTTTTTTTTTTTTTAGGAGAAAACAAGGTTGTAGTCAGGGATGTCTCACCTTTCATTTATCTTTCTTTCTTAGGTTTGTAGATAAGGGTTGAAAAGAAAAGAGGCAATATAGAAATATATAAGGATGATAGGACAAAAAGTAGATTAATGAATCTACTCTTCAAATTAAGGCCTTTATTGTTACTCACAAGATTATTTTTAATTCACTGGTATATAATATTGTATATAGATGCAAAATAAGTTAAATTTTAGACACATTCATATACAATTTAAATGTAAGATTATTCTTTTAAAAATTATATATATTTCTACTCTAATATGAGGTATTGTACACATACAACTCAATTATAGTGCAAGGTTTATTTCCTTGTATTTGAAAGCGCTATTTCAGGCTGTTTAGGATAAATAAGGTATACAAGTTAATTGTTAGTTGATCAAATCATGGTCATATTAATTACAAATGTATTAAGTCACAATAATTACAACTCCTGTGTGTGTGTGTGTGTGTGTGTGTGTGTGTGTGTGTGTATGACCATTTAAAACAGAGACAAACTTTCTTACATAAAATGTAGCTATTTATCCATGCTAAAATTCTTTAAAGGCTTCTTTATTTTATGTATACAGTGCTCTATCTGCATGTACAATGTCAGGCTATAAGAAAGAATCAATTCCCAGTATAGATGGTTATGAGCCACTATGTAGTTCCTGGGAATTGAACTCAGGATCTGTGGAAGAGCAGAGCTATCTCTCAAGTGCCAAACTAAATTTCTTAGATTTACAGATAATCAACTGTCTTACCAGTGTGAGTAAAAAGTACATATTGATGTTTAAGAAAGGTCTCTACATCTGAACAAGTGCTTTTGTGTTTTTGTGAAAGAATCCAGAGAGCTGCCCAGTCCTTTCCATGTGAGGAAACAGTCTGAGGAGATTCATTTGTTTATTTAATTTCACTTCCATTTGATGGATTTTCTAACAAAAGAAAATGTTAATGAAACAGTTTGTGTTGCACTTCAAACTTAATTAGAGTAGCCAGAGGCAACCTTTGATTGGAAAAGAAATACCTGGAGTAACTAGAGCTTACAGCTTCATACAGTGTAAGCATCTCTGTGTTCAGACCAAATAACTACTGAATCACATTTAAATTCAATTCGATGTGATTTTCTTTTATGGTTTATGTCTTGCAATTTGAGAGACATAAGTTAATTCATGAGCTGATTGCATTCTTTCAAATAAATGAATCATAATCTACAAAGTTGACAAATATTTTAATCATGAGATATATTTCCAGTTGAAACAAACAAAAACAATGGAGTTCCGTTTCTATCTTTATTATAGTCCTAATTAGCATAGAAATAACTTCTACTATGAAATATGTCTAATTCCTATTGTAAAGATGTATTTACTATCAACTAAATGAATCATTATGCTTTTTTGCATGATCTAAATACATGCTTTTTAAATTTATTTCTATCCTTTGAAATTTTAAGTTAAAACTATTTTTTTTCAAGTACCCATTAGAAAATACAAATTGTCAACTTTATTAAATATGGTTTAATACGTCCAGAATTTAGAAAATATATGTTCAATGTTCACTCTTATGTGATAAGGCACTGTAGACCTTGATTTGAAGTTGGCACTTCCTGAGTTCAGGCAGTTGCGTGTCAGTAGCAGGATAAAAATTGTAACATGGGCTCTTTCCCTCTTTGCTCTATCAGAATTTGCAAGTTTCTTTCTGGGCTGGGTATATGACCTTGGAAATACAGGTACATAATGGGACTTGAAAGTTGATACTCGGGGCTGGAGAGATGGCTCAGAGGTTAAGAGCACTGAGTGTTCTTCCAAAGGTCCTGAGTTCAATTCCCAGCAGCCACATGGTGGCTCACAACCATCTATAATGTGACCTGGTGCCCTCTTCTGGCATGCAGGTTTACATGCAGGCAGAGCACTGTATACATAATTATAAATAAATCTAAAAAAAAGAAAGAAAAAAAAGTTAATACTTGCTGATACTGTAAGAAAAATTTGTGGTTTGAGGATATGGTTTTTTAGAACAGGTGCTACTATTGGGACTCAATTTGGACCTCTTATCAGTGTACTCATAGCTAGAAAAATTTCAGTTTCTTTTAAATGTTTACTATATCCAGTGGTGGGTATGTAAGGGTTGCCATGTGCCAGAAACTGGGAGACATTAATCAAATGTTCAGAATATTCACAAATAGTTTGATGATCAAAATTATAAAAGGTAATTTTTAAAATATGAAATGGAAAACATTTAAAACAATTAATATCTCAATTCACTGCTTCCTGCTTATTTAATATTTAATATTATTTAATATTTTTAAATTCATATATATATATATATATATATATATATATGGTAGTAAATGACAATTTATCTGTATGATGGAACCATGACTAAGTCCTCAGTACATCTCTGTTCAAATGACTAGTCAATGATGTAAGAATGATAGATTGAACTCAAGTATAATGGAGTGTTTAAACAAATGAAACTATGGCGTACGTTTCATTTTCTTGGTTTAATGCAGCATTGCTTGAACTATTATTATTTGGAATAAGTTAAATTTGTGTACAGTCCTTTGCCATTATCCAGGAATAGGTTAAAAAAATAAGGACCTTGTGTCACTCTTCCAAGATGAAGGTGTGTCCATCGAGAGCAACTGGGCCAGGGGGACGCCTCTTGAGCCCAGTAAAGCCTCAGTTGCTGCTTTTGGGCCTAGCCAGTTTTCGCTGCTGCTATGCCTGAGGCCATGCAGTGAGGCTAGGGAGGACCTCACTCCCCTGGAGTGTAGTGATATTAACAGAGGCCAGTCCATCCATATGAGAATGAGAAAGCCTTGGCATTGTGTTTTCTTATAACCTTTGGACCCTTTGTAATATTTTATTTGGCATTTTATATCCTCTGCTTTGTGGGAGGGGATTTGGTGGTTACTCTACTGAATGGGTAAATAAACTCAGAAAATTACCTAGAGCAATGTGAACACTCATTTCTTCCTCCAACATCATCTGGAGTTCCTACGTGCTTAGAAGAAATGGAACAAGAAGCCAGGAGTATTAAGATTGACAGAAGATTGACAGGTGCCAATATAATTGATGAGCCTCTCCAGCAATGTCTGTTGGCATTGCTTTCTCATCCTGGTTGAACTGAGTTGAACCCTTCAGCATGTCCCAGCACTGAACATGGATTTTCTTGCCACACTCTATCTGAATGTAATTCAGTTTCCTTCAGGGATTATGTCCAGTACTGGTATTATACATTGAGCGATGATGCATCATTTCTTCTTCAAATTAGGCAGACTCTTCAAAATGCACTCTTCAAGTTTGCTACTAGGGCAAAAGAAATCGACTAGCAGCCTTATTTAACATGCGCACTGTAGATGATTTTGGCATTCACCTACAAGTATTCAGAAAGGCCCGGCAGAGAGTAACAGAGAAAGATGATCAAGTAAAAGGTACAGCAGAGGATCTGGAAGAAACATTTTTTGAAGTTGAAATTGAAATGGAGCAGGACATTTGCCAGGATCTGATGTGCACTTCTCCCAAAGATGAGCAAGGATTCCTAAGGGATTTGTGTGAGGTTTTATTTTATATATTGCTACATCGTGGAGATTTCCAGAACAAGATCATGCGATACTTTGTCATGGATATCCTTGAATGAGGCATTCGTCTTCCATTAACAAATCAAAGCAGTGATCCTGATTATATTAATCAATATGTCATATGGATGATCCATGATTCAGATTGCAACTATGAGGCCTTTACTAACATTATTAAATTAAGTGACAACATTGGCAAGTTAGAAGCAGTCAGAGAGAAGGCAGCAGAAGAGCTACAGTACCTTAGAGCTTTAGATACAGCTGGTGATGATATTAACACTATCAGAAATAAAATACATAGTTTATTATTTATAAAGAAAGTATGTGACACAAGAATACAGTGGTTATAGTCAGGCAAAGAAATAAATACTGTGAAGCCTGCAGCCAACTTCCAGAAACTTTGTACAGTCCCCTTGGGCAGCATTCTTGTTGACAATGTTGCACTACAATTTTTTTATGGATTACATCCTGCAAACTGGATGTCAAGCACATCCATTCTTTTGCATGACAGTGGAAGGGTACTGCGTTACAGCTCAGCAGCAACTAGAGGTTTTACCAAGTTGTCAGAGAGATGGAAAACAGCAGACCGACCAAACCAAAGGGTTTCTAAGAGCAGCTGCTATTGGAATTTATGAGCCATATTTATCTGAAAAGGCATCTCCAAGAGTTATCGCTAATGACTATTTAGTAGCAAAATTAGCAGATACTTTGAATCATGAAGATCCAACTCCAGAAATCTTTGATGGCATTCAGAGAAAGGTGTATGAGTCAATGTTGTGGGATGAAAGATTTTATCATTTCTTTAGGCAGAATGTGCTCTACTTGTGGATGGTAGCTGAGCTTGACATGTTAAGAGATCTTAGTTTCAGAGGGTCAGATGAGGGAGATGGAGAATCTTTTCATGGGGTCCCACATGTAGCATAAATTTGTCTTTTGTTGACCTTTCAAATGTGTCTTCCGATGATTCTGCACAACTTTATGCCTACATTTCAGACACTGGTATTTGTAATGATCATGGCAAGACATACACACTAGATGCCATTACTGTGCACCAGAACTACTTAAACACTGAGGATGTGTGAAAAACTTCCATGCCTTCCACATGAGAATCACTGAGCAGTCTGAATAATCTGTTGAGCATATTGAAGCTTCCTGGTAAAAAGGCTTTTAACAATATGGATGGAGATTTGTTTAGAAAAGAGGAAAAGGGATTTTAATGCCTATTTGTAATTACTCCTGATGCCTGAGATGATGAAAACATCCCCAGCTCTGGCGCACGGTGTGTATGATTTCCCTGACAACAAAGCTTACAGTAAAGGCAAAGGAGATTTTGCTCACAGGATGGATATTTCTGTAAATCCACTTCGCAACTCTATGAGGGATGTTTCAATTGCAGTCAAATCCCTTCCTGATAGCCTGGCAGAAGGAATGACAAAAATGTCGAACAACATGGGCACAATGTGTGAGAGGTTAGGTCAAGACATAAAGCAGTCCTTTTTTTTTTTTTAGGTGCCTTGTTGAATTACAAAGACTGACTCAGATCCTGAACATTGCCAAGTCTCAGCTCAACTTGGTGGTAACATGGATGAGAATATTCCACTTAGGGTAATGCTTCTTCTAAAGGATGAGTTATTCGAACTACAAGAAGGAAACCAGTGGTTGCAAAGGAATATCAAGAATTTATTCCAGCAACTTATTAGAGCTACATGTGGTGATACTATTAACAGAAAACTAGTGTACCATGTTGACTGGATGACCTCACTGGAACAAGTGGCTGACTTGGTGATGTGGGTCAGAGGTACATTTTGGCCCAATGGCATTTTAGCAAAAACTGTTCCATGTAGAGATAAAGCTATTCGAATGAGAACAAGAACTGCAGGAAAAACAAAAGTATTTGCAATTATGCCACATGAACTGAAGCCCATTATTGGAGGTGAGACAATACAGAAAGGTATGCTTTGTGTTCTTAAAATGTTTCATCACAACCAGTTAAATAGGAGAATGGTATATGTCTTCTTAGAAGGCTTTTTTAGAAACTTTATTTCCACAGTATAAATTTCATGAACTTTTCAGCAAATTTCATTCAAGGTCAAAGCAGATGCAGAAATATAAACAAAAACTTCAAAGTACTCAAAATGTCAAGAAAGGTGACCCTCCAACCCGTGAAGCTGCTGTTCATTTTGTCCAAGAGTGATGGAGTGGACAGCTCTTCTGGGGCGTAACTCAGAGACTGTTATGTCTACACCAGTTTTTTTGTGTCTCAGAACAGATTACTAGTACATGCATATGACTGGTTCTTCTCATTCTTATCTGTAATCCAGCCACTACCAAGAGAGGTTCCTGTGTCTTATATAATTTGATGCATAATTTGAAGTACTGAGAGGATGCTGTCCCATCTCACTCAAGAATGGAGTTGGTCTCTTCTGTTCCAACCTAACCAGCATTCATTCCCCACCAGTGACAAAGTGCCAGAATGCATGTGTGAGAGCTATGGGAAGCATAAAACAATGGTTAGTAAGTAACTCAACTAGTTAGTTTAATATCTGAAGACTGCAGTGTCTGATTGGAAGAGATCTGTTTCACTCAGTGACCTTGTGGGTCATTGGCAGCATATTGCTATCATGTGGGTTATGAGGAGAGTGATCTTTAGAGCAATTTTTTCGAGGCCTGGTGAAAGTAACAGAATGCCCTGACTTAGGAAATAACCCTTCCTCAAATTACAGTCCGTGGTGTGAGTAAAGCACTATAAAATAAAACCAAAATTCTATGGGATTATTATTCATTGATATAAATTTTCATTGCTTTTTATGTGCTTTAAGGGCTTGGCTTTGCTCTTATGGTATTCAACTCCTCACTTTTCCTTTGACATTCTGTACAGAGGAAGCATGTGGTAGCTCTTTTTTTATTATTATTGATCTATTCAGATTACAACAGATTTTTTTATCCCGTCATTTGTATCCTCCCATTCCTCCCTCCCTCCCGCTATCACTAAGTTCAATTAAAAAAAAATTCTTTTAACATATTACTGATTCTTTAGAAGGGGAGTTATTTATTGTAAGAACTGCCAAATATATTCTATCATTTTGAAAATTGGAAATTAAAACAGTACTCTATAAAAGTTACATATGATAACTTTAAATATTATGATCTAGACATGCTTCCGGTAACTACCAACATAGCAAATCAAAGACTTAATGAGCTTATAGTCCTATGTAAACATACAAATGCCCAATTCTACTATTTGTGCATATATGAAAATAAATAGTGGAAGCAGAACTGTACTATTTTAAAATATGCTTTGTATTTCACATAATGTAAAATTCAAAATGAAGCTAGTACACACACAAAAGAACATTTTTTTCATTATCCAAAAAAAAGATTGTAATATGCAGCAAAGGCCATTCATGTAAGCCTTATAGGTTCTAATATGAATTTCTTTACTTTACTCTCATTTCACAGAGTTAATGAAAATAAGAAAAGCAAGCAAGTTTATATGTGAAACGCGTTCATTCATTCACAACAATTGTATTAGGTACAAATGTTAAACAAAATGAATAAACTCATTTTGTGAGAATTTCAAAACTATGCAGCATTTAAAATAAACAATTTGATGTGACATGACCATAATAGTAAAGTTTATGTTACTATTTACAGGTTAAATTAATTGAATTTTTTGGTAGTTGAACACAGGGTCTGCTTTTGAGACCTGACTGGCCTTGAGTTCAGGGATCTGCTTGCCTCTCCTGCCAGAAGGCTGAGATTAAAGGTATGTGCCACTGCTGCCCAGTTAAAATGTTTTTGTTTGTTTGTTTGTTTTCTTTTGTTTTTACAGAGAATGAATGGTAAACTATTATCATATCACCACATCTATCTCTATTGCTATTTGCCTGATGTTATGCTTTTTTTCCAATTTATTAATAGGAGTTCCCTACTATTTATATCTGAGAGTAACATACATACAATGCCAAATCTCAGTGAAGAGGATTTATTTGATTCACTGGATATGCAAACTTTCCAGAAAGTTCTTCTGAATAAATTTGAGTATGAAAACTAATAGCTATATCAAATGAAGGTGTAATATCCAAAATACATAAAGAACTCAAGAAATTAAATACCACCAAATCAAATTAGCTAATTAAAAAATGAGATAGAAGGCTAAAGAGAATTCTCTTTATATAGAATGGACAAGAAACACCTAAAGGAATGTACAATGTCCTTAGTCATTAGGAAAATGCAAACCAAAAAGACTCTGAGATTCAATCTTACTCCTATGACAATAGCTAACATAAAAAATTTAAGTGGCTGCACATGCTGTGGAGTATGTTGAAAGGGGGAACACTCCTCCATTGCTGTTGGGCATGCAAACTTGTACAACCAATTTGGAAATCAATCTGGTGCTTTCTTAGAAAACTGGGAATGGTGTTACCTCAAGACTCAGCTATACCACTCCTGGGAATATACCCAAAGGATGCTCCACCAATTAACAAGGACATTTTCTCAACTATGTTCATATTAGCCTTATTTGTAGTAGCCAGATTTGGAAGCAACCTAGATATTCCTCAACTGAAGAATGGATAAAGAATGTATGGCACATTTACACATTGGAATATTACTCAGATATCAAAAACAAGGAAATCTTGAAATCTGCAGGCAAATGGATGGAACTAGAAATCATCATCCTGAATGAAGTAATCCTGACCCAGAAACATATACATGGTATATGCTCACTTGTAAGGGGATATTAGCCAAACATAGATATCTCTTGTCAGCATGGGATCAAGACAGATGCTAGGATTAGCTGCTGGACTCCAGGTGAGAGTAGCATAGAAGAATGGGGGGATAGAAGGACCTGGATGAGTCAGGAGCCCCACTAAGAGACCATCAAATGCAGTGAATCTGGGCCCAGGGGACTTGCATAAACTGTTGCACAAACCAAGGACATTGCATGCAGTGAATCTAGAGCCCTTGTTCAGATATAGCTAATGAAAGCTCATTCTCCACAGTTTTGGTGAGAGTGGAGACTGCCACTGACATGAATTCATATGTCCCCAATTTGATCAGTTCCCCTTGTTGGGGAAGCCTGGTGGGCTCCAAGAGGAAGGGGATGCGGGCTATCCCAATAGGCTAAGGTTATGTGGTGGGGTAGTAGTCTCTGAGGTCTAGGGGAGGGGAATAGTGCAGAAGGGGGAGGGAAGGTGGGAATAGGAAGATACAAGTTGGGGAGGGGAGGATAACAATATGGATGTAATCTGAATAAATTATAATAAATTAAAAATTAAAAAAGGAAACTCAAGGGGATTCCAAGATGGCGCCAAGCAATATGTACTGTATCTGATCTACTCCGAGGAGACCAGGGACGTAAGTGAAACCACAGACTCCTGGATCTTGAGAACTGTAGGTGAGTGGGGCCCCAAACTCCACAGACCAACCGTGGGCCTACCTCCTTGGACAAGCAACATCCTGGAGGTGCTAAACGCACTCCCCAAACTCTGGAATGGAATCCACATGCAAACTGCAGCCGGCATATAAGACACAGACTCGCTGTTTGAGGAGGGGATTATCTGGAGCCCCCAGCCAGAGAAGTCTCAGTGAATAGGGTGAATCTGCCCTAGGATCCCTCCTTCCACACCAACCCTATCTGCGGAGATCACCTGCCCAGACTGAGTGGAAACACAGGTGGCAGGACCCAACAGAGACAACTAAAGTGGGCCTCCAGCTCCCTGGCCATCCAGGGCCCAACCTAACACTGGACACAACAGACTGAACCTGCAAACAGTGGCAGTTAGAAATCAGCTTGGACTGCTTCCACAGGCCTATCTGGAGACATGAGTCTTGCTTGCAGTGTCGAATTGCTGACCTAGAGTGTTAGCGGACCCTCACAGCCCTGTGGGAAGAGCAGGTTCCTCGGGCGCCCCCCAGATCTCTGCAACCCTATTGTCTCTAGCTGCCCACCAGGCTGCAAGGCACTGGCCCTGCACTCCCCAAACGAGAGATCCTAGCTGGGGCACCTGGCCCGAGCAAGACAGGAACTCTCACGTTATCGAGAGATGAGACGTGGGTCTTGCTTGCAGTGTCGAATTGCTGACCCAGAGCAATCTTGGTCCCTCCAGGCTTATACTTCTGGGAGAGGCTGGACACTTTTACAGGGTATAGAGACAGAGCTAAAAGACAGCTACGTCCCAGAAGATCTGATCTACCTGGGGTCTTGGCTACAAGGCAACAGGAAAGACAGGCAGCAGGGATCAACCTACACAATCAGAACATTTGTGTGCCGACCTTATTATAGGTCCCAAAACTGCTGATCTGAATTACAGCTGTAAAGTGAAAGGGTCCAAACAGAAACCTACTTTGGCTGACTCAGCCTGGAGCCCACGGTGTTAAGGAAAATGACCAGGAGTGAAACTGGATCACCTGCCTGTTCTACAGAAATACTCCCTGATCCCCAGAGGCAAGAGCACCTGCCCTATAATCAGTCATCAACTATCCACTCTCAACCAGCGAAGGTCACTACAAACTATCTTCCAACATCAGAGACACCAAAATGACAAGAGGACAGCAAAAGAACACTAACAAAAACCAAAACAGTTTGGCATCTCCAGATCCCAGCAATCCCCATGAAAACAACCTGGAGAAGCTAACAGCAATGGATAGTCAAGAAAATGACCTCAAGTCCTTAGTAAAGAAGATGATAATGGAAGAAACAAATAAAATCTGTAAACAAATGTAGGAGGAGGCAAACAAGAGGACTGGAAAATGAAAAGAGTCATATAAAGAGGCACTTGAAGAATTTCAGAAAAATATAAATAACCAGATGAAGGAAATCTTTAAAACAGTTCGAGACTTGAAGATAAAAATGGATGCTGCGATACAGGAACACAAAAAAGAAAAACGTGATCAAGATGCATCAGAGAAGAAAGCAAGCATCTCAGATGTGGCCTTACCTAACAGACTGCAAGAAATGGAAGAACAAATATAGGAACTTAAAGATACAATCACAGAACTGGAAACAACTATCAAGGGAAATGCTAAATCTGAAAAGTTCTGACACAGATCATTCAAGAAATAAAAGACAACTTGAAAAGACAAAACTGGAGAATTCTTCAATAGGGATTGAAAAAGAGAAGGCAACTGACTCCACAGTCCAGAAAATATCTTTAATAGAAGAATAGAAGAAAATTTCCCCAATTTGAAGAAGGAGATGCATATGAGCATAAAAGAGGCTTATAGAACACCAAATAGAATAGTCCCCAAAAGAAAATCTTCCTGCCACATAATAATAACAACACAAAATATACAGAAAAAGGAAAAATAATAAAAGTGGCTGAGAAAAAGGCTGAGTAACATATGAAGGCAAACCTATCAGAATTACTCCTGACTTCTCAGCACAGACCATGAAAGTCAGAAGGGCTGGACAGAGGCTCTGCAAACCCTAAGAGAGCACAGATACCAGGTAAGACTACTATATCCAGCGAAATTATCAATAACCATTGACGGAGAAAACAAGATATTTCATGACAAAAACAAATTCAAACAGTACCTAGCCACAAAGTTTTACAGAAGTTACTAGAAGGAAAACTCCACCCCAACAGGTCAAACTACAACCATAACTTCATAGGAAATAGGAAACTATACCATCGCAAAATCACACCCTCACCAAATCCCAACTGTTACAAATACCAAAAATGAAGGGACTTACCAATCACTGGTCATTAATATCTCTCAACATCAATAGTCTCAATTCTTTAATAAAAAGACACAGACTAATGGAGTGGATGCAAAACATTACTCATCATCCTTCTGTATTCAAGAAACACATTTCAACCACAAGGACAGACATTGCCTCAGACTAAAAGGTTGGGGGAAAATATTCCAAGCAAATGGTCACAAGAAACAAGCTGGGGTAGCCATTCTAATAACTAATAAAATAGACTTTCAACTAATATTAATCAAAAGGGATGAGGGTGGACACTTTGTACTCATCAAAGGTAAAGTCAACCAAGAAGACATCACGATTTTGAACATCTATGCTCCTAATACAAGGGGTCCCACATTTGTAAAGGAGTTATTAACAAAGCTTGATCCACACATCGATACCCACAAATTAATAATGGGAGACTTTAACACTCCACTTTCACTCAAGGATAGGTCTTTTAATCAAAAACTAAGCTGGGAAATAACTCCATTAACCAATGTCATGAATCAAATGAATCTAACAGATATCTACAGAACTTTCCATCCAAACGCTAAGGAGTATACCCTTTTCTCAGCACCCAATGGACAGTTCTCTAAAATTGATCACATGGTTGGTCATGAAGGAACCTCAACAGATACAAGAAGATTTAAATAATACCTTGTATCTTATCAGATCACCATGGTGTAATGCTGGACTTCAACAACAACAGAAATAACAAAAAGCATACTAACACATGGAAACTAAACAACTTTCTACTTAATGACACATGGGTCATGAAAGAAATAAGGGAAGAAATAAAAGACTTCCTGAAATTCAATGAATACAATGGAACAACATACCCAAATTTGTGGAACACATTGAAAGCAGTGCTAAGAGGAAAATTCATAGCACTAAGTGCATTTAAAAGAAACTGGAAACATCCCACACAAACAACTTAATAACACATCTGGAAGCTCTAGAAAAAATAGAAGCAGAAACACCCAAGAGGAGTAGATGCCTAGAAATAATCAAACTCAGGGCTGAAATCAATAAATTAGAAACAAAGAGAACAATCCAAAGAATCAACAAAACCAAGAGCTGGGTCTTTGAGAAAATTAACAAGATAGACAAACCGTTAGCCAATCTAACTAAAAGACAGAGAAACACTATCCAAATTAACAAAATCAGAAATGAAAAGGGAGACAGAACAACAGACACTGAAGAAACACAAAGAATCATAAGAACTTACTTTAAAGGCATTTATGCCACAAAATTAGAAAATCTAAGGGAAATGGACAAATTTCTCGACCGATTCTCTTTGCCAAAATTGAACCAAGACCAGATAAACAAATTAAATAGCACTATTTCGCCTATAAAAATAGAAGCAACGACTGATAGTCTCCCAACCAAAATAAGCCCAGGGCCAGATGGTTTCAGCACAGAATTCTACCAGTCCTTCAAAGAGTAGCTAATACCGATACTATTCAAGCAATTCTGAAAGATAGAAATGGACGGAATATTACCAAATTCCTTCTATGAGGCCACAGTCACATTGATATATAAATCCCACAATGACCCAACAAAGAAAGAGAATTTCAGACCAATTTCTCTTATGACCATTGATGCAAAAGTACTCAACAAAATACTTGCAAAGCAAATACAACAGCATATCAACGACATCATTCACCATGACCAGGCAGATTTCATTCCAAGGATGCAGGGATGGTTTAACATATGGAAATCCATCAATGTAATCCACCATATAAACAAAATGAAAGAGAAAAACCACATGATCATCTCTTTAGATGCAGAAAAAGCATTTGACAAAATCCAACACCCATTTATATTTAAAGTTCTGGAGAGATCAGGAATACAAGGCACATATCTAAACATAATAAAGGCTATATACAGCAAACCAATAGCCAACATAAAATTAAATGAGAGATACTCAAGGAAATCCCTCTAAAATTGGAGGCCAGACAAGGCTGCCCACTTTCTCCATTTCTCTTCAATATAGTTCTTGAAGTTCTAACCAGAGCAATAAGACATCAAAAGGAGATCAAGGGGATCCAAATAGGAAAGGAAGAAGTCAAATTATCCCTATTTGCAGATGATATGATAGTGTATATAAGTGACCCCCCAAATTCCACCAGAGAACTCCTATGGCTGATAAACACTTTCAGCAAATTGGCAGGATACAATATAAACTCAAAACAGTCAGTAGCTTTCTTAATATAAATGACAAACAGGCAGAGGAAGAAATTAGGAAAACTATTTCTTTCACGATAGCCACAAACAAAATAAAATATCTAAGAGTAACTCTAACCAATCAAGTGAAGGACTTATTCAAAAAAACTTTAAACCTCCGAAGAAAGAGATTGAAGATGACATCAGAAGATGGAGGGATTTACCTTGTTAATGGATCAGGAGAATCAACATAGTAAAAATGCCCATCTTACCAAAAGCAATTTACAGATTCATTGCAATCACTATCAAAATACCTACAAAATATTTGAAGATTTTGAAAGAACAATTCTCAAATTTATATGGAGCAATAAAAAGCCAAAAATAGCAAAAAACAATCATATACAATAAAAGATCCTCCGGAGGAATCTCTATACCTGATCTCAAGCTGTACTACAGAGCAACAGTAATTAAAACAGCTTGGTACTGGCAAAGCAATCAGCTGGTGGATCAATGGAATCGAATTGAAGACCCAGAGATGAATCCACACACATTTGCTCACTTGATTTTTGACAAAGAAGCCAAATCTATTCAATGGAAAAATGATAGCATCTTCAACAAATGGTACTGGTCTAACTGGATGTCTACAAGTAGAAAAATGCAATTAGACCCCTATTTATCACCATGCACCAAACTCAAGTCCAAGTGGATTAAAGACCTCAACTTAAAACCAGAGACATTAATTCAGTTAGAGGAAAAGGTGGGGAAGAGCCTGGGATACAAAGGCAGAGGAGACAACTGCCTGAACGAATAGCCCAGGCCTTAAGGTCAACAATTAATAAATAGGACCTTATGAGGCTGAGAAGCTTCTGTAAGGCAGGAGACCCTGTCAGTAGAACAAAGCGACAGCCTACAGACTGGAAAAAGATCTTCACCAACCTTTCATCTGACAAAAGTCTAATATCCAAAATATATAAAGAACTCAAGAAATTAAACACTACAAAACCAAACAACCCAATTGCAAAATGGGGCTTGGAACTTAACAGAGAATTCTCAACAGAGGAATATCAAATGGCTGAGAGACACTTAAAGAAATGCTGGTCCTCGTTAGTCATCAGAGAAATGCAAATCAAAATGACACTGAGATTCCATCTTACACCAATCTGAATGGCTAAGATCAAAACTCAAATGATACCACATGTTGGTAAGGATACGGAGAGAGAGGAACACCCCTTCATTGCTGGTAGGAATGCAAACTAGTGCAACTACTTTGGAAAGCTGTCTGGCGCTTTCTCAGAAAAATGGGAATAGGGCTTCCTCAAGACCCAGCTATCCCACTCCTTGGAATATACCCAGAAAAGCCCTACCATACAATAGGGACATATGTTCAACCATGTTCATAGCTGCTTTATACATAATAGCCAGAACATGGAAACAGTCTAAGTGTCCCTCAGTAAAGAATGGACTAAGAAATGTGGTACATTTACACTATGGAATACTACTCAGCTATTAAAAACATGGAATTCTCGAAATTTGTAGACAAATGGATCGATCGAGAAATTATCATAATGAGTGAGTTCACCCAGAAGCAAAAAGAGACAAACGGTATATACTCACTTATATCAAAACAGTAGTCCAATGGATACATCCCATGAAAAACTTTACTTACCAAGAAAGTGGGTCAGAGGAGAGGACATCCTATTGAGACTTTAGGTGAGAGTAGCATGGAAGAATGGGGAAATAGAAGGATCCACAGGGGCCCTGGAAACCTACAAGAAGAACTTTATGACAGGCAGATCTGGGTCCTGGGGTCGTCCTCAAACTAAGGCACCAGCCAAGGAGAATATAGGCAGTAACCTTCGAACCCCTACCATGACCTAGTCGACGATCATCATATTCTCCACCATTGAGTGGAGAGTGAGATCTGACTCTCACACGAACTCTGGTGCCCCTTTTCTGACCACGTCCCCTGGATGGGGAGGCCTGGCGGCACTCAGAGGAAGGATAGCAAGTTACCAAGAAGAGACTCGATATTCTAAGAGCATAAATAGGGGGAGGAGGTCTCCCTCAACCACAGACATATGGGAGGGGAGAAGGGGGAAGTGGGAGGGAGGGAGGAATAGGAGGAAACAGGGGAAGGGCTAACATTCGAGATGTAATATCAATAATAAATAATAAAAAATAAATCAATAATAAAAAAGGAAACTCATATTACACATATTTCAAGTAATTTATTTGAAATAGAGTTGTTTTTGAAACTATTCTACATCAGCAGAGTCACATCCCAGCATCACATTTATTGTCATACTTCTTTATCATTGTGGACTTTAAACTACAAGATCCGAGTGTCAAGGGTAAGTGTGCCGGTGACTTTGCTAAGGTTTAATATACTTGGTTGCATATATATATATTCATAACATAGCATTGCTTTTTCACACACAAAGATACATGTGATAGGTATAACTTGCTAGAACTACAATCCACAATTGCTAAAATTTGTTCTACATTTACTATTGCTCATTGAGCATAATTCCATTCTTCCAATCAATTGCATCGCCACTACCATATTATGCAACTTATTTAAAGTTTCTAAAATATGTATTCATACATAGATACATTCATATATAACACACATTATGAATAAACATATCAATGTGTGTAAAATATTCATGCATAAAATATTTCAGTATTGCATGGAGAGACTATAAATATAAATATGAGGCTTGTTTTGACTAAATTCCTAAATATGTGAAATAAATTGGAATTTAAATTAATATATATATATATCAATACTTAGAAATGAAACAATGGGAAAAATTTTAAATACAGTATTTCATCATCACATGTCTCAATGCAGAGGAGATACTTGATACACACACAGACATACAGAAGGCACAATATAATTTGACCCTAATTTTTGAAAAACCGAAATGAGATTATGATCAGCTAAAATGACAAGAGTTATTACATTTGGCTCTATTAGTTTAACAATTAAGCAGTGAAGAACCAGAAGCAGGATCTTAGTGTATTTCTTAAAGTTAATTTAGAATGTAATGTCAGTTACACCTTTTCTAATTGGCAAAAGAATCCTTAGTTACATAACAATGAACAAAACCTTATACTTTCTTTTTTTGAAGAATGTTTATTTTATTTTAGTATGCTATTTGGTGCTATTTAAAATAAACACGATACAAAACATTATTTCATAATTTGTTTAAAAGTACTATGTTTATAAAACATGCTTTTCAATTGAAATCTTTGTCTTCAAAGGTTATAAGGGAAAAAAAATCAGAGATTATAGCAAGTCCTTTCTATCCAAACCCAGGCTAATGAGTTGAATTCAAATAGTAAAAAAGTTGAATTACACATTTGGGTTGAAATGGCCTCTTAGGCTTTTTAGCCTGTCTCCCTGAAAGCAGGAGAACCAATTTAATCACACAGTGTGAAGAGAGTGACAGACGAAAAGCACATCAGTCCTGGTAGGTCTGGTATGACTTGAAAGATAAAATCCATCACAATGAATTAAAAGCCCAACGTGAAAAAGAAACAGACAGTGAGGCTTGATTTACATGTGTGTTTTACCAGAGCATGGATAGAGACTGCCAAAACCACTGACTAGAAGCACAAGTTAGCTATAGAGGAAGACTTTTCAGGCCTGCCTAGCCCCCAGAAACAAAGCAATAGACAGTCAAGGCTGACTTTCAGACATTACTTAAACGTTTAGACTTCAAAACAAGTTGCAAAGCATTTAACATGGAGGAAAGTTTAAACTCAGCACTTTAAGGAGTTTGAGCTTTTTAATATTTCTTTGAGTCACTTTTAAATTTCATTAGAACATTCTTGAAAAAATAAGTCACAGTTATGCATGATTAGAGAAAGCACTTATTAAATATTTATGTGTCCAAACATTTAAAATCCTTTGGATGAGATTGGAATCATTGTGATATTATTGAAGAACCATTCATCACTGCTTCTTTATAGAACACCTATTTTCAGACAAATTTAATTGACTGGACATCCTGGAATTAGTATAAGCCAGTTTCCTTTACGTTTGCTGTAAAGTGTGCATCAACTCCACTTTCTGACTTAAATCTCTTTCTCTAGTTTGATCTTTCTCACACTGCTTAGCTTCTTTCTCTCTTCCTGTTTGCATTTGAGTCCTGATTCCTGAGCTGTCCTTCTGAACTACAGACTCTCAGTTACTCATTTCAGTGCCATTGTCCTCTGCTGAAGAGAGAAATGAGAAAGATGATATCCTAGTTGAGCCTCAAAAATAAGCACCTGGAATGAAAAAACAAACAAGCAAACAAAAAACCAAAACCAACCAACCAACCAAAAAAAAAACCCAAAGAAACAAAACTGTTCTCTTGATAATACTGAAGCTTAACTGTCTATAGTATTTTTCTATACTTTAGGTTTCTTAACATAATTTCTGTAGTGCTTTTTCAATTATTAATTTAATTACAGAGACAACTTCTCACAAGGGGTAGTGTATAAAGATGCTAAGAAATATAAGATGGAGAGTTCCATTATACCTGTACTATGTTATTGTTTTAGTTCTAAAGATCCCAGGGACTCACACTGGCCCATGGATAGAATATAAGGGACTGGAGAATGATTATCTCTAAATAAAGAATATATACTGGACTCCCCTGATTCCTACATTCAGGGATCATTGCGTAAGAATGACTGAAAATAGTATGTAAGAGTAAGTAGTGAGTGGTTGCAAGGAAAGAACATCTTTGGACACAATACAGAAGCATCTAAAATAAACTCATAGCAAGCTCAAGCTGAAGCAAATCTCACCACAGAGAAGGAAATTGGACACACACACTCCCACACTTAGATGTGGGGCTATTGGAAGATGTCAGGTATTGGGACGGGAGAGAAAGTTTTCTTTTTTTTAATTAATTTATTCATATTACATCTCGATTATTGTTTAGGATTGTTTTTGCTATTCTGGCTTTTTTATTTTTCCATATGAATTTGAGAATTGATCTTTCAATATCTTCAAAATATTTTATAGGTATTTTGATAGGGATTGCCTGAATCTGTAAATTGCTTTTGGTAGGATGGGCATTTTACTATGTTGATTCTCCCGATCCATGAACAAGGTAAATCCCTCCATCTTCTGATGTCATCTTCAATCTCTTTCTTCAGAGGTTTGAAGTTTTTTCGAATAAGTCCTTCACTTGCTTGGTTAGAGTTACTCCTAGATATTTTATATTGTTTGTGGCTATTGTGAAGGGAGTAGTTTTCCTAATTTCTTCCTCTGCCTGTTTGTCATTTGTATACAGGAAAACTACTGACTTTTTTGAGTTTATTTTGTATCCTGCCAATTTGCTGAAGGTGTTTATCAGCTATAGGAATTCTCTGGTGGAATTTTGGGGGTCACTATCATATCATTTGCAAATAGGGATAATTTGATTTCTTCCTTTCCCATTTGGATCCCCTTGATCTCCTTTTGATGTCTTATTGCTCTGGCTAGAACTTCAAGCACTATATTGAAGAGATATGGGGAAGGTGGGCAGCACTGCCTGGTCCTCAATTCTAGAAGGATTCCCTTGAGTATCTCTCCATTTAATTTGATGTTGGCTATTGGTTTGCTGTACATAGCCTTTATTATGTTTAGATATGTGCCTTGTATTCCCGATCTCTCCAGAACTTTAAACATAAATGGGTGTTGGATTTTGTCAAATGCTTTTTCTGCATCTAAAGAGATGATCATGTGGTTTTTCTCTTTCATTTTGTTTATATGGTGGATTACATTGATGGATTTCCATATGTTAAACCATCCCTGCATCCTTGGAATGAAATCTGCCTGGTCATAGTGAATGATGTCGTTGATATGCTGTTGTATTTGCTTTGCAAGTATTTTGTTGAGTACTTTTGCATCAATGGTCATAAGAGAAATTGGTCTGAAATTCTCTTTCTTTGTTGGGTCATTGTGGGATTTATATATCAATGTGACTGTGGCCTCATAGAAGGAATTTGGTAATATTCCGTCCATTTCTATCTTTCAGAATTGCTTGAATAGTATCGGTATTAGCTACTCTTTGAAGGACTGGTAGAATTCTGTGCTGAAACCATTTGGCCCTAGGCTTATTTTGGTTGGGAGACTATCAGTGGTTGCTTCTATTTTTATAGGCAAAATAGTGCTATTTAATTTGTTTATCTGGTCTTGGTTCAATTTTGGCAAAGAGAATCGGTCGAGAAATTTGTCCATTTCCCTTAGATTTTCTAATTTTGTGGCATAAATGCCTTTAAAGTAAATTCTTATGATTCTTTGTATTCTTCGGTGTCTGTTGTTATGTCTATATTTTCATTTCTGATTTTGTTAATTTGGATAGTGTTTCTCTGTCTTTTAGTTAGATTGGCTAACGGTTTGTCTATCTTGTTAATTTTCTCAAAGACCCAGCTCTTGGTTTTGTTGATTCTTTGGATTATTCTCTTTGTTTCTATTTATTGATTTCAGCCCTGAGTTTGATTATTTCTAGGCATCTACTCCTCTTGGGTGTTTCTGCTTCTTTTTTTTCTAGAGCTTCCTGACGTGTTGTTAAGTTGTTTATGAGGGATGATTCCATTTTCTTTTTAAATGCACTTAGTGCTATGAATTTTCCCCTTAGCACTGCTTTCAATGTGTCCCACAAATTTGCATATGTTGTTCCATCATTTTCATTGAATTTCAGGAAGTCTTTTATTTCTTCCCTTTTTTCTTCCATGACCCATGTGTCATTAAGTAGAAAGTTGTTTAGTTTCCATGTGTTAGTATGCTTTTTGTTATTTCTGTTTTGTTGAAGTCCAGCCTTAGACCATGGTGATCTGTTAAGATATAAGGTATTGTTTCAATCTTCTTGTATCTTTTGAGGTTTGCTTCATGACTAACTATGTGATCAACTTGCGAGAACTGTCCATTGGGTGCTGAGAAAAAAGTATACTCCTTAGCGTTTGGGTGGAAAGTTCTGTAGATATCTGTTTGATCCATTTGATTCATGACATTGGTTAATGGAGTTATTTCCCGGCTTAGTTTTGATTCAAAGACCTATCCTTGAGTGAAAGTAGGGTGTTAAAGTCTCCCATTATTAATGTGTGGGTATCGATGTGTGGGTATCGATGTGTGGATCAAGCTTTGTTAATAACTCCTTTACAAATGTGGGACCCCTTGTATTAGGAGCATAGATGTTCAAAATCATGATGTCTTCTTGGTTGACTTTACCTTTGACGAGTACAAAGTGTCCATCCTCATCTCTTTTGATTAATTTTGGTTGAAAGTCTATTTTATTAGTTATTAGAATGGCTACCCCAGATTGTTTCTTGTGACCATATGCTTGGAATATTTCCCCCCAACCTTTTAGTCTGAGGCAATATCTGTCCTTGTAGTTGAGATGTGTTTCTTGAATACAGAAGAATGTTGGGTCATGTTTATGCATCCACTCCGTTATTCTGTGTCTTTTTATTGGAGAATTGAGACCATTGACATTGAGAGATATTAATGACCAGTGATTGGTAAGTCCCTTCATTTTTGGTATTTGTAACAGTCGAGATTTGGTGAGGTTGTGATTTTGCAATGGTATAGTTACCTATATCCTATATAGTTTTGGTTGTAGTTTGACCTGTTGGGGTGGAGTTTTCCTTCTAGTAACTTCTGTAAAGCCGGATTTGTGGCTAGGTACTGTTTGGATTTGTTTTTGTCATGGAATATCTTGTTTTCTCCGTCAATGGTTATTGATAATTTTGCTGGATATAGTAGTCTTGCCTGGTATCTGTGCTCTCTTAGCGTTTGCAGAACCTCTGTCCAGGCCCTTCTGGCTTTCATGGTCTGTGCTGAGAAGTCAGGAGTTATTCTGATAGGTTTGCCTTCATATGTTATTCAGCCTTTTTCTCATGCCGATTTTAATATTTTTTCCTTTTTCTGTATATTTTTTGTTTTTATTATTATGTGGTGGGAAGATTTTCTTTTCAGGTCTATTCTATTTGGTGTTCTGTAGGCCTCTTATATGCTCATATGCATCTCCTTCAAAATGGGGAAATTTTCTTCTATTATTTTCTTAAAGTTGTTTTCTGGGCTGTGGAGTCAGTTGCCTTCTTTTTCTTCAATCTCTATTTTTCTCAAGTTTCGTATTTTCATGGTGTCTTTGATTTCTTGATTGTTCTGTGTCGGGAATTTTTCAGATTTAGCATTTCCCTTGATAGTTGTTTATAGTTCTGTGATTGTATCTTCAAGTCCCGATATTTGTCCTTCCATTTCTTTCAATCTGTTAGATAAGGCCACCTCTGAGATGCTTGCTTTTTTCTCTGATGCGTCTTGATCACGTTTTTCTTCTGTGTGTTCCTGTATCACAGCATCAATTTTTATCTTCAGGTCTTGAACTTTTTTAATGATTTCTTTCCTCTGGTTATTTATATTTTTCTGAAATTCTTCAAGTGCCTCTTTATATGACTCTTTTAATTCTCCAGTCCTCTTGTTTGCCTCCTCCTACATTTTTTTACAGATTTTATTTGTTTCTTCCATTATCTTCTTTACTAAGGACTTGAGGTCATTTTCTTGACTATCCATTGCTGTTAGCTTCTCCAGGTTGTTTTCATTGGGAATGCTGGGATCTGGAGATGCCAAACTGTTTTGGTTTTTGTTAGCATTCTTTTGCTGTCCTCTTGTCATTTTGATGTCTCTGATGTTGGAAGATAGTTTGTAGTGACCTTTGCAGGTTGAGAGTGGATAATTGAAGACTCATTATAGGTCGGGTGCTCTTGCCTCTGGGGATCAGGGAGTATTTCTGTGGAAAAGGCAGATGATCCGGTGGTTTTCCTCTGAACCGTGGGCTCCAGGCTGAGTCAGCCAAATAGATTTCTGTTTGGACTTTACTGCTGTAATTCAGATCAGCAGTTTTGGGACCTAGAATAAGGTCAGCACACAAATGTTCTGGTTGTGTAGGTTGATCCCAGCTGCCTGCCCTTCCTGTGGTTTTGTAGTCAAGACCCCAGGTAGATCAGATCTTCTGGTGTGTAGCTATCTTTTAGCTCTGTCTATACCCTGTAGAAGTGTCCAGCCTCTCCCAGAACTATATTCCTGGAGGGACCAAGATCGCTCTAGGTCAGCTATTAGACAGTGCTGGCAAGATCCACATTTTGTCTCCTGATATCGTGAGAGTTCCTGCCTTGCTCGGGCCAGGTGCCCCAGCTAGGCTCTCTCATTCTGGGAGTGCAGGGCCAGTGCCTTGTGGCTGGGCGGCTGGGAACAATAGGGTTGCAGAGCTCTAGTGGTCGCCCATGGAACTAGCTCTTTCCACCGGGCTATCATGCTCCGCTAACACTCTAGGTCAGCAATTAGACACTGCAAACATGACCCACCCACATCTCATCTCCTGATAACGTGAGAGTTCCTGCCTTGCTCGGGCCAGGTGCCCCACTAGGCTCTCTCATTCTGGGAGCGCAGGGTCAGTGCCTTGCGGCTGGGCGGGTGGGAACAATAGGGTTGTGGAGCTCTGGCGGTCGCCCATAGAACCAGCTCTTCCCACAGGGCTATGATGCTCCGCTATCACTCTAGGTCAGCAATTAGACACTGTAAGCAAGACCCACGTCTCCCAATAGGCCTGTGGAAACAGTCCAAGCTGATTT
Organism: Acomys russatus; assembly: GCF_903995435.1. Classification (NCBI taxonomy): domain Eukaryota; kingdom Metazoa; phylum Chordata; class Mammalia; order Rodentia; family Muridae; genus Acomys; species Acomys russatus. Next base: position 47,454,419 of record NC_067154.1, read on the forward strand.
CTCACTGCTGCTGTTTGCAGGCTCAGTCCGCTGTTATTGGTGTTAGGTTGGGCCCCAGATGGCCAGCGAGCTGCAGACCCACTTTAGCTATCTCTGTTGGGGCCCCGCCGCCTGTGTTTCTACTCGGCCTGGGCTGGTGACCTCTGCAGTTCGGGGTGGTGTGGGAGGAGGAATCCTAGGGCAGATTCACCCTCTTCACTGAGACTTCTCTGTCTGGGGTCTCCGGAAAGTCTCCTCCCCAAACAGCGAGTCTGTGCCTTATATGCCGGCAGCAGTTTACATGTGAATTCTGTTCCAGAGTTTGGGGAGTACGTTTAGCACCTCTGGGATGTTGCTTGTCCTGGTGTGGTAGGCCCCCTGTTGGTCTGCGGCCTTTGAGGCCTCACTCACCTACAGTTCTCAACATCCAGCAATCTGTGGCTCCACTTATGTCCCTGGTCTCCTTGGAGTAGATCAGATACATAGCTTATTGGTCGGCGCCATCTTGGAATCCCTCGAGACAGTTTTCTTTAGGAGGTAGCCCCTGGTAAGTCAGCCATTCTACCATAGAACTTGACCCATCCAAGAATATCTGGGAAGCAAAAATGGGACCTGAAGAATTCAAAATTAAATAAAAAGAAGTAAGAGAACCCAAAGCTGGGTAGATAGCCAGAGGAGCAATAGATCAGGAAAGAGTCAGAGGAGGTGACTGAAGAGGAGCCAAAGACTTAAAATAACTAAAAATAATAAATAAAATCAATGAGTGTTAAATGAAAATGAACAGGATGGAAATTCAAAAATGCCATTTTGAAAATATCATATAAGAAAAATGAGTGCTCAAATGATAGCATCCAGCACCACACAGAGTTTAAATAAGAAAACTTAAATTCATTGTTATTTGGTGCCCCATAGTCCACAGATCTATTATTTTTGTTTTGATGACATTTTCCCTGTAGTAGTATTGGCTTCAGATTTAGATAGCTTCTAGGTAAAAATATTTAGCTTTAGCACTATAAGAGTTTCCTGATAAAATAATTTTATTTATAAAAAGGCGTTTCCAAAAGCATATGACAAATGTGGTCAAAGTCCTGATTTCTGTGTGAAGTATAGAGACAGAGCTAGTGATGAACTGATAACTAAACAAATGGAAGTTCAGTATCTTGAGATACACAAATATCAAAGATAATCACAAGATTTGATTTTGACAAGCATTATGGCTTCATGTAACTAAAATGTGAGTTCAGCTATAGGCATTGGCATTGTTTTATTAATTATATGTAATTACATATATAGATATTTGTAGGTAGATTAATAGATGTTGGATAATATGTGGCTAGATAGATAAATAGACAAATAGATGATAGTAAGAGAGATAGATAGTAAATAAATGAGTGAAGAAAAAAAAGTGATTCCAATATTAATGTTGATTTTTCTGAAAAACAATAAAATCTGATTGATTAAAAGAGAGAGAGAGAGAGAGAGAGATGATAGATAATTTGGCAGTTATGAGTTTAAATTTTTGTACTACTTGGAAGGAAAAGGTATAATTTTAAAGGAGTTTAACATGTGATATATAGCATGGATTAATTGAGCAAAGACATTATCTGCTTTTCCAGGAAAACTAGATTTTATGTATGATACTTAACAGTAACCAGTGGTGCTGTTGTATGTAGTCAGAAAAATGAGTGAGTGCAATTTTAAACCTCTCCAAATCTTGAGTCTTCTACATATACACCAGAACAGTGGGAAACTGGCATATGCCACAATTAAAATTCTCAAATGAAATATGCTGATCATCAAAGGTGTATCAAACTACATAGCAAACTTTAAAGCAGCACAAAGACCGTAGATCAGAATAAGAGACTTACTAGCCATTTTAAGATCATCTCATTTCATTATTTTTCACATGCATTTTCTCCCACGGGCTGCAATTTCCCTTCATAATTAGCAGTAAAACTCTTCACAATGATTGCAGGAAGACTCCTGCCTCATTAGGGGTATATGAGAGCTGTGTTTAAGGAGTTGTTCTCCAAAGATAACTTTAAGGTGGGAAGGTCTTACATATCTCTATATCTATCTATCTATCTATCTATCTATCTATCTATCTATCTCTCTATCTATCTAAAGCAAATATCAAAATCTAATATTTTCAAAAACAGTTTTTGTGCTGTTTCTCTGTAGCTTAGGACCAAAGATTTATCAGAGTCCATAAAGGGAATGTACATGTACTTTCCACTATCTGGTTTCACACCCATTTTTTTCACAGTGTGAGATTACTTTTATTCCTCTAATAGAAAATGATTAGGTGTGAATTCCAAGCTGAGAGCTATGTACTTTCCTATCATAAAGGTCTCTATGTGGCAATAAAAAATATTTACTTTGGCCTACGGGTTTTCTAAGTGTGATGAAGGCGTAAGGATTTTCTACAGGAAAACTGGATTCTCTGACATTGCAAGACACACATGTGTGTGTGAGCATATACACTCACACACACACACACAGAGAGAGAGAGAGAGAGAGACAGAAAGAGAGAGAGAGAGAGAGAGAGACAGAGAGAGACACAGAGAGAGAGAGAGAGAGAGAGAGAAAGGCAGAGAGAAGGAGGGGGGAGTGGGAGGGAGAGAGGGAGGAGAAAGGGGGCAGGGAGAGAGAGTGAGTGAGAGAGAGAGAGAGAGAGAGAGAGAGAGAGAGAGAGAGAGAGAGAGAGAGAGAGAAGAGAGAATTTGTGAAATTGGTATTCTTTCTTATATTATAAATATTTTATGCAGATTTCACTTAAAATAGATGGATTTGTTCATATGCAGAGAGATGTTGATGCATTCCATTTTTATTACTGAATATAATATTGAATTACCAACAGATGACAGCTTAAAATAACACACATTTATTACCTCACACATTATAAGGGGTCAGATATGGTACAATCTGATTCTCTTGTGGAAGTGTCTCAGAAGGCACCAATGAAGCTATTAATGAGACTGTATTTCCATCTAGGGCTAGAGAGTATTCTTCAATCTTATTTAAGGAATTTTCTGACTTTTTTCATATATCTATGTGAATAAAGCCCCACCTTTCAGCTGGATGAGCAAGAGGGCATTTGAAGTCCTAGAGGATAATGCATTTTCTTGTTGCCAGGAGTCTTCCAGCATGACTCCCAGAGGTATGAAGTCAACAAGGAGAGGTTTTCCTTAAGGAGATTTGGTAGGTTTTTGCTTTCTTTCTTGGCTATAGATGTTTATTTTCATTAGGAGCTAGTTATAGTTACTATTGGTCTTATTCAGAGAGAAAACGAGTTTGAACTCAGGGATGTCCGTCTTTCCCTTTATCTTTCTTTCTTGAGTTTGGAGATAAAGGTGAAAAGAAAAATGGAAAATATAGAAATATATAGGGATGATAGGATAAAAAATACATTATTGAATCTACTTCTCAACATAAGGCTTTAGTTGTTACTCACAAGGTTATTTTTAATTCACTGGTATAGAATTTTGTAAATTGACCCAAAATAAGTTTAGTTTTGATACATTGGTATAGAATTCAAAATTAAGATTATTCTTTACACACATTATGTATATTTCTACTCTAATATGAAGTATTTTACCCATACAATTCAAGTAGACTATAAGGTTTGCCCCCAATACTTTGAAAGTGATATTTCATGCTGTTTAGGATAGAAAATTATACAAATTAATTGTTAGTTGATCAAATCATGGTCATATCAATTACTAGTCTATTTTTAATCACAAGAGCATGCATCCTAGGTATAACAGGTAAACAGATAAGGTAAAATAGTTTGATAGGGTCTTCACAAAACTCAAAATCCTACTGAATATGGCATTTAAAGATGTTTGTATTGTTTTAAGGATTTTTTTGACAATAAGACAGGTTAACTCCTGGCAGTACATAGCCTACCTCAAAGAAGATGATGAACATCAAAGAACTTCCTTTTCATAGTGTCCCAGATTTCTTGGATATTCTGCGTCAGGAGCTTTTTAGATTTAACATTTTCTTGGACTGCTGTATCCATTTCTTCAGTTACAAACTCTATCTCTGATAATCTTTGTCCATCTTCTGAATTCTGTTGGTCATGCTTGTGTCTGTAGAGACTGTTCTCTTCTCTCAGGTTTCCAGTTCCTGGATTATCTCAGATTGTGTTTTCTTCATAGCTTTGTATCTCCATTTTTATGTCATGAAACCTTTTATTCATTTCTTTCTCTTTTTTTAAAAAAATATTTTTTACATATACATTTTTATATTATTACAAGTACATACAATAACCTACCTATAGCAAGAAGAACTATGAATTCCTACCACCAAATACTGTCTGGGAAGCCAACCAAGACAAGAAGGGGACACCCTCTCAATATCAACTTAGTTAAAACCCCAGTGACCTAAGGTCCTACCACTAGGGTCCACTTCCTAAAGGTTCTCTGTCTCCAAAAGCATCACCTCCTGGTGACCAAATATTAAATTCACAAGCGTTTAGAGTATACGAGTAGGTTGACTATCATTGAAGTCTGCTCATTTGAGGTATCATTTTATATAAGAGACTATTGAACTTTTCATTCATTCTTCATTTTTCTGAGTATAGGTAAAAGCATAGTTTGCCTCTTGCCTTGTACTTTGAATTAGCCATCTGTATTTAAAAACTGTATATATGCACATTTGTGTGTATATTGCATACTAAAAAAGATAAGTTATAGATAGCTCAAATTGGCTCCTGAATTAAGCCAGCATGGAGTTCACTGCTATCCTCAAAATTCATGTAAGTCAAAATGCCCTTTTCTCTCACTCTGTAAAGATAAGATTGTTAGATTCCCAAGGAATGTGAATGGTTTTGTTCCCGACTCTACCTCTCCAAATCCCTTTGTCTTGCATCATTCTAAGACTTCAAGTTTTTCCACTTATTGGGACTACGTAATCAAAAAGTAAGTCATTTTATGAATTTTTACTATTCAGGAGAAAGATACTGTACAATGAGGTATATCAATTAAACAAAATTGGGATTAACCTCTTTAAGAATCTATGTACTTGAAGTAGACATGAGGGTATGACCACAGGCCTCCAGATAAGCAAATGATAGAGTAAAGAGTATATGAAGCCTTGATAATTATCAAACGGAAAACCCATCCTCAGAATCATAAGCCAAAGAAACCAAAATTTGATTTGGCAGCATTATGAAAATCCAAGACACAGGAAACTTACTAGAACATCAGTTAGTGTTTACTTAATTCTACTATTAATACAGTGTATAAATGTTGGAGAAAGCAAACTGGAATGATTTCTTGGAACTATGATGCCTTTAGATGTACTTATATTGATGAAACAAAGATTACCATAATCCCATATTAAAAAAAACATTCATTAGCCCTGCGTACTATCTACTGTATCAAAATTCTGATTTTTGTCATAATAATGATATGGATTATAGATTCTATGTTTGTTCTCAAAGTACATCAATATGTCAGTGACTGGCTGTTGTAGAAAGAAGAGTAGTGATTGTCACCCCAACAGAAATTCATAATCTAGAAACCTTGGTCTTTGTTAACCAAAAAAATCCATCATTCTCACCTTTAGTAAAGTGACCCCAGCCAGATGCCTCAGAACCCTTTTGACTTCCTCAGGTGTATCCAGATGCTGTGCTGCCTCCCAATCAAGGTCTTTTCAGGAACAGAGGAGTGCCTTGCTGTATAGGCAGTTAGGAAGGGCAACACAAATTCCATCTCAGCTAACATATTTTGTAAATGTATTATTAGCAATTAGAACAATGTTAGTTCCCAATAATTAATGAAAGATGGGAGATATATTGTACAAATGTCTGAAGTCAAGCAAGGATTAAAACACATGTGTAGGAGTTTGTCAGATACAATGAATTTTCATGACAAACGTCCTAAGGCAATCATAATATGTCTGGAATTATTTTTGGAACAGGTATAGAAGAGTATAAGATTAGAAGAGAAAAAAGTGATTAGATTACCAAGGAAAAACCAGTAAGAGAAAAGTGTTTGACCTTGCAGAATACTGAAAAATCTTTACTGATTACTCTGACACTATGTGGAAGCTATCACAGTGTTTTAGCTGAGGAGTTACATAGTCTGATTGCTTCATTTAAAAATGATTTTGAGTGCAAAGAGCCTGGGTATGATCCTTAATGAAGGAGTACAACCACTTTCCATAAAAGTAAAGGGAACGCTTTATACATTGGTAGTTAGGAAATGCATTATCTAGACATGAGAACTTATTATGATGATTTTGTTAGCTATGATCATTAGCTAATTATAACAGGATACTTTCTTCTCTGTCAATGAATTTAACAGCCTGATAGATTAGAATGTTGGATGTATGGGTCAGAGCAACCTCCTTGCTATAAGCAATCACATCACCCTGCCAAAATTGTGAGACACATATTTCTTTCTTTAATTATGCTTCTTTAAGGCCAGTATTTTGTATCATTGGGCTATTCAAGACCTTGAGCTTCAAGGTACTCTTTTCTTCCTGTTCCCAAAGCTGCAGACTGGTACATCCTTTTCTGTTTCTTTTCTTTTTTCCTTTTCTTTTTTTTTTTGATTTTTTTTTAATTAATTTATTCTTGTTACATCTCAATGTTTATCCCATCCCTTGTATCCTCCCATTCCTCCCCCCCCCATTTTCCCATTATTCCCCTCCCCTATGACTGTTCCTGAGGGGGATTACGTCCCCCTATATATTCTCATAGGGTATCAAGTCTCTTCTTGGCTACTTGCTGTCCTTCCTCTGAGTGCCACCAGGTCTCCCCCTCCAGGGGACATGGTCAAATGTGAGGCACCAGAGTACATGAGAAAGTCATATCACACTCTCCACTCAACTGTGGAGAATATTCTGACCATTGGCTAGATCTGGGAAGGGGTTTAAAGTTTACCTCCTGTATTGTCCTTGGCTGGTGCCTTAGTTTGAGCGGGACCCCTGGGCCCAAATCTGCCTATCATATTGTTCTACTTGTAGATTTCTAGGACCCTCTGTGTCCTTTTATTTTGCTGTTCTCCCATGCGTCTCTCATTTAGAGTCCCAATAGGATGCCTTCCCCTCTGTCCCAGTTTCCTGGTAAGTGAAGGCTTTTGTGGGACATGCCCCTTGGGCTAGTATGCAGATATAAGTGAGTATATACCATTTGATTCTTTCTGCTTCTGGGTTAACTCACTCATTATGATCATTTCTAGCTCAATCCATTTATCCACAAATTTCGGGAATTCCTTGTTTTTAATAGCTGAGTAGTATTCCATAGTGTATATGTACCACAGTTTCTTTATCCACTCTTCTACTGAGGGACACTTAGGCTGTTTCCATGTTCTGGCTATTATGAATAAGGCTGCTATGAACATGGTTGAGCAAATTTTCTTGTTTTGTGCTGAAAACAGTGATTAGATGCCACGAAGTAGGTGGCAATGCCTTAACCGTATGCGTGTTGTTAGGCCCAAGGGCCTCTTCCATCCTTGTCAAGGGGAGTGCTAACCTTCTCTCCTTTCATACAACACCCTTTTCTGTTTCTTGATCTGCAGTAACTACTATATTTAACATTTACTAACCTTATAGCAGAGATCAAAGGCATTTGTTTTTGCAATGAAAAATTGAAAATACTGTATCTCAGTTGGGTTTAGATACTCCTATTATTGCACATATTACATATTTTGCCTGCCACACATAGAATTTATATCAAATTTAAGCATTTTTTGTTCAAATTAACAACAAATTTCTTAACAACAGGTACAATGTTTTATTAAAATTTCATAAAATTCTCAAGGCTACATGGCATGGGACATTGTTTCTTGTTGTGCTCATAATTTTAAAAGTAAGAGTTTGTTGAACATCAAAGAAATGGCATGCCCATTTGTTCTTCCCTGCAGATTAATTCAATAGATTATTATTCAACACCTCATACATGTTCTAGCCTGTTCTTTCTCTGCTGAGATCTTCCCTGTCACTGTGAATTATTAAGTTGAGAAGGAATTATTGTGAATGTTCTTGTTGATTCAGTATTTGCTGTTGTGCACAAACTGTTGCTGGATTTGCTTATGCCAAAATTCTTAGGATCTTATTGATTTTCTACGTCTGTCTGAATACTCAATCCAATTTTCATAATGCAGTTTATAAAATACAAAGTATACAACATAATTATCCTTGATTTTCCCATAGAAAAGTGATACCTGCTTATCATAAAGAGAAACCACTGATAGAAGCAAAGACATTAATACAGGAAACTGACCAGATAATTGCTGATAATGCATCAACTCTGAAAATGCAGGGTTTTGAAACTGATTGCAGTCTCAGTAGAAATCAAGGCTAAGGAGACTTGTATAAATGATGAAGATTACTTAAAAACTGTTAACTTTTCTCAGTGTATTCTGATGAAAGAAGAGGAAAGAATGTTTAATTAGAAAGATCACCCAACAAATATAATCTCATTGATTCTGTCTGAAAAATGATATTTCTGAACCTATCAGACACACAGATGCTTTACTAATTTTGTATAATGGTTATGATGTAATGAAGAGAAGATTATAAAGTTACAAAAATAATTGAGAATAATATTTTCCTTGTATTATAATTGACAAATAATAGTGTAGATAAACATTGATTATCATTGAACAAATACCTGTCATCTATTTTCTGGAATAACTAGCTTCTAGAGATGTTGTCTGAGCTTCTGACATATGGAAATCACAACACTTGGAGAACTGTGCTTTGTTTTAACTGTAGTAATGCCAAGATCCTGCTTATTCTTTCTTTGGGTGCCATAAGACAGCCTCACCAAGGGGAGGTGGTCAAATATGGGGCATCAGAGTTTATGTCAGAATCAGTCCCTGTTCTCCACATAACTGTAGAGAATGTCCTTTCCATTTGGTAGATCAGAATAGGGAATAGCCTATGACCATGTAGTGGGGGAGGAGGTACCCCTCGGTCTTAGACCTAGGTGAGGGGAATAAGGTGAAAATGGGAGGGATCAAGGAACAAACAGGAGGATACAAGTGATGGAATAACAATTTATTTGTAATTTGAATAAATTAATAAAATTAAAATTTAATAAAAAACAAATAAATAAAAATTGAATAAAACAAAACAACAACAAAAAAGAAATGCAAAGATATCTTCTTTCTTATCCATTCTTTTATCCTTACTCTATATTTTTTTCATCTAGAAGGCAAAATATGATTCTATTTTAAATAAAGAGGAAACCCTTTACATACACAGAAAGGAGTTCAATAAAAATGAAAATGAAATAAAGTAGCCAAGCCATGATGAGTATTTGAAGACATCCCTGTATTCACCATGGTAACTAGATGAATAGACAGATTAGGGATATTAAGCTAGTTTGGCTGTGCTGCAATCAAAACAGGAGCATATTTTACTAAAAATTAAAGGCTAAGATGTATAACTTTATACAACTGCTACATAAGCCTATCCATTTTATATTTTGATTAATTTTTAGTTTTGCCTTTGGAAAAATTTTAGTTACTTATTTTTCTATATTTTTTATTAATTTATTCAGATAACATCTCAATTGTTATCCCATCACTTGTATTCTCCCATTCCTCCCTCCCTCCTGCTTTCACTCTATTCCCTTCTCCTAGGTCTATGACCAAGGGGGACCTCCTCCCCCACTACATGGTCATAGGCTATGAAGTCTCATCTTGGTAGCCTGCTTATTCTTTCTCTGTGTGATACCAGGCCTCCCCACCAAAGGGAAGTGGTCAAATATGGGGCACTAGAGTTCATGTCAGAATCAGTCCCCACTTTCCACATAACTGTGGAGAAGGTGCTGTCCATTGGCTAGATCAGAGTAGGGGTTCGATGATTACTGCTTGTATTGTCCTAACACAAACACACACACACACACACACACACACACACACACACACACACACACACACGAGGTTAGAAGACAATTTTCAAGAGTAACTTCTCTTCTTTTATCATGGGGGACAGAGGAAAGAATATCAGATGGATTCTGGTGGCCAAACTTAGCAGCAAATGCCTTTAACTGCTGAGCTATCAGGCCATACCCTCATTTTCCTCTTTCTTTTTAAATAAAATTATTCACGTACTTGTTGTCTTTTAAAACTACAGGAAACTAGAATAATTTTTGATTGTTTGATTAATTAAATTTTGATTAAATATTGTCAACATAGCCAAAAGCACATATTATTTAAGTTAAAATGGAGAAAAATCACTCCACTGCAGATAAATCACAGTGTTTTCTTATTGAAGTTGTATTGAAGAAAGGAAAACTGTTACACACCAATGGTGGGAGTATAACCTCAACCATCCATGTTGGAAATATACACAGAATTTTCTCAGAAAACTAAAGTTACATTTATCACCTTAACTGGTTATATTAATCTGGGCTATATTCACAAAGAGTTTAACTTGTATATCAGTGTTTATTAAATACTGTTTATAAAAACTAAATTATGAAGTCAGATTACAGGCTGAAATACAGAAAATTATTTTTAAATGCAGTATATTAACTCAGAAATAAAAGTGAAATTATTACATTTCTTTAAACTATATGCAATTGAAGATTATATTGAGTAACTTAAGTCAATCTCTAAAATACGAATTTCAGATTTTCTTTTGTTTGTAGATCCTAGACTGTAAGCATCTATACCCGGCTGTCATATATGATGTGAAAACATAAGAAAAAAAAAACTCTAAGGCATCAAAAGGAACTAGTGAGAAAGGAGAGAGTTGAGAAGAATAGGCAAGGAAAAATAGAGATGGTATGCTCAGAGCACATCTTATACCTACATGGGAATTTTTTTGTAAAACCCAGTACCATACTTACACCAAGGAAATTCAAAAATATGGAGAAAATGTGTCTCAAGAAAATTAGGTCATGCAAAGGAAAAATCAAAGTGGTATTCTGCAATGACCCCAAGAGAGGTTTGTTTGCTTGCTTGTTTGTCTATTGGTCAAAGAAGTGGCAATGAAAGAGTTTTAGTGTTCAAATGACATTACCACAATCTCCAGGCTCTCCTTGCAGAAAATCTCCTTTACTGTAATAGAAGAAGCAAATGGATGCTTTTAAATTCAGGTGCAAAGTTAAGAGCCCTGAAAAGCTACAAGGCTTTTAGAATGAGAGCTCCATGGACAACAACAATCAGCATGTTAGGACAATTTGAGTTATTTTTGTCATGAGAAATGAGGAAGGACAATGAAAATATGCAGGGAACATGGGGAGTGGATTGGGTTATTTTTCCACAAGGTATATGGAGCATAAAGACTACAGTAGGAATGTTGGGTAAGATATAGATTGACCATTAACATAGTGAACTACAGATCCTTCGCATATTTCAAATGACTGTGAAAGGGGTGTCCAAAATATAAACTTAGAATATGAGAGAAAAGCCTACACAAAATGGAAACAGTTACTGAGATAGTTACATAGAAATGTATATACATACATAGATTTATTGAATGATTGATTGATACATAGATACACAGATACAAATGATAGACGGATTATTGATAGAGATGATAGAAATAGTTATAAAGAGGCATGACTTTCAAACACATATACATACATATATATATATATAACTGATATGCACATATATGCACATTCATAAATGCATCACTGCTATCTTATGCTATGACTTTTTTCTGGGAAAGCATGTAAAATATTAATGAAATAATTCAATCACTAAATGATTTCAAACACCTGGTCAGAGTCATTTAATACATTTATTGCCATTCCTTCAAAGTGGAGACTGTAACTTGTGGAAATCTTACAAACAAAATATTATATCTAATTTGAAAGACTTGTCAAAACAATGAGAATACAGTTACAGAAAGGACAAAAGGAGCTAAACAAAAAGGATGTCATTACTTCAGGGTATTTTATTTATATTACAATAAAGTCATGCCGACACATACTCTTGTGATTTTGAATGAAATATTGTCAGATTTGTTGTGTCCTCTGCTGTGTTTAAAAGTATTATTCTTATGTTAAAAATTAGAAACTGCATTGCATTTAAATAAAAAAGAACATCTTCAATGCATGTAATTTATACTGTATATAATTATAAAGGTCTTTTATTTAATTATGACATAATAATTATGTACACATTTAAATGAATGGTTCATAATAATTATATTTCTTCCTTGCACAAATATATATTGGTATTAGAATGAAAAATCACAATGGTAAATTACTACTTCTGAGATTAACATTGATGGTTTATGACAAAATCATCCTCATAGGATTTCTATAATTAGTAAACAAATAGAAACAAGATAATTTTCAGGAATGAAAAAAAAGAATAGCTATAAGATTAGTTTATATACATATGTTTCAGTTGACTTTTGTGTTTAATAAATACTACAGAATTTACTGACAGCTTAGTAATGTATATGGGAAATATATTAAACTATTAAAATACTTTTAAAAATTAAATATACTTTTAAAAAATACTGAAGAAAATGTTTTCAGTGTTGCTAAATGATAAGTAAATGATTTTTCTTGTTCTTTTTTCCTTTTATTTTACTAAACCTTGAGTCATCCAATTAAATGTCAAGAATCTTATTTCCATAACAAACATATAGTACATATGATTTTAAAGGGTAAAATACCTTGTAGGGTGTATGTGTGTGTGTGTGTTTGTGTGTGTGTGTGTTGTGTATGTATGTATGTATGTATGCATGTATGTATGTATTATGTGCAGGTATACATGTGCACATAATCTTGTATAGAGTCATAAACAACTTCAGATTTTTTTGTCAGTAGATTCCCACCTTAGTTTGTGAGCCAGTCTCTTACTGAAACTGGAGTTCATCATTTTAGCTAGATGGCCTGCCAGCAAGCCATAGAGATCCTTTTGTCTAAGCCACTCAAGATTGTAGTTATAGACAGGAACCATCTCCCATGCTCAGGTTTTACGTGAATACTGGCAATCCAAACTGTCATACTTGCATAAGCACTTTGCCAACAGAATGATCATCCAAGGTCGAAATAATAAGCTCTTAATATTAAAGTATAAATGGAAAATTTCCTTTGAATTCATACTGTCAAATGAAAGGAAAACCAATGAACATATATGGGGCAGAGCAAAAAATAAACTAAACAACCGCTTCAGAAGGCAACCATTTTTCTTCAAACTTATAATCTTGATATGTTAGGATTGCATTTATTTAATCAAATAAAGAAAAAAAAATATTGAAAGTGAATCTGTTGTACCTTATCTTGTTATTTATTATCAGATGTGGTCTACTCTTAAAAATATTTTCCTCTCAATAAATAGATTAAAAAGTCCTCCTTGCCAAATCTAAGTCATATGATACCACAAACAAATAGTAAATTGTTCCTTGAGTTTGGCTTTTAAATTTTCCTTCCATTTAAAATCACATTACTAACAGAAATAGATAGACTTGTTTTACCTAAGAAAGTGAAATAAAGCTGAATTCAGATTAAAAATTTTAAAATGAAGTATTTTTTTTTTGAATATGAAAATTCTCCTGGAATTAACCATTTATATTTGTCCGCTTCTGTCAACTCTCCAATCCTAGATTGGTAAGTTTGTACAATACATTATTTAAGGTGAGAAACAATGTGAAATCTGCAAAGACATAAAGTATATGAGGCTGGCTCACAAAATAGAGAAACATTCATCTCCATAGCAACTATCTTCACATAATGACATTTACCATATCATTTTTTTTTTTTTTTTTTGCTGGTATATTAATGCCATATCAGCTTTCATACTGGATACTAGTAAAGGGTTTCCAAAGCACATTTGTTTTTTGTATCTTTAAGACATTAATTTTTCAAGCAGTCTTTTGAATCGAAGTATTTATCACAAGAAAGGCAAAATATACAGGTTTTCTTCCTCTCACAAGAGATTAAAGAAATCACAGACATCAAAGCAGCTTCGATGCTTGGATTTTTTTTTTTTTTTTATGTAAAATTTTTAAACCTTGAAGACTAATTTGTTGATTTGACTGTTTCAATGTGTTAGTGGATTAGAACATTTGCAAGAGTGATTCTTCCACAATTCTCAGGTATTTGTCCCACAATAATACAAAATCCAAAGAGAGTTAAATGAATAGGAAAAATAAAACTGACCAAGCAGTCTCTTCTTTTCATTTTTTCTATGCAGGAAAAAGAAAGACCATCAAAAAGCCAAGCATAGAAGTCATTGTGCCACCTCCAGGAGGCTCTGGGCTGAGAAAATCTGGATAGATTTGCAAACTTCTCTATTTGTATCAATCAAGAAGTGAAGTGGGCAGGATTGGCAGGAAATATGCAAAAATCTTAAATGTGAACCAAAGTTGGTTTGACGATTTATTGAAATAACAATTGTAAACTTCACATGGAAAAAATATTTCAGAATAGCTACCACAGTAGTATACAATAAAAGAACTTCTGGAGGTATCTATGTCCCTGATTTGAAGCTGTATTACAGAATAATAGTAATAAAACCTTCATGGAACTGGTATAAAAACAGACTGCCTATTCAGTGGAATCAGATCAATGAACCAGAAATAAACCCTCATACCTATGGACATTAGATTTTTTACAAAGAACTCAAACCATACAATAGAAAAAGAGAGCATGTTCAACAAATGGTGCTGGTCTAGCTGGATGTCAATATGCAGAGAATGTAAATAGCTCCATATTTATCATCCTACATGAACTCAAGTCCAAGTGGATCAAATGCCTGAATATAAACCCAGAACACTAAGTATATTAGAAGAGAAAGTGGGGATCAGCCTTGAACTCTTTGGCATGGGAGACAACTTCCTGAACAGAACACAAACAGCCCAAGATTCTGAGATAAAAAATTAATAAACGGGACCTCATGAAACTGAAAACCTTCTGTAAGACAAAGGACACTGTCAATAGAACAAAATGGCAGCCTATAGATTATGAAAAGATCTTCACCGACCTACATCTGACAAAGGGCTAACATCCAAAATATATAAAGAACTCAAGAAAGTAAACATCAAAAAACAAAAACAAAAACAAATAGTCCAAGTAAAAAATGGAGTACATAGCTAAACAGAGAATTCTCAACAGAGGAACCTTGAATATCCGAAAAGCACTTAAAGAAACACTCAATGTCCTTACTCATCAGGGAAATGCAAATCAAAGCTTCTCTGACATTCCATCTTACACCATCAGAAGGGTTAAATTAAAAAACTCAAGTGTTTTGAGAGAGAACACTAACCAGGGTGGTTCCGTGAAGTAAGCTGTTACTCTGTGAAAGGGTATTTTCCAAATTAGCAAAGTCCCTTGGTTATTGACTGCCCTAGTCACTGATTTTTTTTTAATTACAGTTTTTTATTAATTTACTCACATTAAATCTTGATTGTTAGCCCTTCCCCTGTTTCCTCCCATTCTTCCCTCCTCCCAATTCCCCCCTTCCCCCCCCCCCCATGTCTGTGATTGAGGGAAACTTCCTCCCCCTATATATGCTCTTAGAATATCGAGTCTCTTCTTGGTAACTTGCTATCCTTCCTCTGAGTGCCGCCAGGCCTCCCCATCCAGGAGATGTGGTCAGAAAAGGGGCACCAGAGTTCGTGTGAGAGTCAGATCTCACTCTTCACTCAACGGTGGAGAGTATCATGTTTGTCGGCTAGGTCTTGGTAGGAGTTCGAAGTTTACTGCCTATATTCTCCTTGGCTGGTGCCTTAGTTTGAGGAGGCCCCCAGGACCCAAATCTGCCTGTCATAAAGTTCTTCTTGTAGGTTTCCAGGACCCTGTGGATGACAAGATGTGATGGAGATCGACTTACATTCAGAATTTTAGACGCATCAAGATAGGAAAGATGTTTTCTTCAAGGTTGTCAAATAAAAAGAGCCAAAACATTAAGAATGTAACATTTATATAATTCCTGATTGTGTCATGGTTCTTCTCGCTATATGTAGTTTATTGTATGTATGTGTAATAATATAAATGTATATGTAAAAAATGAAAAAAAAAACCTCAAGTGACAGCACATGCTGGTGAGGAAGGTGAGAAAGAGAACACCCTTCATTTCTGGTGGGAGTGAAAATTTGAACAAACATTTTGGGAATCAATCAGGCAATTTTTCAGAAAATTGGCAATAGCTCTACCTCAAAATCTAGCTATACTACTCCTGGGTTTATACCCAAAAGATGTTCCACCATACAACAAGGAAGTTTGTGCAACTATATTCATAGCAACTTTATTCATAGCCAGAAACTGTAAACAACCCAGATGTCCCTCAACCAAAGAATGGATATGAAACTTTGTTACATTTACTCAACGGAATATTACTTACTATTAAAAACAAAGACAACTTGAAATATGCAGGCACATAAACGGAACTAGAAAAGACCATCTTGAGCAAAGTAACCCAAATCTAAAAGGACCTGCATGGTATATATTGACTTATAAGTGTATTTTAGCCAATAAGACAGGATAACCATACTACAACTCCCAGACTCAATGAAGATAAATACCAAGTAGAACGCAAGGGAGGATGATTAAATCTCACTCAGGAAGAGAAATAGAACAGACAGAAGAAGGAGTTGAAGAGAGGGATCAAGGTAGGAGAGTGATTGAGAAGAATTAGGTTGGAGATCAGATCTGGGGAGAGCAGGAGCAAGGGCAGCAAGAGGTTAGAGGGCTTGCAGAAAGAAGAGAAACCATGAGTGGGGCATCTCTTTGACAACCTGGAGACCTACGACAAGGTAGGCTACTGGGAGGATATGGGGGGTGACTCTAGCTGAGAATCCTAGTAACAGGGTTCATGAAGACTGACACACCAC
The DNA here is from genome assembly GCF_903995435.1 of Acomys russatus. Taxonomy (NCBI): domain Eukaryota; kingdom Metazoa; phylum Chordata; class Mammalia; order Rodentia; family Muridae; genus Acomys; species Acomys russatus. The sequence goes on from NC_067154.1 coordinate 47,471,162, forward strand.
CCTCTAACCAGACAGAATTCCTAGTGGAAGGAGGAAAACACCAACTCACCCACAAAAACATTGACCCAAAATTAACCCTGCCTACTAGATGTGCAGGGATAAAAATAAACAGAGATTGAGGGAATACCCAACCAACGCCTGGCACAAGCTTGGCACGAGCCAACTCCAACCCTATTAATGATACTCTGCTATGCTTGCAGACAAGAGCCTATCGTAGCTGTCCCATGAAGGCTCTACCCAGCAGCAGATAAAAATAGATGTTGAGACTCTGAGACAAACATTGGGCAGAGCACAGGGAGACTTGTGGAAGAAACTGGGAGTAGGAGAGGGGAAATAGGAGAACGAGGGAGGAAAGGTGAGACAGGGAGGAAAGGATGGAGGGCCTATGATTACGATGTGAAATGAATGTATATATATGATATTCATATGAATATATAAGATAGATAGATACAGATTATAGATAGATAGATAGATAGATAGATAGATAGGATAATTAACTTAAAAAAGAATTCCTAACAAACTCACTCTTTTTTTTTTTCTTTCCATTGCTGGTGAAATGGCTCATGTGTAAGAATACTAGCAAAGGGCCATTTTTTTTTCCCCAGCAGCACATATCAGCTCACAGTCACTTTTAAACACAGTTCCAGGAATCTGGTGTCCTTTGATTTCCTAACACACCTACTCCTATGGTTCATATAAATCCATATAGGCACACATGCATACATATGTAAAATATAAATATAGAAAGGTTACTGATTTTTGAGTGTTAATTTTGTGCCCTGCTACTTTGATGAAAATATTCATCAGCAGTAGTGATTTCCTGGTGCAGTGTTTTGTGTCTTTTGAATAAAATATGATCATCTGAAGATGATATTCTGATGCATCCCTTTCCTATTTTTCTCCCTTTGATCTTATTCAGCTTCCTTACTGCTCTAGCCAAGACTTTACATATTGCACTGAATAGATATGAAGAAAGTAGAAGCATTCCTCTTTGAGGTGTGGTCTGGTTAAAAAGCCTTGTTTCACATATGTATCTGTGGGGGTGCTGAAGACATTCTATCAATTGAGAAGACAGACTTGCTGTCAGTGATAACTCATGGTCCAGTGTGTAGCCTTTCTAGTTCATCCTCACAAATGTGGAAGGCTGCTCTCATCTAGGTCATGGTCTGTTTCAGGAGCTTGGTGTTCTTAGTGGTCACAATGAGCCTCTGTGAAATCTAACAGATGCTTCTACTCTGGTCTCTTTGTCTTCAATGTTGATAAGAAATAAAATAGGATAGGTATCATTCATTTGGGGTACACACCTTTTTTGTTGTTTTGTTTTTTCGAGGAAGGGTTTCTCTGTGTAACATAGCCCTTACTAACCTGTACTCACTTTCTGGTCCAGGCTGACTTCGAACTCACAGAGATCCATTTGCCTCTGCCTCCTGAGTGCTGGGATTAAAGATGTGTGCCACCACACCTGGGATCTTACACACTCTTTGAGTGATTAGGTAGCTATATGTAGGCTCAGTTTCTTAACAATTAAACTTTATTATACAACCCAACTAGCTTATACAAGAGGGAAAAAAGGTTAAAGGAAAAAAAGAGTGAACCTTTCGGTATCCGTTCCATGGGACGGGTCCCTAGGTGTCTCTGTCCTGTGTGCTGGTCCAGCCCGTTTGCTGATCCTCCTTCTGATCCACGTGTGCTCAAGCGCAATCTGAACCTGCTCCTGCTCTCTCCTCTCCGCCTGTCTGCCTGTCTGTCTCACGTGCGAAGGGCAGTCTCCTTCTCCCATTGAGGGTTGATTAAAAAAACCACAGTCACAGTTGTAGGGGAGGGGAGTAAGGAGAAAATGAGAGGGAGGGAGGAAGGGGAGGAGACAAGGGATAGGATAACCATTATGATCCTAAATTCCAGGCCCAGGATGGCTCCACCCAGTCTATCTCAAGGTATCCATGGTGTGTCCAAGAGTAAAGCCCGCCGAGGCTGCTTTCGCCTGTGACAAAGCTTACAGTTTCCCACATCTATATAAAAGGTTAGCAGTTAACTTAAATAAAAAGTTACAGATTAGATAGTAGAAAGCCAGGTTTTATTCTTTTTGTCATCTTGTGGATTAAAGTGAAGAGTCAATGCTTTGTAGGGGAAGGCTTTCTATGTTCCCATTGTAGTTCTTAGGTGACTGACAATTACTTGTGAAGGAAAGCAGGATGTGAAATTATATGAAACAGTAATGTACTGGAAAGAAAATAAAGTATATAAAGTAAAAGAGTATCTTGGAGGACAGAAAGAAGGCCCATTTGAGAAGAAAAAAACTTATCTCTGTGTACTACAGTGGATGTACTTTCAGGAGTATGTTGTAACCAGGTTTTTTTTGTTTTGTTTTGTTTTGTTTTTTTGCCAAAGGCTGCCTTAGAAGATGTTTCAAATTCATGCATATCCACCTCTTTTGTTGCAGAAAACTGTACTGTGTAGACTCTCCCACAGCCATGGTGATTCACATTGATTTGTGGTTATTGTGCTTTGCATTCAAAGAAGGTTTTCCTCTACAACCCTTACAACTGCAATAAAGATTGCTGGGTCAGAATGTTTCACTTTGAATGAATAATGCATGGAACATTAAGTCATGTGTAGAGCTGTGGGAAGCTTAGCTGGAGGTGAATACTTGGAATACGGATTTTGTTTTAAATTTCTACTTACTTTAATTGAAGAAAAAAAAATGTGTTTAGTTTCTTTTTGAAAGGATCAGAAAACCTGTGGAAAAGACAAAGAAGTGCAAAGGAGTCCCTTTCACAGTTTCACACCTAAGAGGAACAAAATTATAATTGAAAAAAAAATTTAAAATTAGAACACCTATTAAATATAAAGATGAAATTACTGCAGAGGGTGGAATACTATTTTAAACTCTGCCAGCCTGACAAAATATAACTGTAGGAGGAATTAGACTTCCTGGATTATTGCCTGTTCTCAAACCATGATAGCACAATATACTGGAATAAAACTAATGAGTAGTCGAGTATATTGCCAAGACTGGAATTTTCTAAAGGAAAGGATTTGTCTCCATTTATGGAGACCCATTTACCTAGTGCCCCATTCTTCTCATGCTCAGACAGTTGTCATTTTAAGATTTCATAAAAATTAATTATGACCACATCTGTCAGTGGTATTAGGGATATTTGCTCTACATGGTTAACTTCCACTGTGGGCACAGTTAAGTACACAATAAATATTTACACACATGAATTTACGATTTAAGTACAAACAGAATAGACAAAACATTTTGTCCTTTGGTGAGGTGACTAGAAAAATAATAGCTAAAGCTCATGGGATTCTCCACAAGTAACCTGCTGTGTTAAATGACTTTATTCCAATAGTAGTTATCCAGTACAAAAGCACAGTGTCAACACTACATTTGGAAGACTAAAGCACTATGATTTAATAGTATTAAGTGTCTGGCTCCATATCATGATATTTGTAAATATTATATCAGGAAGTTTACCAATATGGTGAACATAAGCTCATTTTCTTAACCATTACCCACTGAATCTTTAATCTTTCATCTCCAAACATGAGATAATTGAAGAAAGAAGGTAAATAACACCAAAATACCTTTAATTTATTTTGGCAACTGAAGGGAAGAAGCCAGGACCAGTTACCAGATTCTCATTATAGTTGGTTTTATTAGTTTTCTGTGGGTTCCCACACTTATGATTCTTGTTTACTGTCTTACACTGCTAATTTTGTTTTATGAAGGATGTACTTAGAGATCTAAAATAATCAAATGTATATGTTTCTGAAATATTAAGTGTTTTATAATTACAAAAATAGTACAAGTGTATGTGAACCATTTCAAAGGAAAGTTCACCTATGTTTCATATTCTTTGTCTTATTTGTTCTATGTTGTTTTGTATTTTAAACATGAACAGGAATATACAGCAATGACATCATTATGACTTAAATTTTGTAAATAAACAAATAGGAAGTTACCAACTCTTATAGATTATGTTTATTACAGGTAAGATGGCAGTATTAAGGAGAAACAAGATATGTAGCTCAATTGCAAAACCATTTTCTGTAACAAAATTTATTTTCTGGGTGGCTTTTATACACATCAACTCTCTAACATTTAGAGTACTCACATATGAGAGCTTGAAAAATATTTCAAAATGATAAATACAAAAATACTCAAGTTTCTATTATCCTCATAATGTGTAATCCATACTGATATTAAAAAGCCATAGTACATAGAGTTGTCTTTTCTTTTCTTTTTTTTTAATTTTAGTTTTAATTTTAATTTTTAAAATTTTTATTTTTTTATTAATTTATTCTTGTTACATCTCAATGTTTATCCCATCCCTTGTATCCTCCCAGTCTTCCCTCCCCCCCCCCCCAATTTTCCCATTATTCCCCTCCCTATGACTGTTCCTGAGGGGGATTACCTCCCCCTGTATATGCTCATAGGGTATCAAGTCTCTTCTTGGCAACCTGCTGTCCTTCCTCTGAGTGCCACCAGGTCTCCCCCTCCAGGGGACATGGTCAAATGTGAGGCACCAGAGTACATGAGAAAGTCATATCCCACTCTCCACTCAAGTGTGGAGACTGTTCTGACCATTGGCTAGATCTGGGCAGGGGCTTAAAGTTTACCTCCTGTATTGTCCTTGGCTGGTGCCTTAGTTTGAGCGGGACCCCTGGGCCCAAATCTGCCTATCATAATGTTCTACTTGTAGGTTTCTAGGACCCTCTGGATCCTTCTACTTTGCTATTCTCCCATACTTCTCTCATCTAGAGTCCCGAGAGATACCTCAGAGGTTAAGAGTTGTCTTTTCTTAATTGGTATGTACATCCAGATAGGTATCAGCAGCCTCTGAAACAGTCCCATCCATACCAAGACTAAAGACATGCTCAACCCTAGATCATCACATACAAACAGTTGTTTCCCATATTTATGGGCTATGTGTTTTCCATAATTATTCAGAAGTATCAGAAGAGGTGCTGTCTTATAATGCTATGGCACTGTGGGCAATTATATGACCTTTTTAAATTTTTAAGTAAAAAAATTTATAGTAAAAAGCTACAGGATAAGATTTTTATTGTCAAAAGAATATTAAAATAAAAATTGTGGAATCTCTTCCTTTCTGAGTAAAATTTATAAATTGTCAGTGTCCTATACATGGACCACTGGAGTAGAAAATCATATGGTGTCAAGACAAATACTATTCAGGAAGACCAAATGGAACTCTATAGCTAAGAACATGAAAGTGCATAAGATTGGAAAATAGTTGTAGAGTTGTTTATTTTTGCATTGCAAGGCATTGAACTAAGGGCCTTACACTGGATAGGCAGACATTCTACCTCAGCCTTACTTCCTAAGCTAAGAGATGCTCATTTTGTTTTATGTTTGTCAGCTCTGCAGTAGTAAATGAAATGAAGGAGAATGGGTCATACCTGTTAATAAATATGGTCAGGACTATTGCTTTGGGAAGTTCTAGGAAAGACAGGACACAGTGCGCCTCACTTTACTGATATGTCCTCCTTAACTCTAAGATTCCATATAGAAAAAGGGAAATAACGATAGAAGGATGAGGACGCAGGCTTCAAGCTTCCCTGGGTACAGAGAAAACTATGAATTTTAAGTTGTATTATTACAATTCTTCATTAGCATTAACATCATTTGCATAACTTGCTGATGAATGAAATTAATACCTGTTCAGTTTTAGCTCTCATGCAATAAACACAAAATGCATCCAAAGAAACTTTAAGAGGAAATACAAACTCCTTACCAGTGTAGCTTAATATGATATCACTTTTTTAATTTATGACTTATTTTGACAACAAAATTGATTTTAAATCAACCCAAATACAGATAAGAGTAGTAATTTGGATGCTGGGGAGATTTTTCAGTAGTTACAGAGCAGAGTTCTGATCTCCATAATCCACATAAATGCTGGGTGTGTGTGGTAGTTTCACTAAAACTGGTGCTTAGAAGGTAAAAAAATATCCCTTGTGAAATTTTGTCTATTCCATGTTGGCATGCTAACTGGTCACCGTGTAGGCCTTGTTTAAGCAACTCTCCTGTTGAGATTTCATGGGCACAGCTTCTGCTAAAACTGAAAGATCCCTATCTGGCCGCAGCCATCTTTCTCTTCTGGCTCTTATAATCTTTCACCTCCCTCGAGTTAGATATGGACAAGATCAATGCACAATATACACACTTATGGGAATATCATGGCGAATCCCAATAATTTGTACAATTATTATGCTTTAATAAATACAATAATTGAATTTCAATACAAAAAGAGAATCCCTTGAATCTGCTTGCTAGACAATCTAGAAGGAAACGCTATGATTCTTGATCGACTCAGTACTCACCTCAATGAATAAAGTAGAGAAAAAAACCATTAGGATGCTTAAATCAATGGGGGATCTGTCCATGCACCTCACTCACACCTGCATTCACATACATATGAACATTTTATATGAACTGAACAGTTATATAAACATATGAACTATATATATATTAGACATACATAAGCATGCACGTTAGAAGAATTATATAACAGTGTATATACACACAGAGTTGAAGCAAGCAAACTGCTTCAATAAAATGAAAATTCCTTTACAGGCGGGTGGCTCTTCCAGAATATAAAACAGTTCATGAATGTATTCTTTCACCAATACATGTGTGAGGGATTTGATGAAAGAATTTTAAAAGGCTGTATTGTTTAGATTAGACTGTAGAATAATGTTTCTAATCTCCAGATCCTCATAAATTTGAATGGTGCTAATTTGTATCAAAGCAAGACAGAAATTACACAAGCGAATGTTTTGCTTTGTGGGTAGAAAGTTTAAAATGATGAAATTGGTAGGATGAATTGCACAAAAAATTGTGCATGGGGAATTGCAGAATTATCTCATTCACCTTGTCTGCAGTTTAAGTGTCTATGCAAACTTACTCTGCTTTACATAGCCACCTATGAATATCTTACTTCTTGGAATGCATAAGCTCTGTAAACATCCATAAATTTGTTGACAAGGAACAGTCCTTAATACAGCTTTATGTTCCTCTCAGACTGGAAACGGTCTCCTAAATAATGAATGGGAAGCAGAATAAACATAATAAACAAGCATCTAATCTGAGGCAGGCGCACAGAGTACTCCCACATAGAATCAAATGTCCTCAGTGTGGAATGTTTTATCTATTTTGTGCAATGAAGCTAATATTTCTAAATAAACCAACACACAAATTTCTGATTTTATTAGGCTGCAGCATCTGGTAAGTCTTTATTACTTCTCCCTTATTCAGATGAATATGCATAGTTTATTCACACACACACTTTCTTTATAAAATATCATGCGTAATTATCTGAGATAATTCAATAAAATTAGTATATTGTTACTCATGAGCTTAAGAAAGTATTAAGTTGTTTTATTAGATATATTTCATGTGTTTAAAATGTTTTCTATCATCTGATGGCAGGGAAGAGAGAGCAAGAGACTAAAATTTTTGAGCTTATTATGTAATTTCAAGAATAACCTGCAGAAAAAATAAAAGATCCCAAAATAGTATGGAAATATCCAGAACAGCCAGTCACATAGGACAACTCAATGATTTGGGTGTTTACCCACTCTGTAAGTTTTGTTTAAGAGGAAACAAAAACCATATTCGTCTAAATTTACATAATTACTTTTGAATCTAAACCTATAGTGTGTCAGGAAAAAGTATGACTGAAATAAAGGCCTTCACCCTTTATACTATAAGTTTCTCTAGAACTGCTCATTAGATGACTGAAGATAATTTTATTATTATACATTCACTTTAGAATCCAGAATGTCATGAGCTGGAAGGTGGCTTAGATAATTTTCTATTGCTGTGAGAAGACATTATAACTAATGCAATTTATAAAGAAAGTGTTGGATGTTGGCTTATGGTCTATAGGGTTATAGTCCATGATGGAAAAACAAAGACATGATATAGGAACCACTGGCAACTTTCATCTTGATCCACAAGTAGGAGGGAGAAAGAAAAAGCTCCCTGAGGATGGCACGGGTTTTTGGAACATGGACTGACCAGTTTACGTGGAACTAAAGATCTTTTGATAGGTATCAAACTTTCCCATGAGATGATAAGATGGTAGAAGTATCAGCTAACTGAAGAAATTGTTCGGGTTCTATATATGATTGCATACCACCTAGCACTCAGAAAAAAAACATATATGCTCAATGTGTTTAGAGAAAAAAAAAAGATGGTTTGGGTTATATAACAAAGTAAGAACACCTGAAAATGTCTAGCTAAAAAGTAAACATAAAGCTAAGAAGAATTAAAATAAATAGCAAAGCAAGGAAAACCAGTAAACACTTCAGTGACCTGCATATTCTCCAAAGGCATATAACAGTTCATTCTTAAAATCATGCCTGAATTCAGGACATAGAAAGGAGATGGATAGGGCTGTGAAAGCTCGACCCAGACAGACATTGTTCAGGGCAGCCTCAGGGTGACTCACAGCGCATGTGCCCAGCACAGAGCTGGAAGAGAAGCTTGTTAGCTCTATGTGTGTCACATAGGAGTAAGGCAAGAGAGATAAAACGTTTGCTTAATGCTTAAGCTTCTGCTATTTGCTTAGCTTTGCTGTCTAGTGATATTCACTTTTTATTCTCTAGAAAATTATTCCCAGTCTTATTCTTATAGTTGAAAAAATAGTTTTATGATTATAAAGGAGAATTATTCTGGAGCTATGCATTGGGACATTTCACAGCAGCCATGTATATATGTGTATACATTTTTTCCGTCTTCATCTTATTGTGGCTTAATTACACACTGTCTAAGATTTGTCATCTGACAGAGTCACCAACATTTCAAAAATCTACACAACTCAGGCTAATATTTGGCATAATAATCAGGTGCATTTTGCAATTTTCAGGCATACACAAATGATAATGTAAAAACAAAAGATCAATGCATTCATTAACTTGCAATAAATAAAGTATTGTTGCTTGAGGAGAAATACTTAATTGCCATAATCAACCAAGGAGTTCCCTAATCAACACATGATTTTTCTATAAAGTAACTTTCAATATAAAATCTGATCATCAACTTTTTCATTCCCAGCTATAAATGTAAAAGGAATCTCTTGTGCATTGTATGAATGCAACATCTGTCAGTAATAAATCTGATGGCCTGTATCTGAGGCAGGAAATAGAAGGTAATACATCTGGCAGGAAGAAGGGATTCTGGAATGGAGCCAGGCACCTGAGATCCAGTTGGCAAGATGTGAAGAGGTCAGAAGCACGGTAGTTGAGCTCAGGTAACCAGCCACGTGGCAGATTGTAAATTAGTATAAATGGGTTACATTAGAGAAGAGCCTAGCTGTATGGCCTGGGTATTTATAAGTAATATTTTCGGTCATGTGGGTTGTTATTTCCAGAGATGTATGGAGGCTGGAGGAATAAGACTGTGCCCTACCACAACATATTGGTGCCAATAGAACATACATTAGAAAAAATAATCCTAGATGAGAAAACTCCACAGGGGCTTGAAGAATTAGAATGACAACCCATAGAGACACAATATACTGAATTAAAATCTAGATTTTATTTGCTGATACATATACAGAATTGCAATGGAATTCTACCTTGAATATTGGGAAAGATGATTCTAAGCTTACATATTTGTTAGAGATGGTGACTGTCTTGGAGGTGCCTTTGCAAACTGAGGCTAATGCTACTTTGGCATGTATCCATTAGAATGCAAGCCTTTTTTTGTACATATGGCATAGAAAATGTTACAGATATATCTTGCAGTCTTGTAGAATAAGCAATTATGGAGACATCTGACAGATATTTAAAAAAGAGGTTCATAGAACAGAAAAGGGATAAAGATTATACAAGGGATAATTTAAATAATGCTTTGTTTACTTCAAAAAATTTAAAAGGCAATGAAACAAGTAGTACAGTTGTTAAAAAATACTGGAGTTTAGAAAGAACTCCTGAATTAGATCAACATATAAATGTCCTAATTCCACAATGGAAGAAAGAAGGTATTTTGCATTGGGGAGGAGATTTTACACATGTTCCAACAGGAAAGAAAAGGTTTTGGATTCTATCCAAGCTAATAAAAATCAGATATGACAAAATGGGACACCCACCTACTACCTGAAGACCTTGGCCACACACAAGAAGAAACAACTCAAGTCCAATGCATATACTGTATATGCTGGCCCTGCTATGGGAACAACTCTGAGACTGAATGAGACATAAATGTCAATGCATAGCTAATAAATCATATGGGCTATGAAATCCTCAGGACTTATTCCATTCTTTTGGATGGCACAGACAAAAATTGGTATGTTTGGTATACAATCCAAACTTACTTAAAGAAAGACCAATCAATGTCTTTTACCAGCTCATACAAAGAGCAAGAAATCATCTTTCATTTAACCATGCACCTTGCACATACCATGTATATTTAACTACAGAACTATATATTATTTGTGAAGGTTTATATATTTAGAAAACAAAAGGACCAAATACCAATAGAATGGACATGGCCTTAAAAGGATGCATTCCTCAGGATATTGAAATACTGACACATCCTGCATGATCCAGTCTCAGGCTACTTCAGTTGCTGTTCCAGCAAGTCTTGCTTCCAGGACAGCTTCAAAAAAAAAATTGCTGATCCCAATTGGTCTGGCCTCGCAGACCGTTCTAATCAGAACTTCATTCTAAAATTTCTCAGCTTTTAGAGACCGGACAACAAATGTTACTGCTAGCTAGCTTAACCGTTTTTTCCCAATTTCCTTTATCCCCAAAAGTATCCTTCAGCCCAAATAATCAGGAAGCAATCCCTAGAAAAACAATGTGCCATTACATTAGGTTGGTATGGGTAGGTTTTGGTTGTTCTATTGGGCGAAGAGTCATTATTACTAGGGAGCTATGGGGGGTGGGAGGAAAAACACCAGGTCCTAACTCAACAGAAAAATATTTTAATAAAAAGTGGAGTAATTGATTATTCATAGGTAGCTCATTGCATTCAGGCAGATACCAGCTTAGTGTAAAATAAGTGGCATTGTGAGGCTTGCTTAGTTGCATGTTTTAAAGAAAAAGTATCAAGTGATTTTCCTAGATACAGAATCATTAAAGAAGAGCTTCATTAATTTGTTTCATAATGAAGATAATTCTAAAAATGTGATTATGATACAGCAAGCTGATTAGCTACAAATTCACTGTCATCATTACAAAGACATTCTAAATGTTTAAAGTCTACTGCATAAACCATTACCTACACAAAAAGTCTGTGGTGACAGCAACATGTATTATCCTGTTAATATTTTACCTACTAAACACTTGTGGCTATTGGGTATTCAAACTACGGGCATTATAACTAATTAGGATTTAATTTAATTTGAATTAACTTAAAATTAAGGTGTGATTACCACATTGGGGTGTTTTTGAAAGAAACAAAATTCTAGGACTTTTTTCACAGGACTCACACACAACATGAAAAATGTAGACATTTTGATCAATAGTATCAATACCATTCTTTCTTGAAAAATCATTTTTTAAAAACATTACAGATATGTTCAGTAAATGTAGACAGAAATGCTACTATCTTAAATGTCTCTCTTGAATAATTTTTGTATTCTGTTGTTGTAATCAATCTAATGTATTTATAGTTGAAATTTCAGAGGCAACCTTTTTACTTTGATACTGAGAACCTTGTGGGCAGAGTCATATTGAATTCTCAGGTATTGTCATCTTCAGCACTTGTTTTTATATCATTGCTCCTAGGTGCCTCATTCTCTACATTGTTTTCAGGCTTTTGTCATAATGTTTCTTTTGTTTAAAAAAAAAAATCAGAGAGCTGTTGAGCTCAATGGATGAAAATTAAATGAGTGCTCAAATAAGATATTATATTTTAATTGAGCACTTCTAAATAATACTCTCACTAAGCTTCGATATGACATCCTACAGATGTATGCACTAGTCGTTATGACTCTGGCTTTATAATGTCCCACAGTGAATAACAAATACATGAAGAATATTGTTAGTCTGAATTCATATTTGATCTAACTGTACATCATAAGAAATAAAATATTGACCTATTCGTCACAAAATGATAGATAACACATATAGGAAGTATACATGTGTAAGCATATGATATTTGAAAAACTGTGAGTGTAATATATTTACAATATACTTACAAAATTTGTTGCCTAAAAAGTCTTTGTATTATATTGCCTGAAACTGCGGATTGCAATTTTTTTTTTTTTTTTTGGGCAGACTTCAAAGACCAAGGTATGAGATTGTCTAGTAGGCTAATAATGACTTGGTGACAACCACATAACACATGTGGCCTCCTCAAGTCTCTCTCTGCTAGTTTAACAGCAGTCTTTGTTATATTTCAGGTCTGATCTGATCTCCTACAGCTAAACTCCTTCATTCTCCCCCATACACCCATTTCTCGTGCTTTTCTAATCTGAGAACCAGGAGATCAGGTCTGCAGACTGCCATGACCAAGGACGCCAAAGCTCCATCTCTATTCTTGTCTATCCCAGTTCCACCTCTGTGACCCCAACTTCTTTCTCCACTTCTCCTCTTGACAAAAGGGTCCCAAAGGAGAAGTTGGCTGCTCATGATCAGGATCATTATCGTGGCTGCTGTTGTTGGTCTCACAGAAATAACCTATTTCAAAACCTAAATAACCATCTCACCGTTGTTCTAGATGATGCCTGGGATGAAAGGTGGAGAGCAGGAGTCATGGGAAAACTACATCCCATCAGGCTTGCTGCACACCCCTCTGCTGACATTCATCGCTCTCTACAGCTGCAGGTCTTTGAGTCCATGCTAACACGTAAAAATATTCTTGAACTGGAAACACAACTAATGAGAAACACCCAACCCACCGTGTCCTAGCTACAATATATTCAATATGCCACTGACATACTGTCCCTAAAATCCCACCCATGCCTCTTGATGTGTCTTTTGTTCCTCCTTTCTGTGTCCCCTTTGCAGTACCTGCTAATGCTACGTTAACATGAAAACTCTTCCTTTAATCTACATTTACAGCAGGTCCTCTTCATTGAGAGTCCCCATATAGATATGTGTGTGTGTGTTTCTTCTACTTTACAACTCAACCAGACAAAAGAGAGAAATTTTCATCCCTGCTGATTGGACTGGGGCTTACCCTCTCACTGAGAACAGAAGTGGCACAGGTACAGACCCACCACCTAGCTGGGCCGCCACCAGATATGGCTTAGAAGCCCTCCAACGATGACTGACCTCCCAGACCAGAGTTGTATTACAAAACAGAAGGACTCTGGACCTGTTGACAACAGAACAGGGGATAGGTTAGGACACTTGTGCCATCTTAGGGGTGGAATGCTGTTTCTGTGTAAATGAATCAGGATTGGTTGAACAAATTATTAAGGTCCTTCACAACCTCCACAACAATTTGAGATCCCCACAGGCATTTAAAGATCCTGCCCCCTGGCACTCCAACCCCTTTATTGCCTGGCTCTTGCCTTTGACGGGCCTGATTCCAGCTATCAGAGAGCTTCTCTTTCTTGCCCCATGCCTAATACAGTTTTTCAAAAAACAACTTACTAATATAGCCAAAGTCCTTGTCAACTAAGGGCTGGTACAATATCAAACTATTCCCCAGACCAGATGAGGGATGGTAGAGTGCTACCCATATCCCAGACAGTTTTCCGGGAGAGCAAGGCGGAGTAGGGCTGCTCCTTATCTAAATCAGACCAGGGTTGGGCCCACTGAACTCCAAAGAGCAAAGGCTCCATCATGATAAAGCCAGGTAAGCTTCTGTTTTCCCCCGCCAGAGAACTGGTTTTATCAGAAATCATGTGGCTGGCAGTCTGCTAATCTGATAGGCTTGGAGAGCCCCTGCCCCGCTGCAGCACTTACTACTGCACTTTGTTATTTGAATCTCAAATATCGGTATGTTATTGATATTTTCCTGTCTTCAGTCAGGTCTGCATATGCAAATTAGGTGCATTTCTTTCCTTGTTTCTTTGTTGTCCCCTATCGCCTTATTTGAGCTATATAAGCTAGCAGTGCCATTTCAAAAAAGGAGCTGAGCTGTCTGCTGCCACAGTCTCAGTGGTGTTCTTCCTACAATACTCTCTGCCACTCAGGATCCTTCTTCAGCCAGGCCTTGCTTGAAACTGCTTCCCCCTCTCCTGGGTCTAGGATGCAATAATCTGACCACATTGGGGCAGGACTCAACCCCAACATGTAGATGCCTGTAATCTAAATACACAATCATTTTTAGAACAACGTTTGTAAGTCTAAGCAATGTGCTTCCCTTTTGTAAAACTGGCTAATGAAATCCTGTTTTTAATGTAAATGTAGATTAGTATATTTTAATATTATATATGTGTTTAGTAGTATTTTATATCTACATGTCAAATACACAGAAAAACAACTGAGAGTGAAAAATCTGCATTTTTTAAAAATATATTAAGCCCAGTGTAACATCATGGACACAGAGATGCCAAACTGTACAATTTCTTCCTAGGGCTCCAACATCAGCTTTGCCAAACAATTGCTGTGAGTTGGAAAAACATTCTGGATATTGATATTCAATATTTTTAACCTTTTGTCAGTAGGTGATGAATTAACTCAGCTCCAAGGCAGTTCCAGTTGACAGTGAGAGCTGATTTAACTCATTTCTCACTGCAGGGAGAAGAATCAGATCCAGGGAGAACAGCCAATAGAAGGGAAAAAATGAATTAAAAGTGAAATTAGTGTGCTTATCCTTTAGTACCGTTAGGCATCCTAGGAACTCAGGGAAATTAACATTCTTAATATAAAATATTGATGCAATGCAGTATTAATATGGCACCACACAAAGAAGTGACAGTGCTTAATGTTTCATTGCAGCCTTCTTGCTGCGTGCAGACTCCATTTTACAATCAAAAAGCAATTAATTTAGATGCAAAAATTATTAATGCCCTTGGAAGATGGCAATTAGGTTATTGTATTTTTATTATCTTACATTACTCCTATACAATATACCTATACAATGAGAGATCTGTTCTTTGAGGGCACTGGGATTACTGCTTGCTTTTGGTTGGCAAACTTCAGAGAGATGAGTGACCTATTTGTGCTTTCCTATCCAAAGAAATGAGTACTATAAATCACACCCTGCCAACAATCACTTATCTCATTTGGAGTTCCAATTTCATAAACTCTTTCTGCCCTTTACTTTCATGGATTGAAGTTATTTTGATTTTTAACTTTCATTCCATACAATACGGCTTGATAATACTGAAATGTAGTAACACAGGAAGTATACAATAATTTGTCATTTTCCTCATTAAAATACTATTTTTATGAAAATGATTTATCCTTTATTTAAGTAAAATTTATTTACATAAATAAATAAAGTTTTACTTCTCAGTGATTCACTGATGTGCAACACGCACAACACAGATATACACTCAGATACACATACACAGAGAGAGACAGAGAACAAGACACAGAAGGGGAGGGGCATACACACATGTGTACTCAAACATGGACTGATATTCACTAAGACATATGTACACCATCATACACAGAGACATGCACATCCACAAATACTGTTATTTACTTGAAGTATTCAATCTGCTGAGGCTATATTTCTCTGAATAAAAATGAAAATGTAGATTATACAAACATAAAATATCAGAAAAGTCTTGTCATGTGCTCCTGTACATTTTCAAATGGAATTTGAATTGTGTAACGTTTTTAAAAAATTTGTTAATTTTGAAATTTTAATTGAATATAACTACCTCATTTCTCCCTTTTCTTTACCTTTGCAAGCCCTCATTTGACCACTCTTACACCCTCTCAGATTCATGGCCACTTTTTCTTTCATAATTATTGCTTTACACACACACACACACACACTCTCTCTCTCTCTCTCTCTCTCTCTCTCTCTCTCTCTCTCTCTCTCTCTCTCACATAATCACATATATATGCATATATATGTTATATATTAATATGTATAAATACAACCTGCTGAGTATCTTTAGTGTTGCTTGTGTGCAAATAATTCTGGCCTGACCCCTAAGCATTACATAACCAATTAGGGACTTATCCACAGGGAAGACATTTCATCTCTTTCATCAGGTGTTAGTTGCTTGTTACTTGTCTAGCAAGGAATATAATTGGATTAGATTTCTCTTTTCCACAATTTCATGTATATTGGTGCTGTCATTATTCAGGTCCTGTTAATGCAGCTGTAGTTTTGTGGTATCAAGCATGTGGCTCTCTTGTAATTTCTAGGAGGTAGAATTTTTATGGCAGACTTTAAAGATGTTTGGAATTAACAATCTTTGCATACTTTGTTTCTTAGTCCCTGGGCCTTTAGTACAGGAGTTGGATTGTAGATGTATCCTGGGCTGGGCTGACCAAGATGAGTTCTCTGTGGTTTTCCTGAGGTTTTCTGCCTGCTTTTAAGGGAGGTAAGGAATGGGAAATACACTTCTCTGTGGATATAAGGATACATTTTAGAATGCCGCTAAAAATCGCTGGTCTAATAAAATTGCAGTAGAAGGTTCTGCTCTAAGACTTCTGACCTAATACCTCAGAAGAGTAGGCTACATTTACAGTAACAGCCAGGATCCCGTCTGCTGACTGCACCTTAAATCCAAGTAGATAGCTGTTACTTACCACCAATATTTGAATGCCACTGTTGCTTTGTCTTAGAGATCTTGTCATTGTTGTGGTATTACGGCTGAATAGAATCACTAATTGTTTAGTTCCCTTTGGCAGCTTGCATAGCATCCTTGATACTACAAAAACTCATCCTCAGAATGAAGCTTTCAGGACAGATTCAGCTAAACTATTCTGAGAACATAGTGTCTTCCACAATAGAAACTTACCTACAACCTCTGGAAGGCAGTCAATATGATGGCTCTTTTGTTCTTCATTTCTGATTGTTTTAACAAGTTAGTGTGGTTTGCAGCTAAGACCGCCAGCATTCATTTCAGAAAAGTTTTAGAATGTTGTCTCAAATGAAAGCGCTGGAATCTTTGGAGCTAGACTCTTTGCTTGCAGACAGAGATGTATTTTCACATGATCTGGAGAGAAAGCGTCACTTTTTTTTTTTTCTAATGGCCCCTAACATACACAAGAGAACATCATCTTCAACCCCTAATCACTTCTCAATGACATCATTAGGATATGAATATATGAGTTAGGGGATAACTTTCTGTCCATAAAATGTCTCCCCTTTGGATAAAACAGTGTGCCATAAACGTGTGAATTTTCTGCTTTATACCAAAAATATCTACTGCTTTGAAGGGAGAGATATCTCTATTGTAGAATGGTATTGAAAGAAGGAGAAATGACAGGTAATTTGCTGTTGCAAATACATTTAATTCTTCCAGTATACAGTCATCAAACATACAGTGGATTCATTTGAAAGTAAAAAAAAAAAAAGAGTTTTAACTTTCTGTGCAAAACTTATCTTTACATTATATGAAGAAAACCATAGATGAACAACTCAAAAGGTTAATTATTGTATATTTTGAGATGTGTCTGATTGATTTATCATTAGCTAGTAGCTTTCCAGATGAATAAAATTGAACCATTGTTTACCACATAACACATGCCACCAAAACTATATGAATTTAGCTATAATTATTTTTACTTACCTTAATTTTTCTTATCATTTCATTTTCCTTTTGTGTTCTCCATGTGTAAAACTTTTACTTGGTTCAAATTCAAATTATATACACTTTTACAGCAATTTCTTTCATTTATGCCTCATGTTTTTCCTTCTTTTACTTACACCTACAAAGATGTCTTAAAAGATTTTTGTAAGCATTCACTAGTATATTTTAATGCAATCAATGTATTTTATACTTTTGGATGTATTTGTTTTTCTCTTCTTACTCAAAAATCAAACTAAAAAAATACTCTTTTGATTTGGAGATAAACTCATGTCATTATTCAGAGTGTCATGCCTGGGTATCTTACCTTAGGGTAGTTTTCCTGTATAAGGTTTAGAGTGTTGGGTTTCAGTTTTCTTTTTTTTTTTAAACTGTTTTTTATTGATGGGCATTTTGATGGTTTCAAACATTTCTATTACTTGTGGTGTAAGTCTGTTTATAAAGTGCTTGGTGAGGGCATTGCTACCACCGACTTTCTTAGAGGAAATGCTTCCAGAGGAATAAATGTGTATGTAATTTTCGTAGGTGTCACCAGGCAGACCTCTATAGGATCTGTAGCATTTGCATTTTCATGAATGACACATGAGACGTTGTCAAACAAATTTTTTGCTGAGAGGTGAGAAACCATATTTCTTTTGAACTTTTATATGTAAAGTTAAATGTAATTTTAAAGTAAAAAGTAAAAAGTCACTTATATTTATTTTCCACTGACTGTTATGTAAATCTCTATCCTGTTTTTTATTCCTAATTTGGCCTTTAGCTCCCTTTGTCTTCCAGTAGGAATACATCTTAACAGTAAGGTATATTTTTCTTAATTTATCTTTATGTTTTGTTTTTAAAAAATTTTTATCCACTTTTTATTGTTTAAAATCATTTTGAGATGAGATGCTACATGATGTTTTAGAATTCAATTAACTATGATTAATTTGTTTTCCTTACTGAGTAATTATTATGCATCAGGTATCAAGACATAAGAGGAGCACCAAACCAGCCTCTTTTTGCCTCTATTTTTCTTTTATTAAAAATAGATATTTTAATACAATACTGATATGCAGTTCTTTATAGAATATCATCTTTGTTCTGGCAAGATGATTCAGCTGGTGCAAAGTACGTGCAGCCAAGTCTGAAGGCCTGGGTTATCCTCCCATCAACCACATGGTGGAAGGAGAAAACTAATCCTTACAAGTTGTCCTCTGACTTCCACACATTTCATACTGCATTTAAGTATGCATGAAAAGACATATACAATAAGTGAGTGTAAATAAAGCAATATAGTAATCTCGTTTGACTTGCTACATATAGGTGTAGGGGTGTGACCCAGGGATTAGACATTGAACCATAAACATAGTGAGAACTGAGATGGAACATGTTTCCCTAACACCCATATGTAGACATACTAACTACTGGAGTGATTGCATTAAGAGATAACATTTTTAGGGAGAAATTTAGGTAATGATGGAAGACCTTTCCTAAATGGTGTTAATTATGTTAGAAGAGTTCAAAAGAACCATTTTACACATCCAGTACTGTACTCACATTTTTAGAGGGTCTTACCTGTGACTTAGAAAATAATTCATGACAGATAACAAATGTATTGACATTTTGGTTTTGCATATGCCTATTAAGAAAACTGTAATACATGGATTTATTTTTAAAATGTTTTTATTGATTATAATTTCCCACTTAAAACGGTTTTTAAATTTAAATATATTTCAATGGTACTCTTTCCTTCTCCAAAGTCCTACCAGATCCTTCCCCACTCCTTATTCCCTACTCACTTAACTTTAACCTCTTTTCAAGAAACAAACAAAAACATCAGACAGCAGCAATCCTCCCAAATGGTAACACAAAACAAAATGCAATCCAAAAAGGAAACAAAAATTACCAAACTTTAACAAAATAAAGCACACACACACACACACACACACACACACACACACACACACACACACACACACCCTATGGATTCCATTATATGTGTGTCAATTGCTCTTGTACAGGAGCCCTGCCCTAGAGTGATTGATTGATATACCAAATGTCACTGCATTGCAGGAAGCTGATTTTCCCTTTCTTCAAATGAAAGGTATAAATTGCAGTCCAGTCGTTAACCTTTGCCCTTGGGGCTAGGTATTCATTTATTCATTTTTAATATAAAAAATAAAACATAATAAGATAAAAAACAATATTATCACATCAAATATGGACAAGAAAAACTAACAGAAGGAAAAGAGCATTAGAGAGAGCAAAAGAAACAGAGGCCCATTCATTTTCACACTCCAGAATCTCATAAAAAGACTAAACTGGAAGCCATAATACAAGTACAAGGGACCTTGTATAGATCCATGCATATCCTGTGCATGATGCTTGAGACCCTATGAATTAATATGAGCTTTTCTCATGTTAATATAGAGGGTATTATTTTCATGGTGTCTTCCATCTCTTTACATCATTACTTTCTTTCTGATTTTCCTTCTGCTGGGTTTCCTGAGGTCTGAGCAGGGCATAGGCAGAGGGTTGATGGAGACAACACATTTAGGGCTGAATGTTTCAAGGTCTCTCGCTTTCTGCGTGTGTCTGACTGTGAATATTTTTATTTGTTCGCAACTGCTACTGGAAGAAGCCTCTCTAACGATGGCTGAACAAAGCACTGATCTAGGAGCACAGCAAAATATCATTAAGTATCATTTTATTACTGCATTTTTTCTTTTTCTTTTTAATTTTTTATTTATAAATTCATTCACTTTACATCCCAATCATAGCCCCTTCCTTCCTCTCCTCACTGTCCCACCTTCCCTCCCACTTCCTCCTATCTCCCCTCCCCTACTACTCAGATAAGGAGAGCTGCACACACACACACACACACCAGCAGCAGCAGCAGCAGCAGCAGCAGCAGCAGCAGCAGCAGCAGCAGCACATCAGGTTGCATTGGGACTGAGCTTATCTTCTTCCCCTATGGCAGAGCAAGACAGTGTGGCCAGGTGGGATTTATTGAATTCAGGCAACATTTGTCCTTCTGGATGAGAATTAAGCCTTTCCCCTAATGTCCTCTTTGTTATTTAGTGTGTTTTTTTTTTTTTTTTTTTTTTTTTTTTTTAGGTCTGTGAAATATATTATGGCTTTCCTGTATAATATGGATAATATCTGTTTATAAGTGAGTATATACCATGTGTGTCTTCCTGGGTCTGATTTACCTCACACAAGATGATCATTTCTAGTTCCATCCATTTGCCTGGAAATTTCATGATTTCCTTGCTTTGGGTAGCTGACCAGTGTCCCATTGTGTAAATGTACCACAATATCTTTATCCATTCTTTAGATGCAGGCAGTCCTGATAAGACTTGATCAGCTAGGGTCAGATGGTAGACGAGGCGGGCTCTCTTTTCTGAGGGCTAGAGAAAGGAGGGAGGGGAAAGAGGGAGAGAGGCGGGGACAGAGAGGAGACAGGGATGGAGTGACAATTGGGCTGTACAGTGAACAAATTTTTTTATTATTATTATTATTATTTTTTTTTGGTTTTTTGAGACAGGGTTTCTCTGTGTAGCCTTGGCCATCCTGGACTCACTTTGTAGACCAGGCTGGCCTCGAACTCACAGCGATCCGCCTGCCTCTGCCTCCCGAGTGCTGGGATTAAAGGCATGCGCCACCACGCCCAGCTCAAATTTTTTTAATTAGTTAAAAAAAAAATAAATTGGTTTTACCCTAGCTCCTAGGCCATCTTACCTCAGCTTTGGAGTTTCTTTTCCTTTTCCAGTCTGTAGAATGCCTTCCTGCATAAAAGACACTGAAACATAGGGATGAAAGCTCTCTGTAGGCACCAGCTGGAGTTCCCCATGTCCCATGAATTATGTAGCTGTTGACTTTAGCAGTGGAGTTTGCTGTCAGTTTGTGGATAGCATATGGTCTTGGCAATAGCCTGGGTTGTCTGGGAATTCCCATGGACCATTTTGGCCAACAACTCAATTTGATGTTCTAACCAAGCAAATGAAAAATTTGTATGATGCATAAATTATTGTTTTTCATAAACTTTCAGGTTGTGGTATTTGTTACAACAATCTCGATGACCTAAGACAAATATATGTTCAAACATAAAGTAAATATCATTGGTAAAGATATTCACCAGCATTAAAAAATATATGATATTTTATTCAAGATTTTTCAGAGATCCAATAATATACTTTTGGGGTAAATAGCCAAACATTACAACAAAAATATTCTTGATAGCTCTTTCATGAGGAATTTAGAAAAGTTTTAGAACATTTCTGCCAAGAACTGTGTTAGTGACTGACAAATTTCTCATAGCACTTCCTGAAAACTATACACAGTGGACTCTGACTCAATTATCAGTAACTGTAAGCAAAATGCTTCCTTCTCAAAAATATCTTTCTTTATTACACCAGTGCAGCATGATTTTTCAACTGAGAATGTCCTTGTGCTCAGAGATAGCACATACTTTCAGGCTCAGTGCTGTGAAATACACCATAAGGCTCCTACGTCTTGCTGATGGGGACTCTTAGTCACTAAAGCCAGGTGCATGTTATTCACTGTGAGCATTGCCTCTGGTACAGCATCATATCAGAGTGTGTTTCTGAGCATTAACAATTCAAAGCTGCTGAAGAAAGAGGACTATTATAGTCCTAGGTCTCTAGGGCAAGCCACATTTTCAGCACAGATACAATTTCTGTGCTTGTGCTTTGCAGCATTATGAGCTTTTGTTATTCTGTCTATTGTTCTTTCAGCGCTTTAATGGTCCATCTACCTACAATCTGGTCCATTTTACTTAGAGGAAATATGCTGTTTTCTAGAGTGCAAAATATACCGGTTTGAAAATCAGTACTCTGCTGTTTTATTCATTTCTTTCTGCATGTGTGAAAGTATGTGTACATGTATATGTATGTGTGTGTGTGTGCACATGTGTGTGTATATATGCAAGCATGTGCATGTGGAGGTCAAAGATGAATGTCAAGTGTCTCTTTCAATCAGTTCTGACTCACTTTTGAGACAGGGTCTCTCACTGACCCTGACTCCAGAGCTTACTGACTCTTGGCAGAGTGGATGTTCAGAGAGATTAAGTGTTCAAAACAAACCCAGTAACAAAAAAGAGGATGGATGAAGGGAGGGAGGCTGACAAGGAGACAGTGAGGGAGTGGGGAAAAGAGAGAGAGAAAGAAGAGAGAGAGAGAGAGAGAGAGAGAGAGAGAGAGAGAGAGAGAGAGAGAATTTAAGTCCATCATCATACAAACTAAAGAAGAAAAATGTAGTATAAATGCAAGTAATTTATTTCTAGTTAATTTTCTTTTTAAGCAGCAAATATGGTAGGATATTTCAAAGACAAATGTTCAGTCTAGTCAAATAAGATGCACTTTCTTAATAATGCATTGCATCTTGCAGCAAATTGGCTTACAGAATCATTCATGGATATTGAGGATTAAAGGGATAACAACATCTCCATGGAGGTGGGAGAAATGGTCTACAGACCTTTGTTTAGTTTCCTGGAAGGAGAACCTGACATATTCCCTGATCCTCACACTTCAGGCCCTAGGCTCTCCCTCTGTTTGGCCTGTACACAATTACTGTCCTGACTCGTCAGCTCCATCACTGTAACACCAAAAAATTTCAAGATTGCAGGATAGGGAACTGAGGAAATGTCAGAACTGTAAATAAGATGTGATTTCTGGACTAGTTATTTTTAAAAATAACTTCAAATTAATTTATACATTGTAGGGTTGTACACTGTCTTTTCAGTTACAGACAATATTTAAACATTTTAGAGCACATATCTGCAATGTGGAAGCTAAATGTCTAAGAAAACTTATACTATAGAAATATCAGATTACATACAAGGCATGAGTTTATATGCAAATTAAAGTTAAGTAAATATAAATTTGTCACAGCTAAACTAGTAACATTTTAACTAGAGATGCTAACACCTCTATTAAACAATACAGAAATTGCATTGTTGATCAGAATTCTTCATTGGAAATCCATATTTTAAAATCCCAGGAGAATGCTTAATTCTCAATCAGAAGGGCAAATAGAACAGACCCTGGAAACAGTTGAAGAAACTGAACAGTAACGGAACCTACAATAGAGGTCCTCTCAAAGACTCCACCAAACAGGAGATCCAAGCAGATGCTGAGACACACAGCCCAAATTCCAGTGAGGAGCACAGGGAATCTTATGGAAGAGTTGGGGAATGGAGGGACCTGGAGGGGTCAGTCGCTCCACAGGGTGAACAATAGAGCCAGCAAATCTGGGCAGAGGAGAAGGTGCTACCAAGACTGATGCACCAGCCAAGGACCATGCATGGTGAGGACCTAGACACTATGCTCAGACGTAATAGATAGGCAGCACAGTGCCCTTGTGGTCCTATAATATGGGGAGTAGGGACTACTTCTGACCTGGACTCTGGCCCCTACATGTTGATCTCTTCTCCCTCCTGGGGCAGCCCTGCCAGCCTATAGAGGAAGAGGATAGAGGCAGTCCAGATGAGACTTGATAGGCTGCGGTCAGATTTAGGGGAGGAGGTCTCCCTTTTTCTGAGGACTAGGGGAGGAGGGAACAAGCAGGACGGGATTGGGAGGCAGAGAGAGAGGATTCTACATTTGGCATGTAAAGTGAACAAACTAAAAATTAAATAAAATTTAAAAGTTCATGAATTTAAAAACCTCTTCTAGGTTTCTCAAACCATAACTCTGAATGGATCTCTCCTAAAGGACTAATGATAGGGCAGGTGGTCCAGTTGTATAAGTTGTATGTGTTTACATAAAACTACATATAATAGAATGCATGTGTATCAGTCTATCTGCCTTAAATGAAGTAATACCACTTATGCTGACAGTGCTCATCAAAGAACCACAGACCGTCAAACAGCACAGCACCGGACAGGAGAAATTTTTTTTGTGTTTTTCATCAATGGAGTAGAAGAGACTTCCAAAATAATACAGGACATTGTTTTTGCCTCTGAGTGCCTCTATAAGCAGGCAATAAGGTATAAATACCAGGCAGGAGACAAAAAGGTATGTCATAAATGTATGACATAAAGGTGAGATTAACATGTATTTTAGACACTGGACTTGGGAGATTTGAGATTCATTTGACTTGAAAGCCTCTCTCATAAAAAGCCGCTCTCATAGCAATGCAAAATGCTGCCAGAAAGAATAGCAATCAAACCACATAGCTGTGGCACCTATGAACCATAACATTGAGCAGCCTTGAAAGACATTCCTAAAGAAAGTCCCAGTTTATCAGGGATACAAGGGGCATACCTCCACACAATAAAAGCAGTTTACTACAAACTCAGAGCCACTATCAACTTTAATGGAGAGGAATTCAAAGCAGTTTCACTAAAATCAGAAAAAAACACGAGGTTGCTCATTCTCTCTAAACCATTCAATATAATCCTTGAAGTCTTAGCTAGATCAGTGAGGTAACTGAAAGAGATCCAGGGGAATAAGACAAATATCATTTGCTAGGAAATGATATCTGCATATGCTATGCTATGCTGTGCTACATAAGTGACTCTAAAAATTCCAATAGTACACTTGTACAGCTGATAAACACTTTTAGATAAAATTGGATAAAAATTAACTCTCGAGCATTATTAGCCCTCCTATATAAGGAAAAAATAACCCTTCACAATAGCCTCAAATTATATAAAATATCATGGAGTAACTTTAATCAAGCAAGTGAAAGACTTGCGAGATAATACTTCAAGTGTCTTTTATATTTGGAGGGATATTTAGATTATCTTCTTGGCTTTGCTATTCTGAATAGCATTGCAAGATGTATAAAGTATAACTATCTTACCAACATATTGGTTTCAGGTTTTCTAACTATTTACCCAATAATAGTTTTTCTGGATTACAATGTAGTTCCATTATTTAATTGCATATCTAGGTTTTGGTGACCCATCTAAGAATTTTTTCTCACTGGTATGTATTACTTATTATATTATTTATTGATCTATAATGTTTTCTTCAAAGGCTATATAGTCACTTATTTCTACAAACCCTGTAAATTTCCATTTCTCTGTGTCCTTACCAATACTTGTGTACTTTTTCTTTCATGTTCTTTCTTCTTTCTTCTTTTGTCTCCTTCCTTCTCTTCATTTTCTTCTCCTCTATTCCTTCCTTCCAAAGTCCAATGTCAGGAGAAAAGCAGGGTCACATGAGGCCAAGAAGTTGAAGACACAGGCAAAGACTACCAGTCAGACAGTAGGCACACACTGCCACACAAAGGTCATTAATGGTAAGCACATACACACATACCCACCCCCCCCACACGCTTGCACACAGGCTGAAACATCTGGGCATATAGACCTATGAGAGATATAGATAGGAAGTGTGTAAAAGGTGGAAGCAAAGGCACTAGGCTCTGAATCATGTAACAAAGAACGTTTTAATAGAAAATCATTATAAAAGAGACTACATAGCTATTTACTTTGGATTCCCTGGTTATCTGACATTAGCCAATCACTGTTGACTTTCTAGATGTCCATATTAGTAAGGCATGTATACAGGACCAGATTTTCTAGACATAAACTATCTAGTAATGTTTTAAGTTGACAACATATAAGACATCTTGCTAAGTAGAAATCACTGAAGACACTCAGGTATAAATATTACCATTATTATTCTATATAATAATATGTGTTTAATAACACATATAGTAATTTCTGTTAATAATAACATTGGACAATACAATAATAATCACAACTTCTTTGTTTTAAGCAAAAATTATCTTTATTATACAGTTCACCCATAATCCACCAGCATAACAATATTTCTTGGGAGGAAAAGAGAAAAGAAGAGCAGATGTACATTTGTAGAACAAGATAAATATTAAACACCATGTTAGCCAAAAAATGACAACAATATAATTTAGTTTAATGTAAACACTAGAATGGTTGTTCATTTTTACGCAATTTGTTGAAATTTGAAATGTGAAAAGAGTTTGCAAGCCCATGTTCTATCTACCTTCTATTCAGGCAGCACATAAGCAAGAGAAGGGAGACAGCTGGGTTTACAATTATGTAGACCCTATTAGTTTTTTGGGTTTGTTTGTTTTTTGTATACCTTTCAATGAACACATTATAAGTTTTTGCTTCTAATGAAAGTTAAGAACAAATAAAGTAAATAAAGTTAAGAAATGTAATCAAATGATTTAATTAAAAAATTATTCCCTTTAGTCTCAGAAGTATTTCAAAAAGCTATTGAAAGACTAGAACTGAAACATCAAGAATTGTTTTAGTGTCTTTTAGCTGTTAATTAGTATGATTTATTTCTCTCAGACACCATTACCTCCAACTGCTGATCGATTGTGGCATATAATTTGGCCTTATTACTAGATGACTCTAATTATGTTGGGTAACTATAGCAAATATTTTTAAAAATAATATATTAGACAAATTTTAATTTTTACATTTTAGTTTGAAATTAAAATGTAGGCAATTCTTTAAATATAATTATATCCATATTGATATCACTAGTAAATACTTAAAAGATGGTTGAAATTTGGAATGTTTTATTTGAAATACAGGCATTTATATTGAATGGGACAAGATCAATATCAATAGATATGCTCAAGTGGATGGAGAAAGGCACACTATCTAGTTATCTAGTACCAAATAGTCAGCCCTGAAACCATATGTACCAATAACAATATACAGACTGAGCAGACTATATATGTATCTTCAAATATATACTTATTCTCATATATTCATAGATGTTTATACATATATGTGTATATGTATGTGTTGTAACAACAATTCATGAAATAAGAAATGTGAATTTGAAATGGAAGAGTAAACCATACAAAGGAGGGTTTGGAAATTATACAGAAAAAAAGAAATTATGCAATTATATTATAATCTCAAAAAGAAGAGAAAAACTGAAAAAATATAAAACATTCCATTGATTAATTCAGAAAGCTTAAAGAAACTTGTCCTGAGGCTTATTCCTAAGGATACACAATGTGATTCCTTTTAAATTGTCGATATACCTCTATTCACAGAAAAAAATTGTAAAAACTTATTTGATGATATTAAAAACAAGAAATTAATGAACATACTTAGACATCAAAAGAAAAAGGGAGATAGTAAAACATATAAAATTAAAGTGCAAAAATCTTAATTATCCATATTATGCCATTCTCTTCCAACAGCGGCTCTTTGTTTATTTTATCCTAATCTCAGAGATGAAATCAGTGCCTGTTACTACTTCTGCATTGAATAATAGAAGAACAAGAAGTATGATCAAACTTACATCAAAGTTCACGGCCTCATTCCGCAAGTCATACACATATTATAAAGTTATTATGTCATTTCCTAGCCTTCAGTATGCTACTAAAAGAAGCTGTGATTCACACGTCTTCAGATGTACAACCTGAAGACAAAAGTAACCAGATTAGCTTTCCAAAGTAGAGGAGCACTGTGCCTAACTATCTGAGTAGCAGAAAATTAGGGATTGCAGACCAAGCGAGTGACCTGGCTGCTGACTTCAAAAGGTCAATTCCGATGTGTTCCAGACAAGAGGAGGCATCCTGGTTGCTTGAGGTCCAGGCTCCTGTCAGACGACTCTCTGATCCAAGAGTAACACAAGGTCTTAGGCAACGCTTTTTGCCAACATATGACTCCTGAGTTCCAGAAACACAAGGCTTCTGCATCTGCACCCGAGACTCCTCCTGCCTCCCTTAGGAGAACTCTTGAATACCAGTGACAGGGTCCCAGCCTCCAAACCATGATTCTACTGGTACCTGTTTGTGGAGCAGCTTGAAAATAGAAGCATCCTTGGTCCCTGTTGCAATAATGGCATTCAACTGAGTCTGAGAACCAGGAACACAGTGTCTACTGGGTGAGCAAGCCTTTCCTCTGCTGACTCAAAAACACCAGTGACTGTTCAAGTCCCCACCGGATTGAGATGCCAGACTCTCACAGCTTATTCACTGTACCGCCTTAGTCTTCCTGGCTACCCCAGCCATCCTGAAGATGACTCTGGATTCCAGAGATGTGCATATCTAGCCTACAGTTTTCAGATCTACTAGTAGTCTTGGGGAGACCTGCAGAGCCTCACTGGATCACACAGATTAAAAATAAATACTCTAATTCCCTGCCGATAGGTACAACTGGAACACAACCAGCAGCACAAAGCTGTAAGCTGCAGGAGGAGATTCAGCCACAGCCCGTGACTTAAGGATTCTCTGGCATGCCTGAAAAACACAGCATGTTCCTAGAAAAACTACCAAACACTAGGAACAACCAGATGGCTAAAAGCCAGCATAAGAACACAATCAATGAAAAACAGGGCAGAATAAAAACAAGATCTAGATATTCGAGCACAGTTCAAACACAAAAAATGACCTAAAACTATGTTTATCATGATGGTAGAGGCACTTAAAGAGGAAATGAAAAATCATTTACAAAATGCAGGAAAGTAAAATAAAAAAAATAGAGGATATTAAAGAGGAATCAAATAAATCACTTGAAGAAATATAGAAAAACATAATCAAAACAGTGAAAGCAATGTATAAAAGAGATCAAGACCTGAAAATAGATATAGAATCAATAAAGAAAACATAAGCCAAAGAAATGCTGGAGATGGAAAACTTAAGGATAAGACAAGGAACCACAGAAGTAAGTATCACCAAGAAAATACAAGAGATAGAGGAGAGAATATCAGAAATGAAGAAACAACTGAAGAAATTGATACATCTGTCAAAGAAAATATTAAATTGAAAAAAATCTGACACAAAACATCCAAGAAATCAAAGACACCATGAAAAGAAGAAATTTGCCAATAATAAGAATAGAAGAAAAAGAAGATTCCCAGCTCCAAGGACCAGAAAACAATTTCAAAAAAATCGTGGAAGAAAATTTCCCTAACCTAAAGAAAGAGATTCCTTTAAACATAAAAGAAGCTTACAGAGCAACAAATAGATTAAGCCAGAAAAGAAATCCCTTCTGCTATCTAATAATCAAAACACTAAATGTACAGAACAAAGAAAAATATTAAAAGTGGCAAGGGAAAAAGATCAAGTAAAATATAAAGACAAACCTATCAAAATCTTATCTGAATATGGAAATCAGAAGGGTCTAGGCAGATGTCATGCAGACCTCAAGAAATGATAGAAGCCAGCACTTACTACTATACCTAGCAACCCCTCCCCTTAGCGGAATAAACAAAATATTCCATCTCAAAGCAAAATTTAAACACTATGCACAAGTCCATCCCTACAAAAAATATTAAAAGGAAAATTCCAACCAAATGAGGTAAACTATACCCAAGAAAACATAGGATGTAAAAACTTCAGAAAAGAGAAAACAAAAAAGACAAACACATAAATACACTAACATCACCAACTTCATAAAAAAAGGAACTTATAATCATTGGACATTAATATTCTCAACATCAGTGAACTCAATTCTCCAAGAAAAAGATACAAGCTAGTTTCTTTGAGAAAATCAACAAGATAGACAAACTGTTAGCCAAACTAAAAAAAAGGCAGAGAGACATTATCCAAATCAACAAAATCAGAAATGAAAAGGCAAACATAACAACAGACACTGAAGAAATACAAAGAGTCATAAGGTTTTACTTCAAAGCTTATATGTCACAAAATTTAAATTATAAGGGAAATTGACAGTTTTCTTGATTGTTTCCACTTAGCAAAGTTGAATCAAGATCAGATAAACAAATTAAATAGTCCTATTTCTCCTATAGAAATAGAAGCTATCATTAAAAGTCTACCAACCAAAAAATGCCCAAGGCCAGATAGTTTCAGTGCAGATTTCTATCAGACTTTCAAAGAAGAGCTAATAACAATTATCTTCAAGCTACTCCACAAAATAGAAATGGATGAAACATTACAAAACTTCTTTTATGAGGCCACAGTTACCTTGATACCTAAACCTCACAAAGACCCAACAAAGAAAACAAATCAGACCAATTTCTTTATGAACATTGATGCAAAAATACTCAATAAAATACTGGCAAAGTGAATTCAAGAACGCATCAAAGATATCATTCACCATGACCAAGTAGGCTTCATTCCAGGCATGCAGGGATGATCCAATATATGGAAATACATGAACATAATCCACCATATAAACAAACTGAGAGAAAAAAAAAACAGATGATCATCTCCTCAGATGCAGAAAAAGCATTTGACAAAATCTAAAACCCATTCATGTTTAAAGTTTTGGAGAGATCAGGAATACAAGCACATACTTAAACATAATAAAGGCTATATACAGCAAGCCAAAAGCCAACATCAAATTAAATGGAGAGAAACTCAAGAAAATTCCACTAAACTCAGGGACCAGACAAGGCTACCCACTTTCTTCATACCATTTCAATATAGTTCTTGAAGATCTAGCAGAGCAATAAGACAACAATAGGAGATCAAGGGGATCAAAATGGGAAATGAAGAAGCCAAATTATCCCTATTGGCAGATGATATAATACAGTACATAAATGAACTCCAAAATGCCACCAGAGAACTCCTACACTGATAAACACCTTCAGCAAAGTGGCTAGATACAAAATTAACTAAAAAAATGTCTGTAGCCTTCTGGTATTCAAATGAAAAACATGCTGAGAGATATTAGGGAAACTACACCCTTCACAATAGCCACAAACAATATAAAGTATCTAGGAATAACTCTAACCAAGCAAGTGAAAGTTTTGTTTGAAAAATCTTCAAATCTCTGAAGAAGGAAATTGAAGAAGAAATCAGAAGGTAGGAAGATCTCCCTTGTTCATGGATTGGGAAAATTAACATAGGAAAAATGGCCATCTTACCAAAAGCAATTTACAGATTTAATGCAATCCCGATCAAAATACCTACAAAAATTTTAATAGCATTGAAAGATCAATTCTTAATTTCATATTGAAAAACAAAAAACCCGGAAGAGCTAAAACAATCCTGTACAATAAAATATCCTTCGGAGGAATCTCCATTGCTGATCTCAAGCTGTGCTATAGAGCAACAGTAATTAAAAAAATATGGTACTGGCATAGAAATAGGATGGTTGACCAATGAAACTGAATTGAAGACCCAGAAGTAAATCCACACACATATTGACACTTGATTTTTGACAAAAAAGACAAGTCTATTCAATGGAAAAATGATAGCATCTTCAACAAATAGTGCTGGTCTAACTGGATGTCTACATGTAGAAAAATGCAATTAGATACATATTTATCACCACGCAAAAAAACCCAAGTCCAAGTGGTTTAAGGACCTCAACATAAAACCAGAGACACTAAATAGGTTAGAAGAAAAAGAGGAGAAAAGCCTGGAACTCATTGGCATAGGAGACAACTTCCTGAATGGAATTCCAACAGCCCAGACTCTAAGGTCAACAATTAATAAATGGGACCTCATGAGACTGAGAGGCTTCTATAAGGCAAAAGACACTGTCAACATAACAAAGTGACAGCCTACAGACTGAGAAAAGATCTTCACCAACCCTACATTTGACAAAGGACTAATATCCAAAATATATAAAAAGCTCAAGAAATTAAATACCACCAAACCAAATAACCCAAGATTTGCAAGGATAAAGATATATCATAGGTTTACATACTGTTCAAACAATGCTTGTCTTAACTGAGACCCATCTCTTGGGAGAGAGCCAACCTCTGACACTATTAGTAATACTCTACTATGCTCACAGACAAGAGCCTACCATAGCTATCCTCTGAAAGGCTACACCCAGTAGCTGATGTGGAGACTCATAGCCAAACACTGGCAAGGGTAGGGAGTCTTCTGGAAAAGTGAAGGGATGAATAGAAGGACATGGAGCGACAAGAGCTCCAACAGAAGGCCCAGAGGAGCTTTCAGAGACTGAAGCACAAACCAAGCACCATGCCTAGAATGGATCTTGGCCCCTACACAGAGGTAGTTTTGGGTAGCTCAGGCTTCATTCCTGTCTCCTTGTAAAGGAGCAGGTATGTCTCTGACATGGACTTGGTTGCCTGCTTTTTTATCACTCCCCTCAAGTGGGGCTGCCTGAGCAGGCCACAAAGCAAAAGACCTTGCTTAATTCTGATATGTCATAATGAGCTGGGGGTAGGTGAGTAAAGGCTCCCTTTTTCTGAGAAGTAGAGAAGAGGGAGGAGGGAAAGGGTGGGAGGATTGGCCCCAGAGAGGAGTAGGGAGGGAGCTATGTTTGGGATGTAAAGTGAACAAATAAATTGATTAATTAAAAAACATATTAGAGGCAGATTTTCTCAGATCGGAGCAGCAGCAGCAGAGGCAGCAGCAGCAGTGGCGGTTGCTGAGGTTTGCAGCTCAGAGCCTTCTGCTGGAGGTGATTGGTGAGGTGGCCAGTGGGAGTTGCTGCGGGAGAGGGGACTCTGGGCAGGATTTGGGTTGTGTGGTGCCTTGGGACCCACGCTGGACTCGGCGGACAGTTTGGCCCCAGAGTCCCGGGTTCAGCTCAGTGCGCAGTGCCTTGGAGACGCTGGCTCAACTCAGCAAGCAATTCTGCCCGAGGCACCAGCTCAGAGCAGCCATAGCTCCCCTGCTGTGACACAGGTGGGCTGAGCGCTAAGTTCCACCCTAGGTACCAGCTCAGCTCAGTGGCAGCTCCCCTGCTGTAGCATGGGATGGATGGAGCACTAAGCTCCACCTGAGGTCCTGGGTTGGCTCAGCAAGCAGTTCTGCCCGAGACACTAGCTCAGCTCAGCGGGCAGTCCTGGGGAGCTGATGCAGGCTGTAGTCAGCACGCAGATTCAGCCCAGAGGCCCTAGCTGGATTTGCCAGGCAGAATGGGCCCAGAAATTCTAGCTGAGTTGTGCGCACATGCTCGGCGGCCCTAAGACTCTGGCTGCACTATCCACGCAGTTTAGGCCTGGAGTCCCAGGCTGAACTCAGCATGCAGGGTGAGTCCAGAGTCCCTGGCTGAGCTCAGTGCACAATTCCGCCCCGGAGACTCAGGTGGAGCTCGGCGTGCATTTTGGGGCCAGAGTCCCTAACTGTGATTGGCAGACAAATTGGGCCCAGAGACTGTAGCTGAGCTTTTGGCACAGTCCTGGCTCTAATTCTGGTGGGACACAGTGTGCTGTTTGAATCCAGAATTCCTGGCTGAGCTGGGTGGACAGTTCAGGCCCTGAGACAATAACTGACCACAGCACTCACTTTGGGCCAAAAGCCCCTAGCTGAGCTTGGTGCGCAGTCCCAGCCCAGAAATTCTGGCTGGACCCTGTGTGCATTTTTGGGCCCAGAATCCCTAGCTGTGCTCCGCAGA
Organism: Acomys russatus; assembly: GCF_903995435.1. Classification (NCBI taxonomy): domain Eukaryota; kingdom Metazoa; phylum Chordata; class Mammalia; order Rodentia; family Muridae; genus Acomys; species Acomys russatus. The sequence continues at coordinate 47,505,065 of NC_067154.1, forward strand.
TGGTTCAGGCCCTGAGAATCTAGCTGAGCTCGGCCTGTGGATCAGACCCAGTGTTCCTGGCTGGACTTGGCAGGGGACACAGAAGGCTGTGGATACCTTGGCCTGACCCAACGTGCATTCAGAGACCCAGAACAATTGCAGGACCCACAGCACAGGGGAGTTGAGGATCACTGGCTGTGAGAGTCCAAAATGACAGGGCTAACCTCCTACCATCCACACCAGTGAAGCATCAGAGCTTCCAGGCTAGGGAAATCCTGAGAAAACAAGTGAATCTATCATCAGACTCCCTCCATCCAACTCCGGAAGCTACCCAACAAAAACAAAGACGGCAAGATGTCTAAAGGACAGCGTAGAAGCATACACAACAAAACTCAAAACAACATGGCATCTACAGTTTCCAGCTATACCCCCCATAAAAAAAAAAAAAAAAAAAAACAACGCAGAGAACTCGAATACAAAGGAAATACAATAAACTGACCTCAAATCCTCAGTAATGAGGATGATAATGGAGGAAACAAATAAAATTCATAATCAAATGCAGGAAGACGCAGACAAACAGGTAAGAGACATGAAAGAAGCACATAGAGTGGAACTGGAAAAATTTCAGGAAAATGCAAACAACCAGATGAAAGAAATAAATAAAACGGTTCAAGCTCTGAAGACCTATAAAGAAGCATTGGAAGAAACTCAGGAATATACAAACAATCAGATGAAAGAAATCAAAAAATCAGTTCAAGATCTGAACATGAAAATGGATTCAATGATAAACACACAGACAGAAGAAAAACGAGAATGTGAGACCTCAGAGAAGAAGGCAAGCAACACAGAGGTGAGCTTTTCTAACAGAACCCAAGAGATGGAAGAACGAATCTCAGGTCTAGAAGATACAATCACAGATATTGAATCAACCATTAAAGAAAATGCCAAGTCTGGAACACTCCTGACACAAAACATCCAAGAAATTAAGGACACCATGAAAAGCAGAAATCTGAGGATAATAGGCATTGAAAAAAGAGAAGATATCAGACTCCAAGGCCCAGAAACTATTCTCAACAAAATCATAGAAGAAAATTTCCACAATCTAAAGAAAGAGATGCCTATAAACATACAAGAGGCCTACAGAACACCAAATAGAATTGACCAGAAAAGAAAAACTGCCCATCACATAATAATAAAAACACAAAACATGCAGAACAAAGAAAAAATATTAAAAGCTGCAAGGGAAAAAGGCCAAATAACATTTAATGGCAAAACTATCAGAATTACAGAACATTTAATGGCAAAACTATCAGAATTACAGAACTAAACAGAGAATTCTCAACAGAGGAATATGAAATGGCTGAGAAACACTTAAAGAAATGCTCAACCTCCTTAGTCATCAGGGAAATGCAAATCAAAACAACTCTGAGATTCCATCTTACACCCATCAGAATGGCTAAGATCAAAAACTCAAGTGACACCACATGCTGGCGAGGATGTGGGGAGAGAGGAACACTCCTTCATTCCTGTTGGGAATGTTAACTAGTACAGCCACTTTGGAAATCTATCTGGTGCTATCTCAGAAAAATGGGAATAGGGCTTCCTCAAGACGCAGCTATTCCACTCCTTGGAATATACGCAGAAGATGCTCCAGCACACAACAAGAAAATTTGCTCAACCATGTTCATAGCAGCCTTATTCATAATAGCCAGAACATGGAAACAGCCTAAGTGTCCCTCAGTAGAAGAGTGGATAAAGAAACTGTGGTACATATACACTATGGAATACTACTCAGCTTTTAAAAACAAGGAATTCCCGAAATTTGTGGATGAATGGATTGAGCTAGAAATGATCATAATGAGTGAGTTAACCCAGAAGCAGAAAGACTCAAATGGTATATACTGACTTATCTGCATACTAGCCCAAGGGGCATGTCCCACAAAAGCCTTCACTTACCAGGAAACTGGGACAGAGAGGAGGACATCCTATTGGGACTCTAGATGAGAGAAGTATGGGAGAATAGCAGAGTAGAAGGATCCAGAGGGTCCGAGAAACCTACAAGTAGAACATTATGATAGGCAGATTTGGGCCTAGGGGTCCCTCTCAAACTAAGGCACCAGCCAAGGACAATACAGACGGTAAACTTTAAACCCCTACCCAGATCTAGCCAATGGTCAGAACAGTCTCCACAGTTGAGTGGAGAGTGGGATATGAATTTCTCACATACTCTGGTGCCTCCCATTTGACCATGTCCTCTGGAGGGGGAGACCTGGTGGCACTCAGAGGAAGGACAGCAGGTTACCAAGAAGAGACTTGATACCCTATGAGCATATACAGGGGGAGGTAATCCCCTCAGGAACAGTCATAGGGGAGGGAAATAAGGGGAAAATGGGAGGGAGGGAAGAATGGGAGGATACAAGGGATGGAATAACCATTGAGATGTAACAAGAATAAATTAATAAAAAAATTTTAAAAAACATATTAGAAAAATATCTAATATTTTATAGAAATGAATCGTACTTCAATGATTAAAGTTTTTTGAAATAAAAATTGTTTATTGTAAATGTAAAATTATTCCTCCATAGTACTTTAATAAATTATCTAGTAGTGTTATCTACTACATTAATTCTCTATAGTGATGTAAAAAATTTAGTACTTCTATTTTAGGTAGAAAAATTAATACAAATAATATTGTTTACTTCATATGTAAAAGTTCAGAGAGAAAAAAGAAAGCAATTAACTCTGAGATCAAAACAGCATCATAGTAGGTTTGAATCATAATATAGATCCTACAGAAAAGACAATAACTGTCTCAATTACTCAAAGCTTATATGTGAGGAGGCTATATTCTGAATCACTATGACAGACAACTTCTAGGAAATGTATATATTAAGGTCAAATAGGAAAAGCAAAAATCTGAAATGAATATATAAAAGAAGGAAAAGAACTGGAAATTGTGAAATGTGATTCAGAAGGTAACAAGCAAAATTCCAATTCTGACCAAAACCAAACCAAACCAAACAAAACAAAACCAACCAACTAAACCAAGCAACCAACCAATCAACCTACCAACTAACGAGCTAGCCAGCCAGCCAGCCAACCAGCCAGCCAACCAACCAACCAATAAACCAACCAGACAACCAGACAACTAGCCAACCAGCCATCCAGCCAACCAACAAACCAAGCCGACAGATAGACAGCCAACTATCCAATCAATTAAGCAAACAAACAACCAGCCAACCAGCCAACTAGACAACCAACCAACCAACCAACCAACCAACCAACCAACCAACCAACCCAATAAGCAAACAAACAAACAACCAAACAAAAGGCAAAGCAAAACAAAACAACAGCATAAGACAAACTTCTAAGAATATCATAGATAAAGTTTGTGAATTTAACTACTGAGGATGTAAAAATTCCACATAGACAGACAACATACTTACATTTGTCAGTAGAAGAAGGTGTCCAAATGATTATGTTCAGTTGAATTTTTGTAAACTCAGCTGAAGTAAAAATTAATGAGCATGTGACAAGAGAATACAGAGGTTAAGTTAAGAAGCATCCTCCCAAGTAGAAGGAATGAGTCTTTTCCCAAAAGTGCATGCTATTGTGATTTCCAATTTTCTGCCTTGTAAACCAGTTGCTTGTTAATTTTTTTTTTTTTTATCAATTGGACCTGCTGGAACATACTGCTTTTCCTCTGCTACCTACATGTTGATAAGAAAAGTACCTATCTTTCTCATTGTGGAGTTAGAAACATAGGTTAACTTTCGGCACCATTTGGAACAGTTACAAAGAAGATAATTAACTTATGATATGTGGTGTGTCAAAGGCTTATATATTTATTTATTACACATTTTCTTTTTGTGTATTGCACAATGTATACCCTAAAGAGATCATTACATTTCCAATGATCAGAATTTAAGGTGTTATGTATGGAGATTGATGCCTAAAAATTGAACATAGATAAACCTTAAACCTCTCAAAGATTGGAAGCTAAACTTTTGAACTTGTAAACAAGAATACAAAGTATGATCATACTGTAAAATTATACTAAGTCCAATTTGTGTTTCCCATGTATTCACTGGAGCATGGTCACAATCCCAATAGCCAGTCCCTTAAAGAAAACCAAGTTCTTTCCCATCCACACCCCAGCCAGAAATGATCAATTGTGAGGAGCTACACTTTAGTATCCTTATCACAGTTTTTAAGAGTTCATTTCAATGGCTTTTGGTCTAGACCTTTTATTTTTTTGGGTGGGGAGGGCTTGGGTGGAAAAGAAGTTGTGAAAGAAGCCTTTTATGTCTCTTCTTCTCCACTGTGAGTGTGTGCCACTGCAAAGGTTTGTCCTTTACACATGAGTGTGATCGGGATGCATTGTGCAAAATCCCAAATAACCAATACAAATTTTATCCTGAAAAAAAAAAAAAAGAATGAAAATAATTCAATCAACATAGGTCAAATTTTTTCAAAAAGAGTCAAGCATATATGGAAGAGTTTGAAGCAAACTTTAAGATGTGACAATTCACTGAATATTGTTGAGCCATCAAAAAGATTCTAATTCTTGTGTTTATCAAACCAATAAAAGACCCTTAAAATAACCATATCCTTAAAAGTTGTGATCAAATACTTAAAATCTACCAGCAATAGCTTCACAGCAGTTAAAAAATAGACAAAGCAATAACTATGACTTACTGCTGTGCCTAAGTCCCATGAAGTGAGGAAAACAACTCTTATTTATGTTAGTAATTGGACTGGAGTAAAGTGATACTTGCTATAGTATCAATTGTTAAGCTGTTTTCCCGATAATGAACTCAGTGCATAAGCACTGTGGATGATACCCTATGTGTAAAATTTAAAACATTACAACATGAAATTATTTTTAAGAAGTGCTATCAATTTTCTTTATTTTGCAAATTTATTCATGCATTTACAGTTTTACCCATTTAGCAAATAAATGTTTGAGTAACTCCTACTAAATTTCTGCAGCAGTGCTAGATGTCATAAATGCAGCTGAGCATGAAATGGACTGTGCGACTGTTTCCAGCTTTTCTTCCTAATGTTTGTAGTGCTAAGGTCCATGCGGTCATATCAATTTTATTTCAACACTCTTATCTACAGTCGTTTATTTGAAATTTTACTTCAATTGCTCTTATTATTTAATTAAGTATTAGTTTAATGTTTTACAGTTAAAAACCTCAATCTTGACTTATTTCCTAGGATTTGTTAGCTAAGTCTATAATATTTCAGATTCTGTGACATTTTTGTGTCTTAGAACTTTCCATGTCTTTTCTATTGTGGTTCTAGCCTCTAGCCTCAGCATCTACCATTGATGTTGATCTACTCGTTTTTGACATTATCAATCGTTAACATCTTTCAATAATTTCAAGTTCAAATATTCTAAATGCTATCTTCTACTTTTTTCATGGGGAAGACACCTGAGATTCACTAATTTCTCATGTTCTTGAGAACATATGCATAGCAATTTTCCAAACATTGGTCAGCCCTGTTCTCTTATTTATTTTATCCAAATCTTGTATACACTCTCTTTATTCTATCCCCCAGCATTATGAGCAACTTTATGTGTACACCTTGGAATAGTTTTTCTCCTCTGAAAGAAATAATAAAAACTCTACATATTCTCAGCCTCACATAAGAGGGGGAATCTGACTTTGGGAAGGTATACATTATGCTAATATACCTTGCTTTTATTCATAAAATTATAGCAAATTTTTTTGTTCTGTTCTTCACACAGTATTTTGCTGTGCTGCTCGCAAATTCATGGGCCTCCTGCTTCTCCTTTCTGAGTGTTGGAATTGCAGACATGCAACACTGTGACCAGCTCAGGCCACACAAGGTAAGTGATATTTAAAATTCACATAGGACATGAAATTATCAGGAATTTTACGCTACTAATGTAATTTTATACTCTCTTTTAAATTTTTAATGATTCATCCATTCTTTCTGAGGCATTAGCACATTCTTTCATCTTTAGTGTGATTAAAAAAAAAATTACATTTCTGTTGTTCCGTGGTAAACACAAAGGCAGTGAGAAAAGTGGTGTAAGTGCTCTCCGTAGCAAATGCCAATGTGTCTTCTGGAACTGTTGTTGTCACTCTTGCAATTTAAGGACTCTGAGATTATATTTATAGCTAGCGCCAGGCCCTTGCATTGATTCTATAGTTGCTTATTTTGCTGCAAGATTCAGGTCCCATCCATGTGAATTTGCTTTCTCTATTGCCTTTTTAGCATTGTATTACCATCACACCATAATATCTATTTAATCTTTCTTACTGTCATCAAAAGAATTGTTTATAAAGCTATCTTCCTCTTCTTTAGAAGTTGAAATATGATATTCATCTTTCTTCCTTAAAAAAAAATTCTCATCTGGTGTGAAAAACAGTTTATTTTGTCTCCCACTTCCCTGGCCGTTCTTTTCCAATTCACTTAATTACCCCTCACGATCACGCAACATCTCTCAGTTCTGGAGGCCCAGACTTCTTCAGAGTTTATTATTATTTGCATGAAGTTACACCTAGATAGCCTGTCACATATAATCTTGTCAATTTAAAAGAGTATACTAAAATCTTTTAAAATTATAATCCCTTGGAAGAAACATGTGATTGAATTTACACTCTCCCTAGTGAGACATTTTACACTGTAAGACAGAAATATTTGTCAGGCATGTTTAAATTGTGGGAGGTTTGAAGTATAAAATTTTCTTTTCCTATTCTTCAAAAACCAGTACTTTATTGCTTTGGGTAAGATAATGACCCTAGGGGAAAGGTGTGCCTTAAATAAAATTTATTAATATTATCATGAATCTCAAGCTCATGTTTCCTAGGTGAGCATCTTAGACAAATTCCAAATTTTAAAACTATATAAGTATCAATTAATGCCTATAGAGCACACCAATATGTCCGAAATAAAAGGTCTAATGTATACCTTCATTCTTGAAAAATATCTTCCTCCTTCTGTCTCTTTTCTTTTCTTGAAAATTTCTCTTTTATCAGTTAGTGGTTAGGTAGTATTTACAGTTCTTTAAAGCCAATGTTTTGAGAGTTTTTTTTTTTTGTTCTCTACCTCTATTTTATCAAGGAAATTAATTGTATCTCATTTTACACCTTATTCTGAATCGACATTCCTCATTCAAACCATTAATTTATTTGTACCATCCACTTCTCTTTCTTGGTTTGATTACAGGGAAACTAGCATTGTTTTGTTTGTTTGTTTGGGTTGCTTGTTTTTTATTTTCAATTCACCCAATTTTATTTCCATGCTGTATTTGTAATACTTTAAAAGTAAATTAAACAATGTCTTTAAATTGTTTAAGATTTCACCTAACATCATAAATACCATCTAAACAGGCATGTTAACTTATATAATTTACCTTTTAGTGAACTTGACTCCGCCATTTCTCTAATTGGGCTGTACTGTCCTATGAAGAATAGTAAATAATCAAGATGCCTACAGTCAGAGAAATGGAAAGTTCTGTTAGCATATTTTTGAAGAAAAGAATTAAGCTATATAACCATATATTCTTGTTTTCATTTTTAATTTTGGACCATGGTCAGAATTTAATAATTCTAATAAACATGATCTTATTTTTAAAAACTTTTTAGTTTTGGAGGAAGGAATTAAGGATCAAAGTGTTAAATCACTTCTCCCAGGTCACATAGTATTTTCTCTATATATGATTTTTTTTCAATGCTATAACCTAACTCATGACCAGCAGCAAAATCTGGGCATAATGATATATTTTGGCTTACAGTTTGAGGGGACACATTCCTTTGTGGTGGGTGGGAAAAGAATGGAATCAGGAGCATGATGTGGCTGTTCATATTGCATTCATTGTCTGTTAAACTTCTCTGGGAAAAATCCTTATAGAAAAAGCAAGGCATGTTTGTAAATACAGTAAAATTAGCCACCACACCAGAAAAGTCTTGAAGTAGATATTGTTCTAACACAATGTTGAAAAGTCCTAAGAATATGTCCCAGCCTTTGAACTTTATTCCTGTGTTCATGTGTTGAGGAACTGTTAAAAGTCTGTGAAACTCTTTTCACTGTCTGTTTATATTATAGGCACCTTCACATTAGCTGTTTCGTTCAGTTCTTCACCCAAGCTTACAAAAAGTCACAACTACTAGCTCCATCTTGTTAATTTAAAAATTGCAGTTTGTATTACATTTTGATTTACTTCAGCACTGTTTCAGGACTTTAAGCATGAATCACATATAAGGTTTTATTCCAGCATGTGGTTATCCTTGAATATCAAGATGTATACATAGTATATGGGGAATGGTTACAGTGTCTGTGATTGTAGATTTTGAGGAGGTTGATTCAATCAATATGACAGGCAGTGACTTATCAAAAATAATATAAGTTATCGGTGATGTTTTATTCCTATCCTTTCAAAAATCAAGGGAAAGTTTAAACACAGCACATAGGAAATTAATATATGTAAATAAAAACATGTAAGTTTCTTGTCTGATATTTGGTCTAGCAAGTGGGTTACTGTAAGCTCCTGCTTGCAGCTTTTCTGCCCAAATGTCATCCAATCACATACTGTAAAACCCATTTCTTTGTCTAAAACTTATAAAAACCCCTACCAATTGAGACTCAGGACAACTTCCCTGTATCTGCTAGGTCAGTGCATAGGAATTGTGGCCCAGGCTCGAGCCTGAAATGAAGACTTCCTTGCGATTGCATTTGGACTCAGATTTTGGTCTTTGCGGGAAGTCTCTCTCAATTTGGGCATAACGGTTTGTGCTACTCTGCAGATTTAATTTTCTTCAGTTGTTTGTATTTTCCTATATAGCTCTCTATTAGATGAGATTACCACTTAAAACACAATATCCTTGCAATATAGGAATGAAAACAACCCAGAAAAATACTGTCTTTTTTTCTGTTACTGTTATCATTATGAGAGCTCACAATAAATAAAAGACATTCTTAAATTTCAGTAAGTTGTTGCAATTACTTTGAGGCAGAGATAATGATTCATTTTATTTCTGAAGTTTTCAAAATATTTAACTTTTATAATATATATTTTTTATTTATTATAATTTATTCATGTTACATTTCAATTGATATCCCCTTGATCTTATCTTTCCTTTACCACTCTCCCTCCCTCTTTTGCCCTATTCCTCTCCCCTCGGGCCCTGGTGGGTGGTGGCTTCTACCCTACTGTTAGGTCTATCAGGTCTCAGCAGAATAGACTGAATTCCCTTCCTCTGTATGCCCACAAGGATGTCTTGCCAAGGGGCAGTGACCAAATCCTGGACACCATAGTGCATGTCAGAGCTTCAGCTCTAGCCCACCCCCACCCCTACCCCTCCCCCCATTCCATCTGGAGAATCAGTTGTCTATCAGCTAAATCTGAGCAAGGGGTCTAGGTTCTCTACAAGATTTGTCATTCGTTGGTGCATCAGTTTGTGCAGAGCCTCCCCCATGTGTCCAGATCCACAGACCTTTATGGTCTTCCTGTGGAGCTCCTGACTCCTGAAGGTCCTTCCATGCCCGTATCCTTCCATCAAGTCTCAGCACTCCAACCAGAGTCTGGCTTTAAGTCCAAGGATCTGTCCCCATCCCCCACTGGGTACAGTCTCACAGAGAACATCTATGTTGGAATAATATCCACTTATAATTAAGTATATACCATGCATATCTTTCTGGGTATCGGTTACCTCACTCAGGATGATCTTTTCTAGTTCCATTCATTTGCCTGCAAATGTCAAGATTTCCTTGTTTTATTAGCTGAATAGTATTCCATTGTGTAAATATACCACAGTTTCTTTATCCATTCTTTGGTTGAAGGATATCTAGTTTGTTTCCAGATTCTGACTATTACGAATAAAGCCACTATGAACATAGTTGAGCAAATGTCCTTGCTATATGGTGGAGCATTCTTCGGGTATATGCCCAGGTGTTTATAGCTATGTCTTGAGGTAGCACTATTCCAGATTTTCTTAGAAAGCACGACATTGATTCCCGAAATGGTTATATAAGTCAGCAGTCCCACCAGCAATGGAGGAGTGTTCCCTTTTTCCCATATCCTTCCCAACATGTGCTGTCATTTGAGTTTTTTATCTTAGCCATTCTGATAGGTATAAGATGGAATCACATAGTCCTTTTGGTTTGCATTTCTCTGGTGACTAGGGACATTGGGCATTTCTTTAAGTGTTTCCAGGCCAATTGATATTTCTCTGTTGAAAATTATCTGTTTAAGATGATGAGCATCAAATAACCTCTTTATGGAGTTGGCTTCAAATGTGGCAAACCAGCCACTAGGCAAAATGTCCTTGCTTCTGCCAAAGACAGAATTCTGCCTAAAGACAGGCAAGTTTAGATGCAGGCAGAGTTTACTGCCAAACTCTTCCAAGACAGTGTAAGCAAATCGTCAATATTCCTGCCTCACAAATATGTCTGTCAGATACATTGGGCTAGAAGGCTGAAGATGATGCTCCAATGTTATAGAGAGTGTTAGGTGGCTGTTAAAACAGTAAACTATCTCAGTAATTTTTAATTTTCAAAGCTGATAACCTGTACTTCCAATTCATTCAGGTATTTAAGTTTTATTCCTTCTCAAGTCTCTGATGGGGTTGAAGATCAGATAGTTTAATCTTACAATTAAGCTTACTTGGTTAGGAGTTAATATGTTTTTCAGTCAAGATATATGTTGTAAGTGAATAGACATGAGATATGATAGATATTGATCTTCATTCTGAACTTGAGACCCAACAAGATAGAAAAGATGTTTCCTTCAAGTTTGCCAAATACAAATAGCCGAATCACTATGAATGTAGCATTTAGATTACCCATGATTGTCTCATGGTTCTTCCTGCTGTATGTAATTTATTTTTCTCATGTGTAATAATATAAATGTATTTGTTTAAACAAGAAATGTAAAAATTTTTTAAAAAGAAGAGTAAAAGAAAAATCTATGTTTAGTTGCACATCTTATTTTTTCTTATTTTTTAATTGGATTATTGGTTTGGATTTGTGGTGTTTAATTTCTTGATATATATATATATATATATATATATATATATATATATATGGGTGTGTGTGTGTGTGTGTGTGTGTGTGTGTAGTTTCATGAGGTCCCACTTATTAATTTTTGACCTTAGAGCCTGAGCTTTTGGAGTTCTTTTCAGGGAGTTGGCTCCTGTGCCAATAACTTAAGGTTCTCCCCTCTTTTTCTTCTAACAGATTTAGTGTGTCCGATTTTATATTAAGGTCTTTAATCCATTTGGTCTTCAGTTTTGTGAAGGGTAATGAATATGAACCGAGCTGCATTTAGGGCAAACCCAATAAAACAGCACCAGAAGGCCAAAAGTCAAACAGACTCAGCAAGTCAGAGCTAAGTCATCAAGTGGCAAGGTGTGAAATCAAATGTGGAAATGTGATAAATGGTCCTATATAGTGTGGTGAACATCCTAGTGGAGGGTTTTATTGGTTTGCAGACAATATTATGTTTTCACTTCAGTTGGTAGTCACCTCAAATTCCACTTTCTAACTGGGTTTGGAATGTTTTCTTACAGAGCATTAAAACTTTCTCTCTACTCATACAGCTTCTAACATTCCTCTTATTCATGATGTGTTTTATATTTTGGTGTGTGTGTGTGTGTGTGTGTGTGTGTGTGTGTGTGTGTGTGTCTGTGTGTGTGTGTATTCATGGTGTGTATATCTGTGCTCACTTAAATGTGGGCTCGTATGTTTGCTAGTGTGGATGTGCTTATCTGTGGATGTTAGCATGTGTACGGACGCTAGACCATGGTACATGGTGTGGTCTTCTATTGCTCTTTAGCATATTTACTGAAGCAGATCTCCTCACCTGAATCCAGGGATCACTGATTCAACTAAAGGAGCAAGCTGGTTCACTCTGGGGATTCCTTATCTCTGCATCCCACACAGAGGTCATAGACAGTCTACCAACCCCAGTGTTTAAATGACTGCTTGGGATCCAAAGTCTGAAACTCATGCTTTACCCATTGAGTGACCGAGCAGTCACTTATGAAATTGTAAAAAAAAAATTTTAAATCCAAAAATGTAAAGTGATTATCTGCACAAAATTTATCATTTCTGAAGTCCTGTCAAATCAAGAGTAACTAAAATACAGTCTAACATTCTGCATGGTTCAAATAATTTAAGAGAAAAAGGAAACTAGGAATTCTCTCTCATGTGTATCTATGTTTAAGAATTATAAAGGAATTTGTGTTAACTAAGACATATAATTTATAGGTTCCATCTATCTCCACTCTATTTTAGTTCCTGTCTTTGGACTTGATTCCTTTTTCTTTTAGTACAATCACTAATTTGTGTTATATCTCTGAATAGTCTTAAATTTCTTTTTAGTGTGCTATTTAACAAGGTTTTCTGAGCCTTTCAGGTTCAATAAATTCGTGAAAATTGAAGTTATGTACATTTCCAATCTTTTTCTTTTGAAAACTGAAAGGAATCTAAGTGGTTAGGGGCTTCAGGGCAACAGTCAACTATTACAATTTAAGGGAAAAAATAATATGGCATTTTCTCTGCTAAGGGAAGTGGCCAGGGAATATAAAAGCAGGTTTGCAGTTGAGTAGAAAAAAAATATTGATGCCACAAAAGCCCAGAAACGAGAAGACACAAAATAGAGAACACTTCACAGAGAGATATTTAGACACTAGGTCAGACTTCAAGTCATTTACTACAAGCAAACTAAATAAACCAGAAGAGAAAGTGCCACAGGGAAGAACTCTGAGCTGTTATTGTTAGACAATGGTTTGTGCTCAGGGACTCAGTTCCTTCACAATGTCAGCTTGCCTTATGGGGAATATAGATGTTGTTGTGGGTTGTAGCTTTACTGAAGAGATACTTATTGCAAGTTGAGTAGTTTTGAATAGACAAAGTATAAGTAAAGCCAATCTAATATTGAACATGTAAAAACATAGACAATACCTTGGACAAAAAAATAACATTTAAACCATATAAACCTATTTTTATTTAAAAATAAAAAGTTAAAGTAAGTTATAAACAAATTAAATATAACTCCATACACTTGGAATTAAAATTATAAATAATATCAACCGAACAGTCATATGAAACTTTCCCAAAATAATAAAGAAGACTGTAGCATGTGAATAACATACTTTGTTAAAAACTGTGGGGAAATTTCAGCTATGCTACTATTGTGTTAAATTAATATTTGTAATTACATTTCTTTAGAGAATTTAACAAAATATTAAGGAAGCACATGTAAAGGGAGAGATCACTGAGCTAGCACTGTTGTCAGCACTAAGAATGGTAGCTCCTGACCAAAACAGAATAAATGTCCAATAAAGCATCATCATGATGAAGATTAACGTAAGAATTACAATAGCAATGGTAAGAGGCTTCCCAATTCTAATGACATAGAACATAAGGCCAGCTACCTTTGGAATTGAGGTACTTAACAATTTGTTCTTTCTTGATTGGTCTCATTTTCTTTGCTAGTGAAAAAATATGTTAAATGTTCTTTTCGCTAAAAATGTGAGTTGATGGCCTCATTGCTATATATATTTCATATAAACAAAGAAGTTTATATATAAATATACTTTTACTGATAGAGTCTGATAGAGCTGAGTGTTTTCATTTCCTGTTTTAAGGTGAATAAGTTCTTTTGTAGATTGTGGGTTTTGAATGTCAACTCTACATTACCTCCAGACAAAGGTCATACCCACAACTATTAATTAGTTGATTTTGATAACTGTCTGACTACTCCCAATTTCTTTTCCTTTCAACATTAAAGGGGAGCTTGAGTTACATTTTTAGTTGCTGCCTCTGCTCCATCGTCATGGACTGCAATGCTCTGTAACCCTAAGCCCAATAAACAGCTCTACAATTTACCTCTGGCATGGTGTTTTATCCCAGCAATAGAAAAGTAACTACTAGATTACGGTTTTGATAAAATAAACTTTTTGGAGGATAGGTTTAATTTTGCCAACAGTTCCAGGTTATAATTTTTGCCTCATTTCTTCAGTTCTGCTGCCTTAAACACAGAGTTTTGCCTGTCTTGGCTTCAATTTATACTCCCAGCTTTCCTTGGCACATTTCCCATGATACTAATATCTCCATTATCCAGTCATCTGCATCCAATTTAGGCTTCCTACATCCTTTCTCTTCACACAACAACCTTTCAGTGTCTGTAAAGTGCTGTGCAGTGCATGGCCTAGGCTGCTCTTCAGGATCCTTTTAGCTGGCCTTGGATGTCTTGAAACACAGCATCAATACAGCAGACTGCATATCTCTGCGGCCAGCTCACCAAGAAGCCTAAAACACCACCTACCGTCAGCCCTTTGTGCTAATGAGATCATCAGTGTCTGCCTGACAAACCTAGGGAAACACTTTCCTAGGCACTGTTGTCAAGGGGCAGGCCACCACATTTCTTTAGACTTTCTTACTCTAGTGAACTTAAATCTTTACAAGTTGGAGTCTTGTGAAGGGTAGTGATTTCCCCCCAGGACACCTACTGTTTGCCCCATATTAAAAGGTTTTATAACCCTCAGTTGATGAGGACAGTTGTTGCTGAGGTTTGAAGTACTAACACTTGACGTGATGCTGGTCTTACCAACTTGAAAATAGTGTAAAATGTAAACAGAATATTTAGAAAAAATATAAATCAAATGATGTGTTCAAAATTCCAATATTAGGTCCACCTCAAAAACAAAGTAGAAAAGTGAAAGCTATCAGTAGGAAAGGTCTACAAATATGTACTTTTAGAGCTACAGATTTTGTAGTAACTTTTCCTGCAGCATGTTGCATTACTGAATGTGGATAGGACTGACATAAAAGAAAACCAGAGACCATGAGGACAAGGCATTGCTGCTGAAAGACTACTCAATCAGATGTCCACGCAAATCCACAGAGGCACATGCACAGAGTAGAGAGACAGACAAAACCTGAGGTCAAGGTTTTACCAAAATATTAGAAATGGACACAAGACATTAAAACTAAAACCTGCCATGCAATCCATGGAAAGAAGTTTTGCAAGGAGAAAACAGTCAACTTCTCCAAATGAACTAGAACCATCTGGGTATAAAGTGTGAACTGTAACCTCCCCTTCTTCTAAGCCTGAGCCAGCAGTTGACTAATCTTATTAAATTGACCTTTAGGTTCAAATGTAATTTGGTAACTGGGAAAATGATTTTCCTTTGGGGACATATAACTGATAAAGCGCACATCCTTTACTGTACCTAATCATCTTTGCATGCTTATAAACTTCAAATTCCCCATTTTCTACATTGAAGCTTGTGGACTGCTTTTTAAGCAGTATTTAATAGTAATGGTACTAAAATATGGGCACACACACACACACACTCACACACACACACTCATATATACACACCCATATAGGCTGAAAAATACATTTTCTAAATGTTGATTGCACATATTTGATCCTATATTACTTTATCATGCAATATAGTCCAGTGGAATAGGTGGTAATGCACCCCTCAATTTAGAGAAAGAAAAACCTATGTTAAACAAGCCCAACTTTTTTCTTCAAAGCAGTATGTTCTAAAGATGGCATCTCCCCTGCCTTCTCCGTGATTCATGTTAGAGCTTTCTGTCATCTTACAGATGCTGCTCTTTTGATTACTTTGCCATGAGCCTCCTCTGTCTGTCCTGTTAGCTTGTTGCTTTTCTTCTTCACTGCATCTCAACTTTTTCACCTCTCATTATGTCTTTCCTGTCTGTCTTCTTGAGCTCAGTTCTGCTTTCACAATTCCCATAACAGTAATCCTCTTGTATTTTTGGTCTGTTGATTTTGGATGCTTTTTTTTTGACTTTGTATCTGGCTTACTATTCTGTTTTATGTATCTGCAGTGCACATTTTAAAATCAAGCCACTTTTTAAATATTGCATCAGGTCTGAAGCTTACCACAGAATATTATATTAGTAGTTTTTCTCATCCTTTTACTATTCAGCTCACTCCCTTTGCATCCTTCATGCTACTTTTTTTCTGGCATTTTAGTGCTCTGAGTCCTCAGTCTTTGTATAGAGCCAATGAATCAACAGTCTTTATTGTACTCAGGCAATTTGCAGTGGTCACTAGTGAATTGTCTTTCTGGGCACTCCAGGGAAAGACTATCTATTTTATTTTTTTTATTACTTCTTGTTTCCACTAAAGAAAAATCACCCCGTGTAGAAAGTTATAAAAAAAATAAACCCTAGATTTATTACAAGATTAGAAATGGCAATTTCTACACCCTTTTATTACAGATTTTTAATATCATTGGGAAAATTAAAAGAAACCTATAACTTCTTATTCATATTATTTTGTGCACTACAAGCTGGGTCACACATCAAAGCATGAAAATATTAAAATCACTGACCGACTTGAAGTCATTTCTGTAAATGTCAACCAATTGTCATGACTAAATCAAATTTTTATCATATAATTGAGAAAAATATCTATATATCAAGCCAAAAACTGAAAGCACAGTTTACTTATAGATGTTAGTGCAACATTAAACTCATTTCAGAGCACATTACAGTTTTTGTAAAGAATGCTTCTATAATACAGATCCTAAAGAAGATTACAATCTACGAACTTCCAATTTTGCAAAGCAAAGATTCATTTGTAAAATTTCTATGGTAGTTTCCTCTTAGGTGAGTATTTATTCATCAGTGTAGCTTTGCCTCTGTATATCATCTATCTTATCTATATTTTCCTAATTTCATGTATTAGTTTATGGTTTTGAAAAAGAATTTGTAACCCTCAAAATTAAACTTCATACATTTCATAGAAAACTAATCAAATAAAATTTCCCAGGTGAATATCCTTTGTCTAGTAACATAAGATCTAATTTGTATATATATATATTTTTTTTGCTTCAAAATAAATACTCTCAGAGTTCACATGGTATAACTATGTGATAGATATACAAATCACATCACGCAGTAGACTCACATAGGAGGCTTCATTGGAAGGATATACAGGGATAGTCTCTGGGAGGATGTGAGGAAGAGAGATGGGGTAAGCCCCATTTATAAAGTGACGTGGTACATGCACAGAAAGTACACAGGTACCTTAGAAGGACCTGAATCCTGATGGCTGGCAATGATGTGCTTCTGATAACAGCAATGTATTTTAGGGTGGCTCTGAGGTTTCCTCTTTTCCCATAGTCCTTGGGGCCTTTGGGATGGCCTAATTACTAACACTCAGCCAAACAGCAATGGATGTAATAGGTAAATACAAATAACCCTTTTGATTATTGACTTGTTTGGCCATTCTGTTGTAATGGATTATCAGTACATCCTCCAGCACAGCCTCTTCCCTTTTTAATTCTTTTAACTTAATTTTTCAATTTGTTTAGTTTACATCCCAATTGTAATATTTTATAATTCCTGATTGTTTTGTGGTTCTTCTTGCTGCATGTAGTTTATTGTATTTATGTGTAACAAGATAAATGTTTGTGTAAAAAAAAAATAAGTTTAAAAAAAAATAAAATAAAGTCGTAGGAGAATATGTTGGAGCAGAGATGAAAGGATTCTGGAATTTTCCCATGTGATATTCCATCCTCAAGGCCAGGCTGTATTTCAGCTGTTCTAAGCATAAGCCAAGGAGACACGACCCATAGCCTTAACAGCTTCCAGTGTGAAGCTAAATTTATACCAAATTGGACACCATAAAAGGATATGATTTTATGAATTGACCAATTTTGAAGAAAGTGTCAATTAAGTTTAATGTGTTTTATAAAATATTTCAAAGTACTATTTTCAGGGTAGCCACTTTCAAGTAAGAACCTCTAAAACCACTTTGCAGTAGGTATAAATAAAATGTCTTTACTTGCAAGAAATGGGAAAAGCCATCTGGATGATTTTTTTTTCTTCAAATAGTGTATATTTTCATATAGTTTACCTCTGGCAGATGGCAACTATCTTTTTGCACACATACAACCTTTTTTTTTTTTTTTTTTTTTTTTTTGGGACTCAACATTAACTAAGCGATCTAGTTACAATATTTTGCAGTATTTATTAGCACTTATCCTGACCAACACAGGAAAACCTAATTCTTTATCCATCTTTATCTTCCACAGGAAGTCTAGATTTCAATTCTCTTAAACCCCCTCCCTTCCTAAAGTTTCTATATTTAATTTAAAATAATTTCTGTTATAGTTTAAACACTAAAGTAAATCAAAATAATAAAGATGTATATTTCTTATACATAGCCTTAAAAATAGGCTTTAGGGTCTCATATTGCTAGTGTATTAACTTAAAGCATCAGTACCTTAAAAGATCTAGATTTATCCACTGACTTCAATATCCCTCTCTTACCAATTGACAGATCATGGGAACAGCAGATAAACATGGAAACAGTAATAGGATGTCACCCAGCTACAAAGAACCCAAAACCAAATGTATTCTCTGAGATTTCTAGCCAAATTCCAAAGTAATTAACTAATATTACTCAAATAATTCAATAAAAATAGAAATGAGTTAAAAGCTTCCAAACTCTTAATGAAGCCAGTTTTACTTCAGTACGAAAACGGGATAAATAAATCATACACAAACATAAAATTTATAGATTGAACTTCCTGAAAAACATAGATGCAATAGTTTTAATTAGAATAAAATATTAAATAAATAACGTTTAGTACATATTAAGCAGCAAATGGTTGTTCAGTGTATATATACATACATATATATGTGTATGTGTTCTATCTATTTATTTCATATTGCGTATGAGATATGTATGTTATTTTTTTATTGTACTTGGGCAGGAATGTATGTGCACATATGGTATTGCTAACATGTGGAGATGAAAGCTCAATGTACAATTTGCTATAGTCACCTTTCACCACATGTGTTTTGGGAATTGGATTCAGGTCCTCAGGCTAGGTGGTCAGCATTTTACTCAATAAGCCATACCTCTGAACCTTCCATGCTTTTAGAAAAATGTATAAAATGCTCTGCTTTCTATAAATGTGCACAACCATCCTGTGTCTCTTTAAGGTGTTGCCAGTAAATATGCAACAGTCTGGATATGGAAAATGAAACAACATGTTGGTAGAAACCAATATTTCGGTAATTAAAGCCATAGCAGAAAACAAACATAATTTGAAACAAGCATAAAAAATCTCAAGACCTAATAATAAGCTGGGGAAAGACTGCGTAAGTGAGATTTCCTATCTAGATTTCTTCGTCCCTATAATGGACATGAATGCTGCAATTTTATTCTCTTTAATGGGTACATTGGACATTATAATCACCTTGACACTTCGTGGTCATATGTCATTTTCTGCCCAATAAAGCCTTGGGGACAGTAGCATATGATACTTATAGATGGAGCAACTGAGGCAGGAATGCTGCTGGTAGACATATCCACAGTGTGAGACAGTGATTTTTTTTTTATAAAGGCATTGGTGTTTTGGAGTTAATAGAACAACGTTGGCTGATATGAGACCCTGCAGTGAGGTGTATTTTTAAGCACATATGCAAGAGAAAATACATTTTTTTTGTTTTGATTCTGGTTCTCTGTGTAAACTGTAACAGGAATGATTTTAAATTCTTGCTATTCACAATAAACCATTTTAATTATACCTAGAAAAACACCAGAGGTGACCTAATAATTTCATAACACCACATACTGACATTTGCTTTCATTTGCTTATTGACTTACTACACGAGAACATTCTGTAAAACCTAGGCTGCAATGACACATTTCAGACACCCTCTGTTAATCATCAACACAAGCCGTCATCCTCGTTTCCACTACAGAGCTCGTATCAAATGTCTAGAAAGCCTTTTCATCAATAGTGATTAAACCTGAAACTCTAGCAGTTTTTTTCCCTTACAAGTTTGTATTAATTGAGGTTTCTATTATAGACAATTCTAATAACAAAGTAATCTATACAAATAACCAAAAAGGAAATGACATGGAAATATATTATTTGCAAAATTATTTGTTGATTGGCATTTAGATGCCAAGCCTAAATTTTATTTTGTATAGATCAATGAGTAAACATTTGCTTAAAATATAGTTCAGTAAAGATATTATTCTACCCATCAAGTGAAAAATAACACAAGTGCATTCAAAAGAAATATATGTATTTATAGCTCAAACTCATAAGGAAAATAAATTACCAATATATGACATTTAAAATAAATAAAATTGTCATGAGACTTAAATAGAAGAAGCTAATTTGTAAGTATCTGGAGACACAAATAATATATAATTATTTCCTTTCTTAAGAATTTAGCCATTCTTCAACCGAGAGGCATTTAGGCTGTTTCCAGGTTCTGGCTATTATGAATAAGGCTGCTATGAATATGGTTGAGCATATGTCCTTGTTGTGTGATGGAGCATTTTCTGGGTATATTCCAAGGAGTGGAATAGCTGGGTCTTGAGGAAGCTCTATTCCCAGTTTTCTGAGAAAGCACCAGATAGATTTCCAAAGTGACTGTACAATTTTGCATTCCCACCAGCAATGAAGGAGTGTTCCTCTTTCTCCACATCCTCACCAGCATGTGGTATCACTTGAATTTTTTATATTAGCCATTCTAGTGGGTGTAAGATGGAATCAGAGAATCATTTTGATTTGCATTTGTCTGATGACTAAAGATGTTGAGCATTTCTTTAAGTGTTTCTCAGCCATTCAATATTCCTCTGTTGAGAATTCTCTGTTTAGTTGAAGAATGGATAAAGAAACTATGGTACATTTACACTATAGAATACTACTCAGCTATTAAAAACAAGGAAATCCCAAAATTTGTGGACAAATGGATGGGACTAGAGATGATCATAATGAGTGAGTTAACCCAGAAGCAGAAAGACTCACATGGTATATAATCAGTTATAATTGGGTACTAGCCCAAAAGGCATGCCCCGACGAAAGTCTTCACTTGCCAGGAGATTGGGATAGATGTGAGGACATCCTACTGAGACTCTAGGTAAGAGAAATATAGAGATGAGAAATAGAAGGACCCAGACGGTCCTAGAAATCTACAAGAAGAATATCATGATGGGTGGATCAGGGCCCAGGGGGTTCTGCTCAAACTATTGCACTAACCAAGGACAATACAATAGTAAATATCAAACCCCTACTCTGATCTACCCAATGGACAGGACATTCTCCACAGTTATGTGGAGAGTGGGGACTGACTTTGACATGAAATCCGGTGCTCCATATTTGACCACCTCTCCTTACTGGGGAAGCCTGGTGGCACTCAAAGGAAGAATAAGCAGGATACCAAGATGAGACTTGATAGCCTATGACTATATAGTGGGGGAGGAGGGCCCCTTCAGTCAAAGACCTAGGGGAGGGAAATAGGGTGAAAGCAGGAGGGAGGGAGGAATGGGGGAATACAAGTGATGGGATAACAATTGAGTTGTAATCTGAATAAATTAATAAAGTTTAAAAAAAGAATTTATCTGTATGGTGTTAGCAGGCAGTACATACAAGTATACCCATAGTACTGACATAATCATTAAATTCCTGTATTTTCAAAGAAACCATGGTCAAAATTCACAATTGGGTGAAGTAAGGCTAGCAGAGAAACTTATGATGTTTCATGATCAACAAGATTTTGTTACAAAAAGATTAGAAGCACATAGCAAAAAGAGTGGGTCACTTCATGTCCTGAATTCCAGGTATATAACGCAGATTGGATGATGCCAGTTCAGGCAAAGTAAAAGATCATAGATGCTCAAGAGACATCCTGTTAGGGTTACAGAAGTACAGATCAGAGAAAGAGAGACAAGAAAAGTCTTTGAACCACTGTTTTAAAAAAATATAAACCTACAAAATAACAGATAGCCATTTAATGCTCACTGATAGCATTGATTCTATTTCAGAGATGCATAAGCAACAGTATTGGCGAATTTAGAAACTGCACTTAGATTACAGGAGAAAAATAACTTTCAAAGGCTTAATTGCTTATGCCTTAGGCTAAATCACACCAAGTACAAAAAATAATAAATAGTATAATAAATTCAGTATATTATTTTATTAAAAATACAATAAACATTAATTATTACACTATATGAGTTTAATTAATTCCAGGCTTTAACTACTTTAATATAATTGCTGATGGACACTACAGGCTTCTGGTACATTTCTAGGTCAGCTGTGTTGATGAGCCACATTGGTCAGCACTGAACAGATTTTTTACCCTGTGTCTAAAATAGGAACATAAATTAACATTATCCAGTAAAGACCAAACCCTTAGTAGGTACTATTGGCCAGTTATGTCTTTAGTAAAGGCATCTACTTAAGTTTTGAATATTTTAAACCATTCAAATCATATTTTTGAGGTAATAGGTGAGATGGAAAACGATCCTGAAATGCAATAAGGAACTGCTTTCCATTCACAGAGTTACACTGTAAGCTTGTAACAGCGTGTCTAGGAATGACTCATCAAAGGCTATGTCTCATTGCTTATAGTGAAACAGTTCATGTAAGTAATGTTAAGTGTCAAAATCGCTTTTACCATAAAGTTGTATGAAGCTATGTAAAGACTTAGTAAGTTGGTAAAAATCATTTTCTTACACTATACTACACACAGTGAGCTAGTAATATAAACAATGACCACGTCTGGTTCATTATGAAGAACAGACTAATTCTCAGTGAGAAGTATAAGCTTTGCTAAAACTTTTCTTGACATAAAGCATTTCTTTCTAGATATCTGAGTGTTCCCAATTTCAAAATAGTCAGTACCTTTGTGAACAGCGAACAAGTTACCATGCTTAATTTTAGTTTGCAATTTAAAAATAGACAATAAAAATTGGAGGTGCATTTTCAACTATCTCAAAATTTATATGTTTGAAATCTTTATTGTCCTTATTTTTAAAACTGGGACATGCTTTATAAATATTTAAAACATATATTTCTATATGACCTAAATGATCACAGTCATAATCTTGGAATAAGAAAGCATAGTATATCCCAGAGTTGCTAGTTTTCTAGACTCACTGAAATTCCTTATATTAAAGCCATTAGTTTGTCCATATGGTCTCATATTTGCAAACAATGCACTTTAAAAATTCAAGAAGAATGCAAGCTCTCTCATGCATCCATTCCTCTGGTCCTACTGGATGCTAGGTTGTTCAGTTTTATGTCAAAGAATTGAGATGAGTGTTATTTATTGCACTTGTTTATTTTCACTTTCTAGTATGTCTATTATCTTCCAGTCAGGAAATTTCTTTCATTTTCCTGACTGTGATAATTTTAGTATAGAGGAAACAAATTTGTAAATTATTTCTTCATGTTCATGAGTGTTTATACATTTCTTTAATTTATATTTAAGTCATTGGCTGTTTATCTAAAAATCTCAGAATAAACATTGTTTTTGCTTTACATTTGATCCAGTGGCACCCACTGATATGTAAGCTTTAAACTTAATATGGTTACTACCAGATTCTTCTATCAAAAAGTAACTTTTGACTCATCACGTTTTGTATTCTACTTTCTCCCAATAGATTTAGCATTTATTAGATATTAAATGTGATTTTTCTAACTTAACATTCATTCTGCAGTCACTGGTTGGTGTTTTTACAGAATACATTGTATTCAATTTTATATGTATTTTCTCTATAAATTTCACTATCACTTCATAGACTTTTACTTTATTCAAGGAAAATAATCCCATGTTAAAAGTATTTTCGTGTTCACATTTCTCTAGAGTATCAGAAGGCAGAATATTTTGTGATAGAATTTTACTATTTTATGAGCTTAATATCTCAAAAACAAACGTTATTCTTATTCAATTTATTTTTCCCTGAACTTATTTCTAAAATCAGTCATTTTCTGCCAGTTATATAGAAGCCAAGCATTTTGTTCTACATATGGTATTGCCCAGCCTAGGCTTAGAGGACAGAAAAATAAAAGAAAAGGAAGGAAGGAATAAAAAACAAAGGAAGAATGTCCTTTTATAGCATGACTACCGAAGCATTATTATTACAATATAAGTTTATTCAAATATATGCAAATGGTGTGAACACTTGAATATTTTAATAAAAATAAAAATTTAAATCAATATTTAACAAATAATATATTGACATCGTATAACACACACTCTTAGAAATACCATACACTGACTCAATGAATGGTAAAACTTAGAACATAGCACTGTGAATTAAACAAACAATATGTTTAAAGCAATATTAAACCAAAGAGCAAAGTTTCAGAAGAAGCAAAACAAATGTTAAAGCATGGAACAGAACTAATTCCACACATTAACTTTCTATGCCTCTTAGGAAAAACATTCCTAGGTGGAAATGCTGACAATCACCACTGAAAGAGAAGAGAAAGAATTAAGAATTTACCAAAGAACTTCTGTAGGCTACAGAGCACTTAAGGAAAGCAACAGTGTAAGCTATTGGCAGCCTTGTTAACACTGAGATGATGACATCTTTTTCAGAAGGACCTTGACTTGGGAAGCTCTGTCCTGAGTTCTTTTCTATCCTTTTCTTAGATATTTCTTTCATAGTGACAGCTATTCCACATTACCAGCTTTAATCTTTAAAAAATAAAAACAAAAACAACTGTTTTATTCTTGTGAATTTATTAAGATTAATTTGCCTTTTAGTTGAAGAATAGAATATTTTTAAAAGATTTTATTTTAATTTTTGGCATACACATTTATGTTATTACATGTAAATAAAAAATACATACTGCAGGAAGAACCATGAAACAATCAGGGATTATATGAATGTTACATTCATGGTGTTTTGGCTAATTGTGCTTGACAACCTTGCAGAAAAGGTCTTTCCTATCTTGGTGATTCTAAAATTCTGGGAAAATAGAGGATTTTTAATGCCAAGGATCTAGTTCTACTCAATATGTTGCATGATATTTAATGTTTGACATATAAATACGTTTTACATTGAAACTTCATTTTGTTGAGATTTATATAGTGGGACATAATTCTGTGTTATCATAACCCTGCTAATCATACTAACCCTTTCAGATTTCTTTACTACCAGGGCCTCTGCCTCTGTGCACAGCAGTCTTATCTCTATCATTAACCTTGTCTTTGAATGTTCTCTGTACTTTGGCTTTTAATAAGAGCTGGTCCTGAGGACATCACCTGCTGTGTATTTACAAGAGAAGCTGACTAAATCTCAGAGCCTGGAGGAACCTGATTGATATGGATCATATGTTTTCTGGGTTGCTCATTGTTGCTTTTAAATCCTTCTGCTCTACAGCCAGATGCACACTCCTTGGTCATTCACTGACATTGTTCTTCTCGGATGAGACTGCACTAGAAATATATTTTTTTCAGGAGTGATACTTGATGCTTCCCCCTAAACTAATTGTTCCTGCCATACTTTTGCTAATATTAGTCAGTTTATGACTTACTGACTTCCCAAGTTGACAACTTTCTTCCTGTTCATTGAACATAGAAACACTCTCTGCATTCCTTGTAGCATTGTCTGCTGACCTCTACATTTAACTTTGTTCCCAGAAACGATTTCATGCTTTATTCTTTATAAAGAATTGAATGCAAATATCCTCAGCACATCCTTGTTTCTATCATTTTTTTTTTTAATTGCTGAGCACAAATCACAGCAAAGGCAAATATTCTTTTTCTCAGTGCTTCACGTAAGGAACTGAGATTTTCAAACAATGAAAAAAAAAAAAAAAAAAGACAGAGAAAAGAAACCACAAATATTTTTTGTGTAATGTTAAATTTATGAAAATGAACTTCCAATAAGTATTAGAAAGCCCCTGCTAAACATATTTAAAGCACTTACAGAGTTTACTTCAAAGTTTTTATCGTTTATTTTTTATCTTAAAAAACCATCCTAACCTGACAGGAAGCTGTTGGCTTCAGTACAAAATGCCACAATTAGCATTACTCCAGAAACCCAGGAGACAATGGGATTGGCTAGGTAAATCAGCTGACACTAGCGTTGCTGTGGGTGTTCTTTTAAGTTTTTTAATATAAGAGTGAGAGTTTCCTCCTGATAGAACAGCTCTAGAAATAATAAGGTTTAAAATTTTTATAACACTGTTCTGCATTAGCAAGCATGGATGTCTATCTATGCCTTGAAAGAACAAAAGGTTTTGCAAATTAGGTACAGAAATGGAATGGGAATAGAACTTGTCACATATGTAGTTTTGCTAGGAAGTCACATGTGAGTTTTTGTGCATTTTGTAATAATTACAAAATTAGTTTCTTATATGTTGTTGTTGAAAAGGAGGATATTGACTTGTTGATCATTATGATCTTGGTCTGGAATGGATTTCTATGATTCTGTATACATAGAAAAAATTCTACATATCTCAAATTAATATGAACAGAAGTACTGGATAATAGAGCAAATAACATCATATAAATTAAGTATTTCTATCTTCAGTAAAAACTTTTGGAATATGTAACAACATACAGACATTATTATCTTGTAGAAAGGCAAGCCTTCTGGAAATTCTTTAGCACCACAGAGGTAAATTCTCCTATAAATTTAACTGCAACAATAATGTTTTATTTTAGAACAAGTTATGATGCTTCATAATTAATTTTTTATAGCACATTCAGAGAATATGACTTACAAGCTAAGTATGTTAGTAATTTTCCTTAAATTTTCACAACTGTTTTATAAAATGATTATTACGAGCTTTGGAGCCTTGTATAGCCAATGGCCCTGCCTTCGCTAACACTTTCTCCTTTAAGCTAGTACAAGGTGTGATACTATAAGAAGCAATGGATCGCATTCTCACGTCTTTGAAGTTCACTGGGGAAAGTGTTGGTAAATAAGTTGTTTTTTTTTTTTTTAATAGGAAAGTATATTCTACTTTTCTGGTGTCTATCCTACCGCCATGTTTTTCCTTGATAATTTGTCTATTTTCTACCTCCAAAAAAAAAAAAAAAAAAAAATGCCCCTGAAACTGCAATACTCTGAAAAATATATTTATACTTATGCCTAGATCTGTGGTGGATCAGTGTCATTATCATATTGCCATAATGCTGCAAATTTCCCCTGCACTCCTCAGTGGTTGCTGAACAAGTGAATAATGTTGTCAGAGCAAACATTTCCTCCATCAGTTTAACTTGTGTAACAGATAAAATTTCTACTATTTAACAATTGCCATTTCAGTAACTTTAAAATAATATATTTTAATGAAAGTAATTTGGACTTCGTATTTATACTTAGTCCATAGATGATTTATTTTCATTATCATGTTCAAAATTGTTACAACTATAGAGAGTGCCTTGACTCTAGCATTTGTTCAGAGTCATCTCATTTGGATCACTCACATGCCTATGTACACTCCTATAACACAAATATTTTATTACTAATAAATCTATCTGTTGCTATTTACATGGTAATTTTTTAGTGTTATCTTGCTTCTCTTTATGAGAAAAATGGACTGCTTCTGAATTTGTTTCTAATTTTTTCTTTGATATTCAACCATCCAGCTAGTTTAAAGATTTTATACTATCATTTTGAGGGACACTTAAAATCCCTTCATGCCTAGGTTACAAAGTTTTTGTTGCTCCTTGAGTCAAAAGAAAAACAAACTCTTCACGTTGGTGAATTCAGAGTTTTGGGATTCCTTTTTTCTATACTGTACCATATTCAGGTACCTTAGGATTGAAGGAGTTTGCACCAGTGATATGCACAGAATCAAAAGATGAACTGGCTTTTTTTTGTGTGTGTAAGTACAGATTCTAGCAATTATGAACAGCTTTTTTTTTCTTTTTTTTTTATTAATTTATTCTTGTTACATCTCAATGTTTATCCCATCCCTTGTATCCTCCCATTCCTCCCCCCCCCCATTTTCCCATTATTCCCCTCCCCTATGAACAGCTTTTTATCTTTTCATTTTTATCAGATGTGAGCTTATTGATTTCTCATGATTTTACAGATGTCTATGTTGATTGACATTAGAAAATTTCTTAGTATTCTTCATATGTGAAAATATCAAACTTCAGGGCAAGCAGGTAGCATATTGCTAATCTCACTACATGGGAATAGCTCTGAGACTGGCTGAGACAAAACGTATATGCATAGATAATGCTTCTTGTTGGGTACAGAATCCCCATGACTTATTATTAGATGCCATTCTTCCTATGGCATGAATGAATATTTACAGTTGTCTTTCTTCTGCTCATAAAAAGAGCAGAGATCAGACTTAATTGTCCTGTAAATCACACATACGCCATAGATTTATGATTTTAGGACTATATAATGCATGTGAGAAATTATTTGTTTTCAGAACAAAAGAACCTGACTCTGACACTGGATCAGACCTGACATGATTCATTCCTCTCAGCATGCTGGACACTGACATCCTGTATCTTTTACATTCCAGCACCAAGTGTTTCATTTGCTCTTCCTCATCAGAACATGACAGCTTTGAAGAAAGTTTCAGATCCCAATTGGTCCTGCATTTCAGATTATGCCACACAGGACTTTAATTAAGCCTGGACTTTCTCAACATTTAGAAACTGGTCCACAAATGATATTTCTAGTTTGTTTAACCATTTTGCCCAATTTTTATTTGGGCCCCTACAAAGGTATTATTTTTCCCAAAGCAGCTGGAAGAAAGCTTAAGAGAATGATGCTTCATTTCTCTTAATGGGGTTTGGGTAGGTTTTTATCCACCTTTCTTTCCAGAGCTGAGGCCTGAACCCAGGGCCTTGTGCTTGCTAGGCAAGAGCTCTACCACTGAGCTAAATCCCCAACTCCAGCTTGGGTAGGTTTTTGGATGACTTCTTGGACTACAGATGTTTATTTTCATTGGGAGTTAGATATAAATTGCTACTGGTCTTATTCAGAGAGAAAACAAGGTTGGACCCAGGGATGTCTCTCTTTTCCTTTATCTTTCTTTCTTAGGTTGTGGGGAGAGGCTAATAAAGATAGAAAAGGGGAATATAGAGGTATATAGGGATCATAGGACAAAAGGTATATCATTGAATCTACTCCTCAACTTAATGCCTTAATTGTTCACAAATTATTTTTAATTCACTGGCATAGAATTCTGTATTATGCAAAATAAGTCTACTTTTAATACATTGGTATGAATTAAAATTTAAGATTATCTTCACACACATTATATATATTTTTACTCTAGAATAAAATATTTTATCTATACAACTCAATTATAATACAAGATTTATTTCCAATACTTTGAAAGTGCTATTGCAAGTTACTTAGGATAATTAAGTAATACAAGTTAATTGTTAGTTAATCAAATCATGGTCATGACAATTACTAACCTATTCTCATCACAAGAATATACATTCTAGGTTTAACTGATAGTTATGATTCTATAGAAAGATAAGGTAAAATAGATAAGGTCTGCAAAAACCTCAGAGACCTACAGAACATTGCATTTAATGGTGTTTTCATTATTCTAAAGATTCTTTGACAAAAAGACAGGTTAACTCCTGGTAACACCCAGCCTACCTCAGAGAAGATGACGAATATCAATGAACCTGCTTATGAAGATGGTTTCAAATGTGGCAAAGCAACTACTGTGCAAAATGTCTTCATTTCTACCAAAGACAGAATTCTGCCTAAAAATGGGCAAGCTTGGATCCAGGCTGAGTCGACGGCTAAACTCTGCCAAGATGGGTAAGCAAGTCCTCAATAGGTCCTGCCTCACAAATATGTCTGTAACATATATTGGGCCAGAAGGCTGAAGATGATGATCCAAATTATGGAGACTTTTGATAAACTGTTCAGGCAACAAACTGTCTCTGTCATTTTATTATTTTGTAAGCTGCTAGTCTGAACTACCTGTTTACTCAGGTAATTAATTTTATTCCTTCTCAAATCTCTGATGGGGTTGAAGACAACATAGTTTAGTTTTACAATTAAGCTTTGCTGTTTAGGTGTTAAGATGTTTTTAGGTCTAGATATATGTTCTAATTTGATAGATATGAGATATAATAGATATTGATTTATGTTCAGAATTTTAGTTTCACTAAGCTAGGAAAAATGTTTTCTTCAAGGCTGACAAATATAAATAGACAAATACTATGAATGTAACATTCACATAATTCCTGATAGTTCTGTGATTCTTCTTGCTCTACGTAGTTTATTGTATATATGTGTTAATAATATAAATATATCTGTAACAAAGAAAAATAATAAAATATAATAATTTTCAAAGAAAGAAAAAACATATAATCCCTTAAAATGTGCTCTAATTTTATCTATATTTATCTATTTATTTATATACACACTGAAAAAGAAGTTTGCTAATCTGAGTTTTCTGAAAATAAATTCCCACATGATGTCAACTTTAATTAGAGAATTTTCTTCATACAATGAACAATGATTGAAGAGTGAAGAGTCTCATCACCACTCAAGATGCAGAAAATAAGTGATGGATGTTGGTCCAACCCTAAAGAAGTCAGTTACTTACCCACCCTCTCTAAGGCTCAAGGAATATTGAAGAGGGGCCAGGATGTATTGGGAAGCCAAAAAGTGAGGTGAACGCTCTGAGATACTACTTTGCAGCCTACATTCCAATATTCTAATAGTTAACACAAATCAACTGAAGTTGTAGGTAGGCCACACAAGCTTGGAACTATCAACATTTAGTCAAGGAACGCAGAAGGGTTCACAAGGCCCTAAACTTTACCTCTCAATTATCAGCTACTGATAGATTGGAAATGGAAGTTACTGTTACTGTTTTGTTGTTGTTGTTGTTATTTCCCCTCTACTCAACCCAGTAGGTGTCAATGAATAATTTTGAACAAAAGCTCAGAGAGATGACCCTAGTTAGTCATGTTGGGTCCCAAAACAAAATGGATAGATATGAACGTTTGAGAGGGATTTGTGGGAAGGAGTGAGGTTGGATTAGGTAGAGTAGGGAGATAAATGGTGAGTGTGGTCAATATAACATCATAATATGTGAAAATATAAAAGTGAAAATTAAATTTTGGTTTAAAAATTCCATTAATACATTATTGACGGCAAATAAAATTGGAATACCAAAGCGAAGCCTTAGGCTTGGCATGGAGGTTTGTATGAAGGGGCTCTATACTCTTACTCATGGACTACAGAGCCAAAAGAATGATAGTAATGACAATGTGCCTGAGGGGACAGAAATTAGATGAGAAGCTAAGATTTTTATTCTGCATGATTAAAGCTAAATCTCTATGATTTTTGTTCAAATCACACATACTTTGTATGTTTTAGTATTTGCACTTAAAACTATGAAATATAATACCATACTACTGAGAACCATAATTAATAGTTGAATAGATTGTTAGGGAAGTACTTCTAATATTGTACATACATAGGAGACCATAGTTATTAATGTTATCATCTTTGTGCATTAATGTAATACAGAAATTTAGAAAAGAAAATAATACAAATCAAGTAATTATAAACTTTTTCTTCTTTTAGTATGTTCGTGTGTATGGGATATCCATGTTTGAGTGATTGTGTGGTGGGGTACTTTCACATGTGTATGTGTGTTTGTGGAGGCTGAGGTTGATGTTGGGAAATCTTCTTTGATCACCTTTACATCTTATTCTCTCAAGCAAGCCCAGAGCTCTCAGAGCTGGCTGATGTCTCCTCTTCTGTGCTGAGATTACGGATTGGCCCATCAATCCACCTGGCACTTATGTTGGTTCTCGGCCCTGAAACTCTGGTCTTCTTGCATGTGGAGAAAGCAAATTAACCCCTCTGCATCTTCCTAGCCAAGATAACAGCCTTCTTCAAAGTTGAAGGTTGAGAGTAGACCCTCTGCTACTACACTGTATAATTAATATTACATACTACACTATATCATGACAGTAGAATTAAATACGAATTGCAGCATAGGCATCCTAATCAGTTTTCTTTGACTTTAGAAAGGTATGTGCCTTTCATATTAAGTGCACAAAATTTTAGATTCATAGATGTTTCTGCATAATATAAAAGGAAAAGAACCTTAGAAATACTGTAGTTTAGGCATTTATTTATAAAATATTCAGGAAATCAAGGGCCAGAATGATTCCTCTAAATCAGCTTAAGTAATTTGCTCATTAATTTACGACAACAATCTAGTCAATTATTCGTGTTGATGAGAACTGCATTCCGTTCCATGATAATGATCAACGTCAAGATATATTTTTAGAAATCTCACCCATCTTTTAGGATTTAAGCTGACTTGGAACAAAAGAAGATGAAATCTTCAATTGGGAATAATTAAATTGCCTCCTCCATTATAGAAAGTTTGGTCTTAGAGGAAAATCTGTAATTGGCTTTATGTACCCTTTTAAAATTAACTAGTGACATTTCCAAAATTAGATTTGAGGGATTAAGAGACAAAAATATAATAAAGTGGCTTATTTTACAAAGCCCTTGGTGGTAACATTACAGAGTACACAATGGTGATGTTTGTTCTGTTGTAAATACAATGCTGAAGAAATTACCAACTTTTGCATATTCTTAATAATATTAAGACCTCTTTAAAGTCTGAAGAAAAGAAAACTTCCATTTACATTTATTTCTTCTTGGTTCTAAATATAAACTTTTTAATTAGTGCAAACACTAGGAACTGTACTAATTAATCAGATAAAAGGGACCACATTTAGATCATCAATCACTTTTAAAGTAGGGTCTCAATTAATTAAATCAGTTACTATGGCAGTGAAACTGTGGACACGTTCAATAAAGCTACTTCTTAGGGAAGACATTTTAATAAAAATAAAATGTTCTAAAGTCTGTTTAGAGATGGCTCCATAAGCTGACCTTAGACAGTATTAGCTGCTTACCTAATGACTTTTCCTGTTCACCTAGTGTTCGTCCGGCACTTCTCTAAAATAGAGGTTTCAGGTTTCTCCCCCTACAAACCACTTTGAAAACTGAAATAAGTATTATATTTTAGTAAATAAAGGAAAACTAAACCTAATTTGAATGGAGATTAGCATAGAAATAGATTCAATTTTGCTTTGTCTTGCTTTGTTGTACTTTATCTTTGCTTGCATTTTCCATGACCTAGTTGGTTTTTATAGGATAACTAATAAAATAGATGGGAAGATAAGGAATTTGATGTGGACATAAAACAAAAACAAAGTTGTTTCATTAGACTCCCTCTTTAACTCAGTCTCTGTGTACTTAATAAAACCTCAAATTGTTTTTAACTCACAAGAAAATATATCTTTGAATGAATAGGATTCAGTAAGAAAAGAAATACAGTTATTTTGTGTCTGATATTTCAGCTCATCTGCCAAGACATTCTAGTTTTTTCCTCAACAGGGACAGTATCACCCTCAGTAAAGGATAAAGAGATTCTAGTTTTTTCCTCAACAGGGACAGTATCACCATCAGTAAAGGATGAAGAGATTAAGGCGAACACCTAATTCTCTATTTTCTGGGCTTTCTCTGCAAACTGGGGGCAGGACTGACTGGGAGAGAACCATTATTGTAAGATTAAACAGACCAATAGAGACTCCTACCTTCAAATACAATTCCTAGATTTAGCAAGAAAAAGTGTTTCCTTTTGGTAGCTCAAATTCTTATTTTCCAATTTTGAACTGCTGTATAGTGTTGCTTCTGAATTCCATCTGTATCTCTCATCTATTTCTGTTGAGTGAATTTGAACCTAAAGAGAAGAGAAGATTATTTCTTAT
This sequence comes from Acomys russatus, assembly GCF_903995435.1. Lineage (NCBI taxonomy): Eukaryota > Metazoa > Chordata > Mammalia > Rodentia > Muridae > Acomys > Acomys russatus. Next base: position 47,538,590 of record NC_067154.1, read on the forward strand.
ACGTAACCCACACATACTAGGAGGGAGTATTGTTTGTATTAGTTGGGCACTGTAGCTATTGAAATAACAGCTGCAACTTGCTCATTTAATTTAGCTGAAACTTATCAGTGACTAATTTTAGGTCTAATTTAATCTACTTGTGGGGAGCCATGACTTTCTCAGAGATCCTGATAAAAGACCAAAGGAAATCTTAGTCCTGTGGCCTTGCTCAGGAGTGGACTTGGCAAGCCAGTTTGAGGCTGGAGCCAGTTGCTTAGGGGAGTCAAGGTCAGGCTTGTGTCTGAAGTATCCCTTGTTCCCTTTGCCAACTGACTCAGCTCTCAGTTGACCTTGGCTGGTTTTCCCAATGCAAAGTGTACATGTGATATAGTCCTTATTAATAAGCTTGTTCAGCATACACTTTCAGCTTACAGAAGATTTCCGGGCCCCAGCTATTACCTTTTTTTTTTTTAAACTTCTATTTTTCTTTATTACCTGTTCTCTTTATTTCTCATCTGCAGTCCTCTATCTCAACTTCTTTCCAGGTAGGGACCCTTATACCTGTGATTTCAGACACTTACTCTTACTTAGTTTAACAACAGACATGAATTACTGGAAGTGAGGATGATATTGCTGCAGCCTGTGATAGACCATTGATCTCTAACTTGAAATAGGATGATCTATGTGGCTAGAAAGTTTTCAACTTTCTCCCTTAGGTCAAAATGATAGGAGTAGATATGTTCTTTGCTAAAACCTAGAAAGAGGCTCACAGAAGAATATGAAACACATAGTTATTCACACACTATTTTTCTTCCATAATAACAGATGCAATTTTGATAATAAGAGTTAAAAATGTTCATATTTTATATTTTAATCTAATATAATTCCCAGAACATGCATTGAATATTTTTAATGAAAAATATTGAATGAATGAGTAACAACATACATGAATATGTTATTCTGGCTGCACTGTTTTCAATTGCCTCCTTTAAGTTGTGTTTATGTGTTTTGTTTTATTTTTATTTATTTGTTCATTTTTATCTTTATTTATTTGTGTGTGTATGTTTGGCGTTTGATGATTGTTTGGCTTTTCTTTTGGTAGGTTGTTTGTTTATTTTGAAGTTCAACATCCTAGCATGTCAAGAGTAACAAGGCCAATAAAGAATTTGGGGTAGCAAAATCTTAATTAGTCTACATTATTTTTATATATTTCATACATCACAGTATATATATCTTATACAGTCTGTAATTGTGTCCTTGATTTTAAAACTGTAAATATGATCCTCTAAAGTGATGTGTATCAAAATATTTCACTTAAAGATTATCTCTAATCAACAGTTAATGAGTAATTCCAACATGTATGTATGATGGAAAAATAATTTCTATTACAAAGTAGTAGTGGCTAACAGTAGTGGCATAAGAATTATTATGTTCCATTATTGTTTTAAAACTCAGAAAGCTAACTCATTGTAATTAAACAGAAAAGATATTCAATTTTCTGATTTGAACGATAATGTGAATTTGTGATTCTATAGACTTTCAACAGGATCTTTCGAGTACTGTTCTAAATTTGCTGTCAAATGTAATTCCGAAATTATTGTTTTCTTCCACTCTGTCAAATTTCCTCTGTATCCTTTAGAATCACTTTTCATAAAATTTTTTCTTTAATCATATAATAAATAAAATATGAGGGCAGCATGGGCTACAAGGTTATGTATTAGAAATAAAGTTCTTTTGTTCTTTTTTCTTATTAAATATTTTTACACATATGTTTATATTATTAAACATATATAAAATAACCTATCTACAGCAAGGAGAACCATGAAACAATTAGGAATTATATAAATGTTACATTCATAGTATTTCGGCTACTTGGATTTGGTATCCTTAAAGAAAACATTTTTCCTATCTTGGTGAGTCTAAAATTCTGAATGTAAACCAATATCTATCATATCTCATCTCTATCAACTTAAAATATTCATTTAGACCTAAGAACATCTTAACCCTTAAGCAACAAAGCTTGATTGTAAGACTAAACTATATGGTCTTCAACCCCATCAGAGACTTGGGAGGGAATAAAATTAATTACCTGTGTCTACAGGGAATGCAGGTTAGCAGCTTCTCAAATGAGAAGATGACAGAGACAGTTTGATGCATGAACAGTTACTCTGAACTCTCTATAATGTGAGAGCACCATCTTCAGTCTTCTTTCCTATTATATCTGACAGACATATTTGTGAGGCAGGAACTATTGAGGATTTGCTTACCCTGTCTTGGCTGTGTTTGGCCATCGACTTTGAGTGCATCCAAGCTCGCCCATTTTAGGCAGGATTCTGTGTATGGCAGAAATGAGTACATCTTGCTTAGTGGCTTGTTTGCCACATTTGAAGCCATCTCAATATGGAGGTTCTTTGATGTTCATCATCGTCTAAGAGGTAGGCTGGGTGTTGCCAGGAGTTAATGTGTTTCATTTAAGTGCATATTTGAAATAATAAAAACATCTTTATATGCCACATTCTATATATCTCAGGTTTTGGAAGACCTTATCTAACTATTTTACCTTATCTTGCTATAGAATCATAGCTATCTGCTAAAACTAGAATGTATATTCTTGTGATTGAAAATAGACTAGTAATTTTTATGACAATGATATGATCAACTAAAAATTAACTTGTATAACTTACTTATCCTAGACAGCCTGCAATAACACGTTCAAAGTATTGGAAGTACCACACTTTCCTTCTGATGGACATGTCATTTTGTCGCATTTGAGTGGGACTTTTATAGAGCTTTGTCCTTTTCCTTTTATGATATGGGATCCTCCTCCCCATTACACATCTCTTCTTACAATCTGTGTTCTTCATTCCGTCTATCTGAAATTAGATACAACTCAAAACAGACAGACTCCTTTTCTCTTAAAGATTAAAATATTTTAGACAGCAAGGAAACACTCACAAATTTACTACATTGTTTCATTTGCAAACTAGAATCTGAGGTATGTAGAAGAGAATTTTTGAAAAGGAGATTGTATGCCACGTGAGTTAAAACCATGGAGTCTAAATCCTTGCTGTATTGACTCTAAGGGAAGAAAACAAAAAATTAATAATCATCTTTCTATTAAATTTTGATTATTATGTTCAAAAAAAAGTATTGGAAGTAAACTTTGCATTATAATTGAGTTGTATGAGTAGAATACTGCATATTAGAGTGGAAATATATATAATGTGTATGAACAATAATCTTAAAATTAAGTTCTATACCAATGTATATTAAATTAAACTAATTTTCCATCTATGTACAGAATTCTGTATTAGTGTATTTAAAATAATCTTGTGAGTAACAATTAAGGCATTAAGTTGAGGAGTAGATTCATGAATCTACTTTTTGTACTATCATCCCTATATATTTCTATATTCCTCCTTCTTTTTTTCAACCCCTATCTCCAAAACAAAGAATGAAAGATAATGGAAAGAAAAGATATCCCTGTGCCCAACCTTGTTTTCTCTCTAAATAAGACCCATAATAACTTTTACCCAACTCCCATGAAAATAAGCATCCTTGTGACTAAGCAGAAAAGACATTCAATTTTCTGATTTGAAAAAAAAATGTGAAATTTGGGATACTATAGTCTTTCAGTAGAATTTTTAGAGTACTGTTGTAAGTTTGCGTCAGTTGCAATTCCAAAATTACTTTTTTCCTCCACTCTGTGAAATTTCCTCTGTAGTCCTTAAAATCATTTTTAATAAAATGGTATCTTTAATCATATAATGAATAAATAATGACGGCAGTGTACAAGGTTATGTATTAGTAATAAAGTTCTTATAACATATTTTAAGATCTATACTTTTTATAGTTTTGTCTACAAAGAATATCTTCCAGACACAAAGCTTCTCATGACAGACCTCAGATAAATTAAAACCAAAATGAGAGACAGACAGAGAGAGAAAGAGAGAGAGAGAGAGAGAGAGAGAGAGAGAGAGAGAGAGAGAGAGAGAGAATATGAGAATTTGAAGACAATGACTACACCTGAAAAAAATATAAGACAATTGTGAAGAAAGCTAGTACAGACAGTTAAATAATAAAATGCATATATATCAACTAGGCTTAGGTCGTACCCAAATATAATTAGAAATATAAGAAATATTTACACATATATGGCAATACACATTCATGAAGACACATAAAAATGTATACATGTAATATTTTAATTGGCTGCTTACAACAGAGGAATTGGCCTGTGAGTGAAAATGATAATGCGGAACAACACAGTACAGGCTTTCATTGATACTCAGAATATACCAGGCAGACCCTCCCAAAAGGTAATTGTTTATAAAGGTAAAAAATGATGATCTATGAGGATGCAAATCATTTAATAATAGCTGTGAAGTGGTTTGAAGCATCATAAAGAAAGTATATGTCACAATTATGTAACTGTTTGGGACATAAAGAAAGTATATGATGTCACAATTATGTAACTGTTTGGGACATAAGAATGCATTCATACAAAACCACATCATTTTGGTTCTAGTTTATATTTATCAGACAAGTTATAAGTTGCGAAACAAGCTTTTATACCTTTTAAAAGAAAGGAAAAATGATTTATAAATAAGGAATTTAGAAATAAGAAATGATTCTTTGAACTCTCTGCTCAGTGATTTTTTTACCTGCTATGAAAATGCTTTCTAAGGGGGAATGCTTTCTCTGTTTGGATCTATTGCCATCTTAATGGCAAGCAGTGAAAGCTGTTCTAAAGCAGCATATTAAAAAGCTACAGTTGAGTGAAGGCAGCTTTTAACAACTGACTTTAAGACAGAGGAATAAAGACTAGCTACATGAAAACATATTTAAACTTAGAGTCTTCAGAAAGAAAACTATCTTTATTAGTGATTAAATCACTGGAGTTTGGAGTCATAGAGTTTATCAAATTAATATAATTTAAATGTGAAAACATTGCTTTGATTTCAGTGACTACCTAGCTTTTCATACCTATTGCTGAGCAATATACACTGTGTACTTGCATATGGAAAAGGGAAATAAAAGCAAGAATAAACATTAAGATTTTAGGATGCAAAAATATTTAACCTTCAATATGTACTTGTAATAAATGTGTAAACATGAAAACAAACAAACAAACAAACAAAGCACTAAATAGAAACCATAGTGTACAAGAATAGGACCTGAGGCTGACTCACTCAGTTCCTTTGTATTCCACATTAACCTCTATAAATTCATAAGGCCTTTGCTCCTGTTGATGTAGAAGGCCTTGTTTACTTGGTGTCCTCCTTCCTCTCTGGCTCTTACACACTCTCTGTCTTATCTTCCATGGGTTTCACTGAGCTCTGTGTGGTGAGGAGGATTTTAAAGAGGCATGCCATGCAACGCTACATGTTGCAATGTAGCCTCGTGTAATGTCTCGCTGTGGTTCTCTGTATTTGTTCTCTTCTGAGGGGGCGATGAAAAGGCTAAGGCTAACCTGTAACTCCCACTTGCCTAAGGACAGAAATCATCTGGACTTCTGGGATCTGTCCATGTAAGGTAACAGTCATGTGTTTTCACTTCAGTAAGTAAGGTTGGTTGCTCCCAAAGTGCACAGGATGTGCTTGATTACACATGAGGGTGAAGTATGTAGACAGGAAGTATAGTTGGCCCCTATTGGATAAAGAAGAGAACTCCCATGGCCTTGTGGGTTCTGCCATTATAAGCTCCTAATTCAGTGCCAGTCTCTGGGAATCCTGGTTATGGATATGCCCAGTGTCCATCTTTCTAGCCAGTATTAAGTAAAATGTTCTTTAATTGGACAATTGTGGATTTGTTCTCTCTCCTACCAATTTTCAGGTTTAACAGAAGAAAGCTTCTCTGATGAAGGCTGAAAAAAACACTGATCTATTAGTATAGGAGAATATCACTAGGAGTCCTTTTATGGGTATGTTTCCTCTTTCATTCATTCATTCATTTATTCTTTTCTTCTTCTTTTTTTTTGTTGTTGTTCTCTTGTATTTAGACTATGTTATTTGGTATCTTTCTACACTCCTTGAATATCTGGTTCTTAGTCACTCAAGCAGTTCAGGTATGTGTTACATCTCATTGAGTGGACCTTAAGACCAATCAGTTATTGGCTGGTTGCTCTCAAGCTTCATGCTTAATTTATCTTAGAATATCTTGCAAATAGTAAACCCCAGAAACAGTGAAATATATATATATATATGTGTGTGTGTGTGTGTGTGTGTGTGTGTGTGTGTGTGTGTACACACTTTTGTGAATTTGAGACCATCCTGGTCTACAAAATGAGTCTAAGACTGCCATGCTACACAGAGAATCCTGGTCTTGAAAAAAAGCAACTGCAAAAACGCCAATAACATTGAGAAATGGGTATAGCTATTCTTTTCCTCATTCTGAATCCATACACAAAAAGTGGAGTGGCTGCACAAGTAAAGACAGCAAAAAGCAAATACTGAGAGAGACCAACAAAGCTGCCTGTAGATGTTAGGAAATTATCCATTGACAATAACTTTGGAGACTTGATTATTACATTGTGGCATGAAGTAGGCAAACTGAGAAATCTGAAATCAAACTCCAAGAAGAGAAGAAAAGTGCTGCCTGCTCTAAATCTATGCCCTCTTCTCACAGTAGGAGCACCAGACATGTAGAATCACAGTTGTACCTCTTGGGCACTGACCTGCACTGAAACCCAATGGAGCAAACATACCCAAGCTATGCGTGCTGGGAGCCAAATCTGGGTAAAGAGAAACTTCCTTTTCAAAGGCAAATACAAGCTAAGACAGGTCCCTACCATAACCCTAGACACTGAAATCACAGGGAAACGGAACCACACAATACATTTGAAAAATAAGAGCTGTCCCAGTGGTAAATACACTAAAGTGGCTGGAGGGCTGGGAAATTCATAAAGGAGGTTGAACCCTGCTGTGGCAGCAATTGTTCCACAGGAAACCTTTTCTTCACTGAAGCACTAAATATGGAACAATTTAGCCTAACAATTTTCAACTGGAAAATACTAGGCAGTTTTTGACCAACAGAGTTAAATAGAAGGCTCAGACAAAAACAAATATGGCAGAAAAAGAAAGAATGAGCAGAATAGGCGAAGGATAGAGGATATACATATATATATATATAAACACCAGATTTACAATTCATCTCCACATAAGAAGGTGCATGAGCTGAGGGTGTAGAAAAAAACTAAATAAATTCTGATCTGAGAATTTCATAGACCTAGAAAAAAGGTTTGCCAATCAAATGCAGAAGAGATTATGATATAACAGAGACAAGACCAGGGGAGAATGTGATATTATGTTGAAATGTTAACATATAAAACAGAATATTTAAAACTTCAATTAAGAAATACAAAATTAGATATACAGGCAAATCAATGTGATAAACTGCAAATTATTTTTTCTGAAATGCTAAAAGCCAGGAGGGCATGAAGCTATGTAGGCTAACCTCTGTAAATATAATAATTACTAACCCAGATTACTGATACTCCTTGGGAAATAATGATTACAAAGCTATCCTTAACAATTAAATAAGAAAATCTTCCCATGGTAAAAAATGAACTATACAAATTTATTACCAGAAAGCCATCATTCCAAAGGAAGCAAAAGATGTATACACTGAAGAAAGAAATAAACACACCCAGAATACCACAGGGAACACTCAACTGTACTGAAATAGCAAATATGCAAATAATGATTAGGAAACTAAAAAATAATTAGAACAAGATTATAGGATCTGAGACATAAATGTGAATAACACACTAATTATTAATGGTATTAATTTTAAAATCAGGATATAGACTAAGAAATTGAGTTTCAAGACAGAATAGAACACTTTTTCCTCCAAGAAGCATAACTTGGACGAAATAGTGAAGGGAAATATTCTAAGCCTCCAATAAAATGGAACTTATTTTTTTAAAAGAAGGACAGCCATACTAGTATTAAATAAGTTGAATTTCATACAAAAATTAGTTAACAGGACAAAGAAAGTCACTTCATACTGATTAAGAAAATAATCCATCGAGAATGTAAAACAATTCTAAACTTGTATACACTGAATTTCAGTACACACAAAGCATTAAAGACTCAGATGGTTTTCAACACAGTAATAGAGGGTCAATGGCCATCTAAATAAAATGTACCAATAAATAGGAGCATTAAGTAGCATTATAGGTCAAACAGACTCAAGCTACCTATAAAATCTTCCACCAAAACATTGCATATTTGTAAAAGGATCTTTCTAAAACTAGACCACATCTTAGGAAACAAAGTGATTCTTACAAAATATAAGAGAGAGAGAGAGAGAGAGAGAGAGAGAGAGAGAGAGAGAGAGAGAGAGAGAGAGAGAGAGAATTGAAGCAGAAAGGAGAAGTACATTTTTGGATTAATTTTGATTGGGTTAGAATAAAGTTAGTACCAATAGAAATACAAACAACACACTTTACCTTTGGTCCTGTTCCTTCTCTAATAAATAGCACAAGGACACCTATTTGCCTAAAAATTAGTTCTCTTTGCCTTTTACTTTCAACAAGGCTGAGTAGGGCTCTGGGATATGTGTTATGGAAAGAGAACAGCACAGTGACTGGTTCTCTCAGATTCAAACAGAGTCTCAGGTTATCAGACTGACACATATTAAATCTCTGATTCTATAGCAATGAACATTCATGCCTTCTATACAGGAATATTACCAGGATTTGATTGTATCATATAATTTAATCTTTTAATTTTTACTTTGGGGAGATTTTGAAAGATCCATTGGTTAGATTATCCCACTTCTCACTAAGAATATAATATTGTGCATACTTAACAAAGAAAAGAAATAACAGATCATACACAAATTTATAGAACCTGAGCAATATATTATTGAATGATTAATAAGTCACTGAAAAACATGCTATAAAATGAGAAACATAAACATCAAGGCAGCCACTAACCCCATATGCACCAGGGAAGCATATTCATTATGACATCCAGTTTAGTGTTTTTGTGGGATTCCTATGTGAGAGGAAGTATGCCTTTGTTATTTGTGACTTCTCGTGGGCTTTCTAGTTTTAAAGTATACAAATAATATATTCAAGATATAATACAGAAGTGAAAAGATCCCCCTCTTTACAGATGAAAATTGGATCAAGGAAAGAAATTAAAAGATTTTCTGGAATTGAATGAAGATGAATACACAACTTATGGGGCCCAATAAAATTAGCTCTAAGAGGCAAGTTCATAGCACCTGCTGCAAGATGTGAAGGGGAAATAGTCGTGCATAACATGAGGCCATGCAAGCTTAAATTCATGTGAGGCCTACCCCATAAGAAAAAGCCCATGTCCTACATTGCCTGGATGCCCAGATATGGCAACTAGATCGCTCAGAGCCCTAGGGTGGAACCAAATATGACTGGGAAATAATCAATGGAATGATTCCTAATAATATTCTGCTATACTCATAGATTGGTGCATTGTAATGACTTCATCAAAGAGGCTTCCTCTGGAAGCAGATGAGAACAGGTTCAAAGACACATAGCCAGAAATTAGAGAGGGCAGAGATAGAAATAGAGATAGTGATAGAGATAGAGAGATACATAGATAGATAGACAGACAGACACACATACACACACACACACACACACACACACACACACACACACACACAGAGAGAGAGAGAGAGAGAGAGAGAGAGAGAGAGAGAGAGAGAGAGAGAGAGAGAGAGAGAGAGAGTCTAAATTAGAGATTTCCATCATTTGCCTCCCTCAGAGATTATGGAACTCTGTTGAAGATGGGGAAGAAATATTGAAAAGTCATGGGGGATTGAGGACAACAAGAGAACATGGTCCACTGAACCAACTGTGATGGACTCACAGAGACCGAAACAGCCAGCATTGGGCCAAAATGGGTCTGTACCAGGTCTTCGGCATATGTGTTTTAGCTAACAACTTGGTGTTTTTGTGGGACTCCTAATAACAGTAATAAGTGTATCTGACTCTTTTGCCTTTTCTTGAGATTCTTTTCCTCGTACTGTATTGCCTCATCTAGCCTCAATATAACGACTTTTGTCTTGCTCTGTTTTATCTTATTCTGTCTTGTCAGGCTTTTTCTCTGGAATACCTGGAGGGGTAGTGGATCTGGGGGAGAGGTAAGGTAGGGCATGCTGGAAGGAGCAATGGAGGGAAAATTGTGGTTGGGATGCATTGAGTGAATGAAGAATTTATTTTTTAGAAAAACATTTATTTTTGTTCTTTGTGAATTTCACATCATGCACCCAAATCCGAATCATCTGTCCCTCCCCTCATACCAGCTCCCCATCCTTTCAACTTCACTACAAATAGAGGGAAAACAATCTCATTGTGTAAGCTATAGTGTAGCTAGTGTGTCATAGTGTGTCCCATAGTATTCCTTTTGTCCACACTTCTCTGCTTGCAAATGTTCATTGTAATGAGTCATTGGTCTGGCACAAGGTCTCTGGTTTCTACTACACTATCAATACTGGAACCTCACTAGGACTGCTCTACTTTGTCCATGCCCTAGAGGCCAGCTCACATGCAGACTCCCACATCCAGAAGCAGCTCTCTTATGCTGCCCAGGTAAGATGCAAAGCCTGCTCTCCTGAGTGCTGCAGGGACAAGGGCCACTCTCCTCCTCCAATGGCCATGGAGTCAGCTGTCTTACATGCTGTAAGTAGCAAGGGGCTAGAGAGGGCATTTCTCCCTTGCCTTTGTCACCACATGGCAGACAAGTGATGGGGCCAGCTCTCACACACACATACCCTCAGGGCTTGCTTACCCACAATTCCTGAAACCAGGGCCAGCTCTTCTGTGCTTCCTGGAAGATGTGCAAGGCCTGCTCTCCAGATATTGCAGCTGACTAAAGGTTGGATCAGCTTTTCTACTTTCACACCTCCACAGGGCCAGCTCTACCAGGATGCCCAAGCAGAAAGTAGCCAGTCTTTGGTGAAAATAGATCTCTTCTGCTTTAGGGCCACAAATCTAGACATAGACCATAGTGGCAGTACAGGCTAGGACTCTACCCTGGTCCTATGTGGTATCAGTGGCTACTCACATCAGGCTATTTCTCACTACCTTGAGTGTCCAGTTCTACCTCTCTTTATTTTGCCTACATCTTTTTGTTTTTCTTTCTATTCCATTTTCTGCCACTTATTTGCTCCTCTTAGTGGCATCTAGGGTCTCTAATTGTCCGCAGTGTTCTCAAGAGTGCTCTGCCCCATCTGTGCATTATGGCAACAGACAGAGGTCATCTCAGGCATGACTTGACCTCCACTGGTTTGCATGAGGCTGGATTGGTGATCTCAATTTAGCCCCCTATCCATGCGCCATGACACCTGACTCTCTTGTCATCTTGGTCTTGCTCCTTGCCTGTGCCCACCTGCTTGGCCCCATGCATGGGTTGCCTAGACTCTGGCTTGTTTCCCATGCTGTAGCCTTACAGTCCTGTAGGGCCCTGGACTAGTGGTCCTCTCTGGCTAGCTCCCTGTCTTAGCTCCCTGGCACCAGACTGGTAGTCATCTCAAGTTCATGATTTTTCAGGGAGTCTTAGGCTACTAATCATTTAGATGTTCACAAGTCAGAACCCTGAGTGTAGACATAGCCTCTCTCTTCTCTGACATCTACTGATGTGACACAGAAGACACACTTCCTATGCCTGTAGGGGCAGAAAGAAGAATCTATTTTCAATAAACAAAACAAAATAAGCAAACAACTTGGGGAGAATTCATTTTAGCAACTTAACAGCAGAACCAAAAACTCTCAAACAAAAGGAAAAAAATCACACCCAGGAGAAGTAGACAGCAAGAAATAATCAAACTGAGGGTTGAAATCAATAAAACAGAACAATGCAAAGAACCAGTAGAACAAAGAGCTGTTTCTTTGGGAAATCAATAAGATAGACAAACCTCTATCCAAATTAGCTAAAAGGAGGAGAGAGAATATCAAAGTTAACAAAATCAAAAATGAAAAAAGAAGTTATAACAACAGACACTGAGGAATCTAGAGAATAATAAGAACATATTTTAAAACATGTACTCCACAAAAATCTAAAATAAATGGATAGTTTCCTCATTATGTACCACTTACCAGAGTTCAATCAAGATCAGATAAGCAATTTAAACGGAACTATACACTTAGTGCAATCAAAGTAGTCATTAAAAGTTTCCCATCCAAAAAGCTCAGGGCCAGATGGTTCCAACATTGGATTCTTCTACACTTTCAAAGAATTAAAACTAATATTTCTCAAGTTATTCCACAAAATAAAAATAGAAGTAACATTTATTTTATGAAGCTACACTTACCCTGATACTCAAACCGTATAAAGACCCAGCAAAGAAACAGGTTTACAGATCAATTTTCCTTTTGAGCGTACATGCAAAATTATTCAATAAAATACTTACAAACTGAATCCAAGAACATATCAAAAACATTATCCTCCATGATCAAGTAGGCTTTATCCCAGATATAGAGGGATGATTCAACATACAAAAATGAATAAAGGCAATCTATCTTATAAACTACTGGGAACTGCCACACATATGCACATACACAAAACCATCCCCTTATATTCAGCAAAGCTCTTTGACAAAATTCAATACCCCTTAATAGTAAAATTCTTGAGAGATCAGCGAAACAGCGGGTATACATAGACATAGTCAAGACAGCTGACAAAAAGCCCATAGGTCACTTAACTAATTGGAGAGAAACTCAAAATGACTCTATAAAACACAGTGCTTGAATTTAGTTTAAATTTATAAAACTTTAATAAAAAAACAGTAATACAAATATTTTTATTTTAAATAATTTCGAGAGGGGTTTAGGGAGGATTTGGGCATATGAAGAAGTGACTCTGGAGTAAGGAAAGGGATGCTGTACTCATTGGACCTGCAGGGATCATCCTTAGGTATTTTCTGAGACCCAAGCTACAGACAGTTGTAATCACATTACCCAACAATAGCCATTTATCATATGTCCGGATCTGATGCTGCCTTTTCATTCAGGAATAAAAAGATACAGTTGAAACTTAAACATATATTACTCACCTTTCAGCCTTTATCTGTTAGCCTAGGACTAGAATATTTTCAGCCTCTGAGACTTACTGCTGAGTAATTTCACACTTTCCAGTTCTTACTGAACTCTGGCTGGCTGGTTCAACTCAGTTGTTCTGTCTCCAAACTCCTTTCCAAGTTGAGTCACTCAAACTGGCTTCTCTCAACTTCTCACTGAATTGCTCTAATTGGAATTCATGTGTCTCAACTCCATGAACTGAACTGTACTAACCTGTACTCTCCTGACTGCATGGTCTCTACTGTATTCATGTATTCATGTACTCTCCTCCACTGTACTATACGGTCTCTTCTACTCTCTGTGCTGCTCTTAAGTAACCTCTCTCTCATAAGAGTTGGGGTATCCTATCACTGACTTAATCTGCTAAATCTTTCTCTGACTTTTCAATTTATTTGTCCCTTATTTAGATGTCATTGCTTGGGACTAAAGGTATATACTGAAAGTACATCTGTATTCCAGCTAGAGGAATTAAGTTGTATATTCCAGTTGAATCACACAAATGATTCCTTTATAGAGTAGCCATGTTATAGGATTAAGATTACCATAACTTCTAAGAGTCTCTTTATTTGTTACCCCAAGTATTATGTATTTTAATACTAGGAGAATAGGCATCTATTCTTACTGCAACTTGATATGCCAAGGCTGCTTGATATCCATGGTTGATATCTCTTTTTCTGAAGAGAAAGGGAGGAGAGGTAGACTTGTGGAGAGAGTGTGTGTGCAGGAGTGGGAACTGAAAGGAGAAGAGGAAGGGAAACAGTGGTTAGGATGTCTGGTGCTTTGAATAAGTATGGCCCACATAGAGAGATGTGTTTGAATGCTTGGCCTGTAGGGATTGGTACTATTAGTAAGCATGGCCTTTTGGAGTAGATGCAGCTTTGTTGGAGGAAGTCTGTCACTGTGGAGACAGGCCTTGAGGACTCATATGTGTCCAAGCCACAACCAGTGACACAGTCCACTTCTGCTGCCTACAAACCAGGATCTAAACCTCTCAGTTCCTTCTCCAGACCATGTCTGCCTAGACACTGTCATGCTTTCCACTATGATGATGATGATGATGGACAAAGCCTCTGTAACTGTAAGCCAGTTCTAATAAATGTTTTTCTTTATAAAAGTTGCCATAATCATGGTGTCTCTTCACCAGAACAAATAAAGCCAAAAGTAGGGCTATCACCATACCTAATTTCCAGTGCTACTACAAAGCTATAGCAATAAAAGTCCATGCTAGTTGATTCCATGGGTTTTCTTGTGGTGTCCTCAATGACTCTGGCTCCTTCATTTTTTCCCTCCTTTTCTCCTGCAAGATTCCTTGTTAGCTTTTCTTTTGTATCATTATATTCTTGTCATCTTTCTCTAGTGTTCATGTTTTTTCATCATTGATTGATTTCTATGTTGTCTTAACTGAAGCAAGAATGTAAGAACAATCTCCAAACAATGAGCTGACGTTCTCTAAATGCTGCAGTCTAACTTGTTCATTTGTTCCTAAATTCAAACTACACTCCCGCTCCTAGATCTGTATGCTAGGGTTTTATTGGCAGCACTTTGGGATACAGTTTTTGAGAAAATGAAACTAGAGGTTTGCAAACAAAACTAGATCCTGCTGGAGCTGTCTTTGTTCAGCTCATGTAGGCAGTCATGGGAAGCCCTGGAGGTCTCTCAGATCTGTACGAGTTGCTACAGGCAAAAAAAGAATCCTGAGAATGGGAGAAATAGTCTTTCTAGAGAAGAGCACAACAAATTTTTATCCAGCACCAAATGGACAGCTCAGAATACATACATACAAGTAACAGTACTACAGACTGAGCAATTTTTATTTAGGAAAGTGTGTGTGTGTGTGTGTGTGTGTGTGTGTGTGTGTGTGTAACAATAATATAAAAAAACAGGCCATGAATTTGAGAGAAAACAAGTGGTTAAAGTGTTTGAGAGTTTGGAGAAAGTAAAGGGAAGGGAGGAAATGATGTACATTTTTAATAATCTCAAAATAAAATATATTTAATTTGGATCCTGAAATTCAGTAATAACAAAACCCAGTCTTTTGTGGCATTTGAAGGTGTTATGAACCAAAAAAAAAAAAAAAAAAATACTCTTCAGTTGAAAGGAGTAGTTTTTTTTTTGATCAGAGGCATTTGTGAGGTTGAAGCTATCTTTGAGTATTCACTACTACCCAGTGTGGCTGTTTGAGGCATGGATGTCATGGTCTTTTGAGGGAAATTACCTGTGTATTCACTAGAGTCCTATCTGCTCACATGCTTATCTACCTCTTTTGTTTTAGTTTTTCTAAGACTAGCAAATAACATCTCACTTATCTCAAACACTAAATTTAGTGTAATTTTAAGGTAAGTTTTTCCTTAATTAAATCCTATCTTAAGCCTTGTGTTCAATAATTCATTGGATACACAATACTGAGGAATCAATTAAAAAGCTAGAAAAATACTAGAACCTGGGAAACAGCTGGCAATACTTGTATCAAACTGCATGATGGATGCATGGGAGGATACAAGGGATGGGATAAACATTGAGATGTAACAAGAATAAATTAATAAATAAATTTTAAAAAAAGAGAAAAGAAAAAGGATGCATCTCAATTAGAACAGTATTAACATTTATTTTTTAAATTTTCATGCAAAGTTCTCTCTCTCTGTCTTTCTTCCTCTCTTCCTCTGTTTCTATACCTCTCTCTCTCTCTCCCTCCCTCTCTTTCTCTCTCTCTCTCTCTTTCTGTGTATGCGTCTGTCTGTCTATTATCTATCTATCTATCTATCTATCTATCTATCTATCTATCTATCCATCTATCTCTGGGGTACCATTTCTCTCTTTCATTTTCTCCGCATGCTCACTTAATAAACCTCATATATTCTCAGAAACCAATTGCCAAATCTACCCCAATTTTCAATAGCTCTTTTAGATCCACAAACTGCTGTCCTAGTCTGGTAGCAAGTTGATTTAATTGTGCTTTTAAAAGAACCATGGCTACACAGGATGAGGCTGTCTACTTTCTCTCTGTAGACTTCAAGTCCTGGGCTTTGTGTTCATGCGTCTGTATTCTGCAATATTTTGATTTGTGTTTTGGACGTACCTCTACCTTCTGACAAGCTGCCAACTACTCATGTACAAAAACCTAGCAGAAAGCACACATTTTTCAAGTTTATTTAGGACACGCTTCTGAATTTCAATTAGCACAGCTGCATGAAGCAGCTTAGTGAAATCTTCCCCAGGCTCCACTTAACCACATTATCTAATTTTGCTCAAACACAGAAACTAGATTCAGGTCTAAGGAAACATGTTGGTCAAATTATTTTTATGTATATAGACATTTTCATGTTGATTTGTAAATTTGTATATCATTTACTGAAACACTGTAGTAACTACGTATGAACTCCATGCTTGAAGAAGCAGCCAGAGATGATGGTACTGTTTGAATTCCTGTTGCTTATTAAGTAGATCATTAAAACAGAAGTGCTTGTATTCTACATGAATGTACTTTCAATAGTAGTGGTTGTTTAGAGTGACCAGGGAGTGGTAAAATGCCACTGCAGTTTCACCGGTGATGGCCTTAGCTTTCTTGTATTTTTTTTTTTTCTTTATTGAAAGCCTGTAGCTTGGCAACGTAGAATCTATCACCCCAGTTTCATTTCCTGTTCCACCTTCCATAAATAACTTAATCTGATTCACTCATCTTCATCCAGAGTTCTCAAAATAGAAGAAGTATTTATTCTGTCATAGAGGTTTCCTAGAAACAACCCTTACCTACGCCTAGATCTTTCAATGCTGTCTTTAATGGCCTTGGGAGTGGTGCATGTATCTTCATGTTTAACAGCTTCCCAACAGAGAATTAGAATTACAGGGCATTTGAGGTGTGGTATGAAAACCTAGTACGGTGGCAACTTCCTAAAATACATGAAGGTGATCCTAAGGAAGTCTTCAAATAGTAAGAGAGACTGAACCATCACTGGCTACCTTCTATCACCAAAGCTTCCAGTCTTGGGACTCAGTTTTACCCAACTGAATTGATGGCCAAAATGGGCCCATGGAACTCCAAACAGCCTTGGCTGTTGCTAAGACAACAGGTTGTATTCCACAAACTGACACTAAGGCCCCAATGCTGAAGATAGCACCCCTGCAAGACATTGAAAATGGAGAGGTCCTGTTGCGGCCTACATAGAACCTTCAACTCTGACTGATAAATATTCTATGGCTATGGTGGCACAAACCTTGTGGGAGTATCCAAAAAACATCTGATTTGACATAAGTCACACTCCATGAGATGGAACCTATCCCTGACACTTTTTGGTAATCATGAACCAGAGACTAGGTAGCCCAGAGCCTGAGAATGAAAAGACATACAGAGACTCACATTCAGACATATTTAGAGAATGAGAGACCTTACAACAAACAGCTTTAAATGTCTAATTCCTCTCCTCAGAACTGAAGGAACTCTGTAGAAGAGAGGGCAGAAGAGCTGGAGGAGACTGAGGAGGTGGGGATGCTAGGTGAACAATGCCCTCTAAAAGCACTGAGTCAAATTCATATGAGCTCACAGGACTGAGGCAGCAATCTTAGGGCCTACACAGGACTACACCAGGCCTTCTGCATATATACTATAACTTTTAGTTTAGTGATTTTGTGAGGTTGATGAATAGGTAAAAATGTATCTCTCTGATTCTTCTGGCTTCTCCTCAGGCTCTCTTATTTTTCTGCTGGTTTGTGTTATCCAACTTTGATATGATACTTTTGTTATATCTTATTATATTTTATTTTGTTATTTTTAGAAAGATCAAAAAAAGAATGGAAGACTTGTATATATACCAACAAAGTAAACCTGAACAGTGACGGTGAAGACAATCAACCAAACAAAACACCCAAAACAAACTAACAAACAAAACATAAAATTTCTCAACATTTTCTTACCTAAATGTTTCTCCTCAGATAATATTTTCAGTCACCTGGTATAGGATCCATGTGTCTTTGTGTTTAAATCTCCTCAGGGCTGTGTGACAGAGAAGTTTTTTAAGCCTATATACTGTCTGTTTGCAGACCCAAATGAGTCAGTTTCTCATACTGAGGCAAATTACTTTAGAACATGCTAATTTAAAGCATTTACCCTAAAGACTAATCAGAGCCTACAAATTATATAACAAGTTGGACAACACCATCACATCTATGTGTAAAGAAGGAGGGACTACAGGATATTTAAGAAAATCTGAGTAATGGGATGATGAAAACATACAAGAACTATGATCTGAGGGGAAAAAAATCACATATTCACAGCAGACCGAAAATTCACGGCACATCTATAAATTGTTTTGCGAGTTACTGGTCAGGTACTACAGGAGTTAGAATGGAAGGCTATAGTAAAACAGCATTAATATGCAGCATAAGTATAACCTGTTCTTTTTCTGTATTAAAAGTTCTCAACTTTATTAACTATATTTATAGATATGAAATACATGAGCATAAGTATTTATATCAGATATAATTTAAGCCATAATTATTATAAATATTATTACAATAAGATCATTTTGGCTTGTAACCATTGTTTTCGAAATGAGATTACATATTATATAGATATATTTATAAGTAAAATGATATGAAAATTATATCTTCTAAACTGAAATAGTATGGCAAAGATTCACTAATGTACATATAATGGTATTTTCATTTAAAGATTCTTCATTTTACCAAATATAAATTTAGAAAATGTACTTTTCACAATTAATACTTCATTTTATTGTTGCTTACTTAAATTTCAAAATCCGGTTATTATGTAGAAATCATAAAGTATGATGAGTTACAATTGTCAGAGAAACTGGTATAATGTATAGCACGTCATTCACAATGGGATGGAAATCGGATTGACTAGATTTAATAAACCGACAGACATTAATATTACTTGCAAAGAATAATGGGTAGTGTCCAGAGAAATTTGGAAATAAAATGCTCTCTTTAAATTCCCTTCTTGTTGCAGAACCTCATAAATAAAGAAAAATCCTATAAAGCTCTTTGTTTGCTTATTACAATCATCGTATTCTGACTCTGGACAATTTGGAGTCAAATGGACTGGTTGGAAAGGAAGAACTTTTAGAGTAAGGATGCAGTGGAGGGAGGGAAGGTGTCACCAGTATGATCAACATAGAATTTCACTTAACTGTCCTCTAATGCTGTCAAATGTAAAGCTGAAATAAAAGCAACCTTTGTATCACCTGTGATCATCCACTGACTAACTTTTCCCTGTTTCTTGCACTAGAAACTGTGTTTTAATCATTTCCCTGATATATGCAATGGAGGGAGGTGCCAGAAGGTCATTGATAAAACTCTGGGACTCAATCTCTTCCAAATCTCAAAGGAGTAGGCGAGAAAATGTGACTAAACTCTCTCTCTCTCTCTCTGGGTCCTGTTTAAGTTATTTCATTTATAGAGTTGGAGAATAGAAAAATATGTATTGGCTCTTGGAGATTGCAGGAAAAATCACTCCTTTCATGCCAACATGGAGACTAACAATAACGCTATTCTTCTCATGCCTGCATGGACTGATTCCAGAGACGTGAATGGGAATCACTATATAACTGAAAGACAACAAAGCCAAACACATGTAAGAGGTAGTGAATTCAAAACGTAATGTATTTTGGAAATTATCAAAAGTATATCAAATAAATAACATTAAAGAAATGTTATGTATTAGGTGTAGATATATGTGTAGATGATAACTCTTTAATTTTACTTTAAAGATTTTTTTTTTTAAATTAGGTGTGTGTATCAGATACAGAGACTGCATGTTAGTGCAGTTGTCCATGGAGTTCAGAAGAAGGCATTGGACCCTCTGAAACTGGAGTTATAGGTGATTATCAGCTGCCCAATGTGGATGCTAGAACTTTAAGTCCCGCACTAGAGCAGTATGTTCTCTTAACAGTTGATCAATCTATAATTGGGTGGAAAACCCATTCAACAAGAGAAAACCATTCATGGTTAGAAAAAAAAAAAATAGCCAACTACCCAGAACAAGTAAGGTCATGGATCTTGGAGAAGAATCTACAAGCACTGCCTCAGTAAAATAAACCAGCACAAGACTTAATTGCACACCTATTTGTCACAAATACATGTAGCTCTCACCATGATTCAAGGAAGCTTCTCTTTACAACAGATGGAGATCATTACAGAAAACCATAGCCAATCAAAACTTAAAGTTTTTGAAGCCTACCCCAGAGGATACATATGTAGAATAACATCCACAACTAAGACTCGTGAGACATTGTGGAAAGACAAGCGGAAAGATTGTAAGAGCCTGAGGATCAGGGAGGTTTCTGTAGGACTGTCTTCTAGGATATTCATAAGCTAAACCCATGGTATCTCATCAACATGATTGCCTGGCCATTAACTGAGCAAAGACAACAATAATAAATTTGATTCTGGGAGCAAAGACAACATGATAAATTTGATTCAGGGAGAACCCATAAGGCTTTCAGCCCTAGATGAACAACTACCAGCAACTAAGGAATGATTAGCAGTCTTCCTCAGAGGACAGCACACCAATCGGTTATCTGATGCCATATGGTCAGCCCTGAAAAAATTATATATATATATATGTGTGTGTGTGTGTGTGTGTGTGTGTGTGTGTGTGTGTTTGTGTGTGTTTGTGTGTTGTATATGTACATATATTATACACACACACAAATAACATTATACAGAGTGAGAAGATTGGATTTATGTTTTGGAGAGTATGTGTGTGTGTACATATATGTATATAATAATAATTAATCAAAACTAGAGTCCATGAATTTGAAATAGACCAAGAAGGGATATATGGGAACCTTTGGAGTAGGAAATGGAGGGGGAAATTGTGCAATTAAAAAAAAAAGTTCTGGGGGCTAGGAAAATAAAATTATTTAGTAGTAATTAAGAAATGAGAGGAAGATAAAATAATATTTAAGAATTTGCCTTGAATTCCTTATCCACTTTTAGGCAACAACCTACCATATAAATTTTCTTGCTTCAAAAATGTCAGGAAATCCTTAAAATGAGCTCTAATATAATATACTGTTCAAAACATATAAAACGATTTTAATCTATTTAACTGTTAATGCACTTTAGATATATAGCAAGATAGAGAAGAAAACATAGAAAGTTTCTGTATTTCTTCAGTTTGGTAGATGAGCAGCCCCAGCTAGTGCCAGCACCCTTCACTCTGTGGTGCATTTTCAATATCTGATGGCTCTGTATTGTTGCTCTGAAACTACTCTGTACATCAGGGCTCTATCTTGGTATTGTAGATTCTCTGGATTTGGTCAGGGTCCCATACTATTGTCTGTAATTTTTTTACTATCAAGAGTACTTTAATTCTGCTGAAGACCCTGTTCATCCCTCCCTTATTCTTAACCTCTGGCCCACTACTAAACCATGCACTGTCTATTGGCTTGCCTACACTGAGTGTCACACTGAGTCATCTTTATATTTACTTTGATACCTCAGTTCCACATATATGTAAATTTCCATCCTGTTTTTTTTCATGACTTGCTAGTTTGTTTTTTAACTCGGTATTACATAATTTCTCATGATGTGCCACTGTTTGTTTGTTCCTTCTCTACTGAAGTATATTAGTTGCTCCCAAGTGCTGACAGCTATGCAAAACTTCCTGTTGAACCATCCATGTTCAGGTTTTCAGTTCACTTGGCACAGAAGTATAATTATTGAATCATAAGTTAACAACGTTAGTTTTGTTGAAAAGGACTCAGTTCATCTGTCTTCAATCATGCTATGGCTAGTTTGCATTAGCATCATCTGTTTTTGGTCTGACATCAGCATCAGGGTTCAGTATTTTCAATAGTCTACATTTTGGTCTTTTTAATACATTACACAAGGTTATCATATATTATAATTTCACACGAAATTTTCCCAATAGTATTTGCTGTGCATCTTTTTATATATTTATTTCTTTAAATAATATAAATACAAAAGAAAAACAAACAAACTTAATACAGACCAATAACAGCAACAGATAATTGAGAATGTAAGGTAATTATAAGAAGAGTAGGGTTCTAACCTCATAAAGATATAAAGGGTTTGGATATTTTCCATGTTTAATCCGTTGTCATGGAATCATTATAAACAAAAGACAAGATAATATGTCAAAATACTATTGAAGAAAGGAGAACATTAACTTAGTCACTGAAGTGGCAATGTCTGCTTAATCACTATACTTTAAAGAGAACTAGCATACACTAAGAACAACACACCAAAATCAAAGTCTCACAACATGCCAAGCATTTTTCAAATAAAGTGAGAGGCACGATGCTCAGTTACTTCTTCAGAAATGCTAATTAGCCGTGACTGGAAGCTACAGAAGCCTTACCTGAGAGCCAGCCTACTTACAGAAAATGTTTGTGTGTGTTAAGGAAAATGGCACTGTTCCAAAAAGAAATCTTTCATGTGAGTATTAAAGAGGAAAAAAGAAACACAGCAAACTTCCGTCTTAATTGCAAATATCACAAAGGAACTTTGAAACCCAGAGGAAGGAAACAAAGCAAGAGACTGGAAGTGATAAGAACGAAAGAGACATTTTCAAAAAGAATTCCCTTAGGGAAAAGGATGAAATTACAGCTATGCTTTAAAGAAACCACACTGGAGTTTCTAATTTACATCTGACAATAATACTTTCTGATCACAGATATATAAGAAAAATTTGCAGGGTTTACATTTTTATCCTGTGCCAATAAAACCAAAGAGTCTGTGCCAGGTAAGCAAACACTGATGTTGCTGCTCCATTTTAAGGTTTACAAGGAAAAGTCTGGCACAAAGATCATCAGTGTTTTACATGAAGAATAAAAAATTTCAAATTCAATTCTGAAAGAACAAAGGGGTACGTTGCACATTTGTAGTTCTTATCATTTTATTCCTTTTCATTATTTTACTTTTTCTGAGTTCTAAGGAGAGGTACAGTTTTTATTATTATATTTTTTAATGTTTCCCATTGAAAAAGCATTGATTACAGCATTTCTGACCTCCCTTCCCTTCCTCAAGCTCCTTCAATACTGCAATCAAGTTGATAGGCTCATCTTAAAAATTATTATTGCTGGGCGGTGGTGGTGCACGCCTTTAATCCCAGCTCTTGGGAGGCAGAGAGGCAGGCAGACTGCTGTGAGTTTGAGGCCAGCCTGGTCTACAAAAGTGAGTCCAGGACAGTCAAGGCTACACAGAGAAACCCAATCTTGAAAATACCAAAAACCAAAATAAATAAATAAATAAATAGTATTATTGTTACATAGATGTGTATGTCTGTGTGCATAAGCAAATAAATATAAAGTAAGCCTGCTGAGCCCATTTTTTTTTATTGTGAATATTTGGTTTTAAGGCTATGTATTGGACAACCAATAATTGGCTCGTATCTGGGAGAGGCTAATTCTCCTTGTGTCAGGCGTTAATTACCTGTAGTTCTTTTCTTAGGGGTGGAATCCTGCAAAAATTAAAAAAAGTCCCCTTCCACATTAGCATGTTCACTGATATCACCATTCATCTTGTCTTATTTATGCAATCTTTTCTAGGAGAGACTGTTTCAAAGCAGGCTTCCTGCCTACTGGCTTTTACACTGCCCCACCCCACCCCCGCCCCTGCTCCATTCTGTGATGTTTTGTAAGCCATTGATTGAGAGGCTTTGATGTATACCTAGCCATGGATGCTGGGCTTGCTACGATTATGTTACTCCCTGTATTATGTGCAGTTGTCTTCTGTGATGACATGCATTTCCTGTAAAGAGAAACCTTTTTTATGAGGGGTGCTAGCTACACTGTATCTGAGGATTTGAAGCTAGGAACTGCAGATCAGAGAGAACATCAACATTTGTTTTCTGTGTATCGGTTACCTCGCTTGATATAATTTTTATAAGTTCATTCATTCAATTGTAAATTTCATGATTTCATTTTTTTTTTTTTTATTTCATGATTTGTTTTTCTTCACAAGTCAATAGTATTCTTTGCGCACATGTGTCACACTTTCCTTATCCACGCTTTAGTTGAAGGATATTTAAGTTATTTCCATTCTTGGCTATTGAACATTCCTAAGCATGTCACCTTATTTGGGCACAGGCCAAGGAATGGTATAGTTGGCTAAATACAATGAATTTATGTTTTACTTTTGTATTTTTTATTTTTTATTAATTTATTCTAATTGAATATATAGAAAGATGTCTCGGCATACGTTTGTATTAGATGTTTCTACAGAAGCCGTCCTTAGTCCTCTCTTATTACATAATATTTATTCCTAACAGTACCTTGAGATGCTTGTTTTTGTTAAGCACAAAACGTCAGATGTTAGCAAATTAAAATGGAAGTATTTGTTTTGGCACTCAGTTTGTGTGTGCAGTTCCTCCTGGTAGAGAAGGCCTAGCTAGTGGCAGGAGCGTAAAGCAGCTGGTCCCAACGCATGCACAGTCTGCAAGCAGAGAGAGATAATGCTGATGCTCTGTTCTCTCTCTCTCTCTCTCTCTCTCTCTCTCTCTCTCTCTCTCTCTCTCTCTCTCTCTCTCTCTCCCTCTCAGTCCCCCCTCTTTCGTCTTCAGACCAGAAACCTGATTGATAGAATTCTGTGTCTCATATGTAAGATGGGTCTATAAACCTCAGCTAACCCAATGCAAAGCTAACGAAAACTTTCTGGCAGATATGCACAGAGGTTTCTTTTCATGATGATGCTAAGCCTGAATGAATTTGTAACCAAGAGCGATTGTTAGATTGGTGAAAACACTAACATCTTCCCTCCTTGATGTATCCCCCCATGTGACAATACACATATGGTTATATGCAGCATACCAGACCCCTATTGGAGTTTCCATATTTAGAGCTCACCTATTGACTCTCTTTGATCCTTTTTTTTAAAAAGGAGAACAGTGTATTCCATAACACCAGTTCTTTTTTTAACTGTGTGCTGTGTGCCTGCATCAGTAGGACTCTTTTATTTAGTTCCTGTTCCCTTAATTGTCTGTGTAAAAAAAATTGTTTCCATTTCTCACCTTTCTCCTCACTCTTTATATTTTCGATTTGTTATTCCTGACTGCAGGAACTCATATTCTTCATAAGACTTTATTTTTAGTTGTTTTTCTTTCTCTCACTTATATTGAGAATTATACTTAAAGAAAGTCAACAGAGTTCACTGGGAAATGAATTAATTTTCTCTTGGTGTATTATCTTTACCTTCCTTGTAAAGCTAGGCACCATATTTACATATGAATATAATTCTGTGTACTGCAGTAAAATGTACTCCCAATAGGAAAAAAAATGTTGGCATTTTAGAATGGAGAATTATCTTCAAAGGTCAGGTTTATCATAAATCATCAGTTATAAAATATCAGCCAAATCTTTACTTCTGTGTTGGTTGGCCTTTGGCCATGTTAACTTGAGGTCCTGGATAAGATGAATACGATTTCATCGGAATTAAAGCAGCTTTTTGTGCTGCACAAATGGTTTCCTCACAGTGCAACTAGACTGCCCCAGTAAGAGTCTTTAAATGTAGTAAATGAACTGGTCTATTTGCTTGAAGCCAGCGACTGTTTCCAGCTGATAAATTTGATTGCTCTCTTTTAGTCAATTCAAAAGCCCTAAAGGGAAATCACTGTAGTCTTCTCCTTAGATGCTAAGCCTGTTTTGCTAAACAGTGAGGAGACCAAACAAATTAAAACCTTGCACAAAAATATTATGCACACAGTAAAAGATAGAGGCTATGAGAAATAATACATTATATCACCAGAAGACAAGCAATGAACTAAATCAAGCTGTAAAAGAGCAAGCTCCTTGAGTGAGTGCTGTCAACTTCAGTTAACCTCAGAGGAAAAGGCAGATGATAATTTTTATAACACATCTGAAGCTCTTTATTGTTCCAACTCTAAGCTCTTATAATACCTTTCTTTTACATAAGGAAAGATGTATATGTCTTATTTTGCTTAATTAAAGTGATAATCCTTTTAAGCCTACAATACAGTCATTTGATCATATGTTACTAGAAATGATGTTACCACAATGTGGCATTTCTAAGCATCTGCAATTATATGAATTATCCCTCTGGCATTTAAGATAGGAACAGATAATTATAAGTCTGATTAATAATAAGTAAATTGCTGTTTCCTCATTATTTTAAATTATGAGTTTTCAAATATTCAGATCCCTGTTTGTCAAAGGAGAAAAAAGACACATTGAGTATTTACCTTATTTCTTGCATTATAGAGAATATAACATTTTACATCTACAAGAGTCTTTCAAGCTATAGCACACATAGTCATAAAATAAAGACTAAGAAAAATTATCTGTTATTTTAAAAAGATTATGAGCAACACAGCAATACAATCAAACCTGAATTTTGCTGCTGCTGGGTTTCAATCATTGCCCTAAGTAGGGTTATACATGGAGCAGTTTGGGGCTCTATTAGGAATTAGGGAGTGGCTGTTCTGTAAGCCTGTTCACTACTAAATTGTAGTGGGATCTGGAAGTGGTTCATCTCAGCAGAGGGAAGTTACTTATGTCTTTATCTCAGCCCTTGCTTATAATAAGCCAAATAGAGGATCCTAGTCTTGATGGGATGCTACCTAAGGATTTTTCCTAAGGAAAGTTGGTTGTGTAATACTCATGCAGAGCTGACTGCCAGAGCTGTGTGAAATGGTACTTAGACCCCACAGAGACATGTTGCTTAAAGAGGGTCAAAGGAAAGATAATTAGTCAGGAAACTATAAATATAAATGTTCCAGACAAGGGAAATTATGAAAACAAAAAGCTTTAGGCAGGTGCAACCCAAAACACTGTACGGTACTGAAAAGCCTTCATTTGCATAAGTTCTTCAGAGCATGCAAATGTATTCTTTTTATAATATATTTTTTATTAATTTTTTAATTTTTATATATTTGTATAATTTATTTCCTTCCATCTCTCTCCAGTATCCCATACCTTATCTGTACCTCAAATTCCTGATAAGAAATTGAAGGTTTCCAACTGCCCAATATGATTAATTGTACTTTCTAAGCCATGATATAATTGATTCCCAAACTGTTAACCCAAACAAACTTCCTTCTTTAAGTTGCTCTTGTCATAACAATGAGAAAAGTAATGAATATAATGTTTTAAATAAAAATGATATTAAATACAACTATTTTAACACTATAGATATTTTGTGCTCCATAACACAAGAATATTTGTAGTATACCCTTGAAATTTTAATATAGGTTTCATTATATGTCATTTTCAAATATAGTTTTTTAAATTGTCCAATATTTGTTTTTTATTTAACCTATATTCTAATTTCACTTTAGTATCACTGTAGTTATGAATTTTTAAAAATATTAATATGCCTTCCAACATCTAGTTCAAAATTACTTTATAGAATACAGGTATCTTTCTTTATTACTGTTCTATTGCGTTGAAAGGCATCATAACACCATGACCAGTGCACCTCTTATAAAGGTGCGTGCTTACAGTTTCAGAATTTCAGTCTCTTCATCATCATGGAAGAGAGATACATGACATACAGATAGGCAGTCATGATGTTGAGATGTGATCAAGAACAGTAAACAGGAAGCAGGAACAAAGAGGACAGAAGGGAGGGAGGGAGGAAGGGAGGGAAGGAAGGTTGGAGGAAGGGATGGGGAGGGAGAGAGAAAGAGAGAGAGGGGGACAGAAGGAGGGAAAGGGAGGGGGAGGAGAGAAACTAGGCTTTGTTTTTGAAACCTCAAAGTCCATACTCAGTGATGCACCTCCTCCAAGTCCACACCTTCTAGTCCTTCTGAAACACTTCAGCAGTCATGACAAAGCATGCAAATATATTAGCCTATGGGGTCATTCTCAAGAGTGAAGCCCAAAGCAGAGAGTTGAACTCAACAAATGAAATAGGCAAATATTTTTTCACTTTTTAAAAAGACAGCTTCTTGTGATTCTGGTATTTAATTCTCCTTACATTTATCCCACTGTGATTAATACAAGCACTTTTCATCATGAAAGAATTTTAAACAATAATTAGTTTCTTTATATAGAGCATTGATATAAACATTACATTCCTTAAAATTCTTCCTTGGGAAAGGACACTCACTATGGTACTGTGCCTCACATTTGACCATGTCCCCTGGAGGGGGAGACCTGGTGGCACTCAGAGGAAGGACAGCAGGTTACCAAGAAGAGACTTGATACCTTATGAGCATATACAGGGGGAGGTAATCCCCCTCAGGAACAGTCATAGGGGAGGGAAATAAGGGGAAAATGGGAGAGAGGGAAGAATGGGAGGCTACAAGGGATGAGATAACCACTGAGATGTAACAAGAATAAATTAATAAAAAAAAAAGATTTCAACTAATCTGCAGAAGATCCTAACTCTGTTATTGCTTTGTTTCTAGAAGCATTAGATATAAAGGGTTTTAGAAAAACTATGGCTAGACCAAGGGGTATGTCCCATGAAAATCTTCACTTACCATGAAAGTGGGATAGAGGTGAGGACATCCTATTGGGACTCTAGGTGAGAGAAGTATGGGAGATTAGGGACATAGAAGGATACTGATGGTCTTAAAAACTGCAAGAAGAGCACTATGATGGGCAGATCTGGGCTCAGGGGTTCTGTTCAAGCTATGGCACTAACAAAGGACAATACGTGCAGTAAGCATCAAACCCCTACCCAGATCAAGCCAAGGGACAGGACATTCTCCACAGTTAAAAAGAGAGTGGGAATTGACTTTCACATGAACTCTGATGCTCGATATTTGACCACATCCCCTGGATGAGGAAGCTTGGTGGCACTCAGAGGAAGGATTCAGGCTACCAAGAAGAAACGTGATACCCTAGGATCATATACAGGTGGAGACGGTCCCCCTCAGTCACAATCATAGGAGAGGGGAATAGGGTGAAAGCAGGAGGGAGAAGGGAATGGGAGGATACAAGGGATGGGATAATAATTGAGATGTAATATGAATATTATCAATTTAAAAGAAAGAAAACATATGGCTATAAAGAAAAACAAAAATTAAACAAACAAAAACAAGAAAAGCAAGCAAACAAAAAACCTTCCATCTTAGTTCATATTAAAGCTCTATTATCCTATTGTGAACAGTGAGAGCCTGATCTGTGAGCACTGACCCATCTCACTCCATTATGATTGCACATTAATATTATAAACATAAACAGAGAGATATGAGGTGTTCTTTAGAGATTTACTACATAGTGTATATATCAACTCTCGACCTGGTTATGTTATGTGTTTTAGAATATAGGCATTGAGACTTAGAGATGAAGTCAGAAGGACCTTATTTTATCTGCAATTAACTTAGTTTTGTTGGGATCCATTGATTTATATCTCAATTTATAAAAAACATATGTAGAAAGGTTTTTAATGCTTCATCACTAGACCTCTAGTAAGTCTCTCAAGCACTTTTCAAGTTACTAAATAATTACATGAATATTTAATCAGTGTTCTAGGTTTTCACTCTGGCATTTTAGCTGAAAATAGCTGAATTTAAAAAATTAACACTTTGACCTTAGGTTGGGTACATGAAGTTTATTACTTAAATTATATTCTCGGTGAGAGAAATGGAGGAGTAATGGT
This sequence comes from Acomys russatus, assembly GCF_903995435.1. NCBI lineage: Eukaryota > Metazoa > Chordata > Mammalia > Rodentia > Muridae > Acomys > Acomys russatus. The sequence continues at coordinate 47,568,186 of NC_067154.1, forward strand.
CAAGTTATGGAATACAAGGTTTATACACAAGCAAACACACACACATACACACACAATTTGTTTATTACCAATACTAAAGAAATCCCACTGTATAGAAAATGCTTATTATGAAGCTTTTACATAATTTTCAGATTAGACATTGCTGTTGTCATATAGAATTTGTATGTGTTCATGGATCCATTGCTTAAATTTTATAACAATGTAAACAAAATACTGACTCATTCACAAAACAGTCATGTTATGCAAGTTATATTACTATGAATAGTAATTATCATAGTATTTACTGTGTTCAGAAAGCATTTTCTCTAACACAAAGTTTTGTCACATTGTTGTTGCATGTTTGTGTGATTGTGCATCACTAGGTGCATTCACACTACATATTTGACCTACACGTGATTACTATTTCCAGTATCATTCTACCCTGTAAAGTTACTGAGTTGGCTGATTCCAGAAGTTGGGTTTATAGCCAACTCTTAACAGTAACCTTTCAATTAAAAAAATCATAGAAATCTGCACAAAAGCTGGTGCTATCCAACAAACATCTTCTGCTTTCATTCTTCAAAAGACAGTTTGACTGGTCCCCAACTAGTACCCAATAACAGAAAGATACTTAAGAGCCACCTCTATGAATTCTCCTCATGGGATTATTTACAAACTACTTTCAAGTCAACAAAAAGGCATTTGATCATGGGCAAGGCCAAGCTGTTATGAGTCCCTTGTATATATTCTCAATAGTTCCTGCCTCACAAATATGTCTATCAAATATACTGGGTCAGAAGGCTGAAGATGATGCTCCCATGTTATAGAGAGAATTGGGTGACTGTTCAGACAGCAAACTGTCTCTGTCTTTTTTTTTTTTTTTTTTTTTTGAAGCTGCTAATTTGCATTTCTAGTTTACTCAAATAATTAATTTTTATTCTTTATCAAGGCTCTGATGAGGTTGAAGACCAGATAGTTTAGTCTTAAAATTAAGCTTAGTTGTTTAGGGGTTAAGATGTTTTTAGATCTAGATAGATGTTTTAAGTTGATAGAGATGAGATATTAATGATATTGATTTACATTCAGAATTTTAGACTCACCAAGATAGGAAAGATGTTTCTTCAAGGTTGCCAAATACAAATAGCCAAAACATTAGGAATGTAATATAATTCCTGATTGTTTTGTGGTACTTCTTGCTATATATTGTTTATTGTATTTATATGTAATAATATAAATATAAATGTAAAAAAGTAAACTAAGAGTAAATAAGATAAAATTTCTAAATAATTGTTAGATATATATTACTTGTCAACATGAGAAAATAACTTTCAAAATGAAGACTAAGCATTTAATAGACCAAAGAAAAATACTTTAAAGCATATTTTAGGAAATCATAATAATCTGGGCTACTTAACAATAATCTAGACATCTTTAGGATGAAGGAATTGCACCTGAGTAAATATCTTCATCAGATTTACCTCTGGGCATGTCAGGGAGGGATTTTTGGTTTTGTTTTTGTTTGTTTGGGTTATTTTTGTTGTTTGTTTGGTTGGTTTTTATGTTTTATTTTTGCTTGTTGTAGGGGACAAACCAGTGTGGGATGTCATTGCTTGGCAGTGGTCCTGGGATGTATAAAAAAGATAACTGAGTGAGCCAGATAAAGCAAGCCACTGCATAGCATCACTCTGTGATCTCTGCTTCTCTTCCTCTGTCCAAGTCCGGCACTGAACTCCCTAGATGTGGGACTATAACCTGTAATCAACATAAACCCTTTCCTGCGCAAGGTGATTTTTGTCATAGATTAGGTATTGCACCTCTTTTTTCCTTAGGTCATTCATGTTGCTTATTCTGACATGAAACATTGTGAAATTTGAGATGTCTTAGGCATTCCTACCTCTGGGCTAATAGGTATACATCTGAACTCTGCCTCCGTGATTCTGTTTTTGTTATATATGCATGGCTTTGTTTGTTCGTTATTTTGGGTTTTCTTCCTGGTGTTTTTCTGAGTTTTAAATATTTATTTTATATTTTAATATCTGTTTCAGCAAAGGATGTTAGCTACCAACCTTGATGCAAATATGTTATACATAAATAAAGAGCAAACAAAATCTACCATCCTTCATTTTAGCTTTAACATCTCTTCTTAAAAAACAAAAACAAAAACAGAAAAAACCAATTTCTCCTATATAATACACTTCAACCACAGTTCATCCTCCCTCTGTCCTCCAAGTCTCCTTCCCAAGTCCCCTCTCCCCAGATACCCTTTTTCCTTCAGAAAACAGAACAAAGCGAAACAAACCAACCAACTAAACAAACAAACAAACAAACAGAACAGGTCTCCCAGGAATATCAACAGAACAGGACATAAAAAGTTACAATAAGACTAGATACCAGCCCTGTATCAAGGCTGCTTGTGGTGGTCTCGTAGGAGAATGAGGATCTCAAGATCAGGTGGAACAGTTAGAGACACCCGGACTTCCACTGTTCAGAGTCCCACAAACACATCAAGCTGCTACACAACCCACACACACATGCAGAGGCCTTAGTGCAGACCCATGCATTTTAGTAAATTTTACTTAAGGTAAAAGTAAAAAAGGACCAAGAACTGAGGTCCTTTACCTTTCAATATTTTTTTTTTTTTTTTAGTCAAGAGCATGTTGTCAATGTAAGTGTAAATTAAAGCACTTATAAAGAATGGATTTATATATAATCCATTTCTTGGTATAAACATGCATTAATTTGGCAATTAAACCCAAACCTCCTTTATTGTTTTAAAACTTTTATTATGTCTCACTCTTATAATGTCATATAACTGGAAAGTCACTAGGGTTTCATAATGAGAAATTTCTCATGTAAAGGAATATTGAAAATTGTCTCAGGGAGGCTTTTAGTTGATAGGCAGTATTTCTGTGTTCTGTGAGTGAAATGAATCAATTCAATAGTAATCATTATGACAGAATGCCTGCGTCCAGTTCCAAGCTTCTACCCGGTCAGATCATAGGGTCTCTTTGGACAGCCATCTCTCTAGGAATAGAAAAAAAAACAAAAACAAAACAAACAAAAAAAAACGCTATTTCGTATTATAGGAAATAATGTTTGGTAATTTTAATCTGATAATAACAGGATATATCCTGTCAATGTTTAACAATGAATTTTACGCTAAAAATAATTTTTTACAGCCTGAAGTAGTATATTTTCTGTAAAAGAATGAAAAACTATGAAGGTAGCAGGTGTGAACCTCTTTCAGGTTGGATTTGATTGCTCTTGATGCTACTTTAAATCAAGAAACTGAATTTTATATCTGTGTACCTTACATGTATAATGAAGCTAATTACTCTAAAAATAATTGAGCTGACATTTCTGTGGTAATACTATCAAACCTGAGTGCCATAATCATTGAGAAGTGAGGGTTGTAGTTGAACGATTATTTTTATTTATAGTACAATAATTTAGCAGAGCCTGGAAATTAGTCTGTAGGATTAGAATAGGTGTTAATCAAATTCATACAAGATATGAGTGAAATAATTGGAGTTTAGGGTATAGGATTAATTAAGGGGTTCTTAAGAAACTTGATATACCATTGACTTATGTAGAATACACAAATAATGATCTCTTAAAGTTTTGGTAACAAATACATGATATTCTTAATATCTTGTGGGTATACACTTGAAAATCATCTAAGAAAAACAGACACATGACATGTATTTCTTTACCAATGTGTAAATAGTAAAGCACTGTGTCTGTGACTTTCATCACGGAACATAGTTTCACACAAACACATATGTAAAAAGGGATGTTTCACAGAGCTTGGTCAGTGGGCCATATAATCCTGAAGAGTACAAGCTACATACTTAAATACTAAACATTTGAGTGTTCTCAGATTACTTTCTGGAATCTAGTCACATAATTTCCTTATGCCAGGACTGCAGGAGATTCTTCAGAGGGCTGACGTTTGAGAATAATGGAAGAAATATCTACCAAAACTTAAATAGAGTTCACTGAGGCTAAGATTTACAAACTGTGTCTGTATACTAGCAAAGTTTTCTCTCCAGAATAGATAGAGAAATGGCAATGCAGACTCTTAATTATTTCATAGGGAGGTGTGAGAAGCAAATAGAAAATGCACTTTAAAATTTTAACTAATGTAATTATTTTTGGTACTCTGTATTAGCTTCAAGATTATAAACACAAAACACTAAGATGTATTTAGAGAAGAAAAGACTACTTCCGGTATTTCTTCCTCAGGACATTTGTAGAACAAAACTGTACTACTACAATCTTCAGAATTATTGCTGCTAGAGTATTTGGAATCACTTCTATAGTATCTTTCATTTTCCCTAATTTTAAAAGCAATTACTTTGATTAAACAACAAAGAGTGAGGCTAAAATCACAATAATATTCTCTTATGAATGCTTCTAGTGAATATTTTTGCATTGAGTATTTAATTTGCCTTGTTCTTTTTTATATTTTTAAATTAATGTATTTTCTAATATTTGGCTGTGGGTCTCTGCATTTGTTTCCATCTGTGGCTGGATGGAGCCTCTGTGATGGTGATTATGTCAGGTTCCATCTATGAGTATAGCAAAGGATCATTAAAAATTATTTCTTTGCCCTTTTTACAAGACAAAATTGGTTTTATTATAGGTCTCCTAGAGACTTGACCACTGATTTCTTGTCCTATAGCCAGTGACACGGGTGGGCTTCCTTTCTTGGCATAACTGCCAAACTGGACAAATCATTGGTTAGCCACACCCATAATTTCTGGGCCACCTTTACCCCAGCATATCATGCTGTTAGGACAAATTGTAGGTCAAAGGTTTCATGCCTTGGTTGGTGTCTCACTTTCTCTACTGGAAGCTTTGTCTGGATATAGGAGATGTTTGGTTCAATCTCTGTATCCCCTACTACTAGGAGTCTTAGCTAGGGTCATAAAGAACTCAAGAGACTAAACATTAACAAAAAAAAGATCATGTAAAAAAATAGGGTATAGGTCCAAACAGAATTTTCAGCAAAGAAATAGAGGAATCTCATACGGCTGAGATGCACTTGAAAAAAAAATGTTAAACATCCTTAGCCATCATGGAAATGCACATCAAAATGACTCTGAGATTCCATCTTATACCTGTCAGAATGGCTAAGATCAAAGCACTAGTGAAAGATCATGCTTGTGAATAGTTGGATTCCTCCATTTCTAGTGAGAGTACAAACTCATACAATCACTTTGCAAATCAATATGACAAAGTCTGAGAACATTGTGAATTAAATTCCTCAAGACCTAGATATACCATTTCTGAGCATTGCCCTAAAATATGCTTCATCCTATCCCAAAGATACTTGCTCAACTATGTTCATAGTAGTTTTATTTGTAACAGTCAGAAATGGTAAACAACTTAGATGTTCCTTTAATGAAGAATGGATAAATAAAATGGAGTATTACTCAGCTATTAAAAACAATAAAACCATAAAATTTGCAGGCACATGGATGGATCTGGAAAAAAAAATAATCCTGAGTGAGGTAACCTAGACCCAGAAAGATGGGTTATAAGAGCCAGAAAGGTCAAGGACACCCCAGTGAAACCAATAGAACCCACAAACCTGGACTCACAGGAGCTCAGTGTGACTAAATTAACAATCATGGAGTCTGCATGGGTCTAACCTAAAACATTTGCAAGTATGTTATAGGTGTGTAGCATGTGTGTGTGTGTGTGTGTGTGTGTGTGTGTGTGTGTGTGTGTGTGTGTGTGTGAATCCTAACAGAAGAAATGGGGGCAGTTTCTGATGTTTTGCCTTTTTGGGGGACCCTTTTTCTCCTACTGGATTTTCTCATCTAACTTAAAATGAGGGAAGGTGCCTGATTGTATTGCAATCCAATATGCCATGTTTGTTAGATATCCCTGGGAGGCTTGTTCTTTTCTGAAAGGAAACAGAAGAGGACATACTGGCGTCTTTAAGCCACACATGCTCTCTACGTAACACCAGTAACATTATTGGTTCACTAAGATGGACTGTCGCAGAATCTTACTCCAGTCTGTCATTGCCTTTTGTATATGAGATGAGTAGATGTGCCCCTGTGGAAAATTCTGTGAAAATTAGGCTTTCAAAAATTTGCAAAAAGTAATGAATGCTAATAGACATGAACATATGCCTATTGTTCTTCCAAACTGAGTTCTCTGTTACATTGTTAGCTGTTGAAGTTGTAGGCGATAAAGAACCTGTCTTTGTAGGGGTCCTGGCCACACGTCTAGGCATGGAAATGAAAACTGGATGATGATGGGGAAGGAAATTCAACCTATGAACTGATGCTGGAAAGACAGCAAGTCTTCTCGTCATGATTGGGAGCACACTGGTAGGAGAGGCAACACTCTGTAAGAGAAGAGTGGTAAGAAGCAGACATAGTCACGCAGTCCTGGTCAGACTTGTTCTGATTGATCATGATCTCATTTCTGGTCACACAGAGTTTGCAAGTGTCATAGAGATTGTCACTCTTGAGAGGAGGCAATATCCATTTGATGCAGAGGAAATTGCTGCTTACAAGCAACCTATTTACTGGAGAATCTATTTTTCAGGATCACGTTTCTACCTGTGGTACCAGAAGTAGACATTGGATACAATTTGCTTCCTGTGCTATGCTTAGTGGGGCAGCCTCGATTCACATTGTGGAGGTAATGTGTCTTTCCTGGACAAGTTAAGGAAATGCCTAAAGAAAGCTCCCTGAGGGTTTGCACTAAGATAACGTTAGACAATGTTTTGAAAATAGCTTACTACTTTTATCTTATTGTCTTCAACGATAAATCAAGTTGTCTTATCAACTTCATGTGGTTATTCCTTGTATAACTAGCACACTCACGTTATTAACAGGGGAGGCATGTGATCCAAAATGTAAAGCAAGTGAAGTCAGAGATGCCAGGCTTTTATTGTCCTTTTGTTACCTACTATACATCAGCAGACATGAATAAAATAAGTGCTTTTTTAACAAACAGAAGCTCTAAATCCCTGTTGTAGTTAAGATGGAAGTACATTTGCATTTTGTTTTTACACATTCAATAAACGTATCTTTCTAGGCACTGTCTGATTCCATTGTGGAAAATAACTCATCTATTTTTGATTAAAGTACTTATGTAACAAGAATCTACTGACTCCACACAGAATAACAGCATAAACTGTGATTTTTTAAAATTTCAATTAACAACATCAGGTAATGTCGAATAGATATTAGCACCATTGGATATGAATATCTACAATGTTACTTTCTGTCCCTTAGGAAAATCATTTTATTATTGCTAACTGCTTCCTAATTCTGTCATTACTAATGTGAATATATTGATTTAATGAGAATTGTGAGGTAATTTTTGATAATAGCAATTATTTTTGGAAGGGAGAATTGATAAATATTCTATACAAATATAATGATGTCGTTAATGTTTACTTAACTCTCTCCTCCCTCTGTCTCTCACACACACAAACACACACACCAAAGAAAACATTTACTCATTTAAATCTTAAACTATCATCTCTACTTTTTATATCATAGATGATCAATGCAGAAATTACATTTTAAAAGTTATACTTAACTGACTAATCTACGATTCCAATTATTGATTACTGAGTTTCATTTCTATGGTCTGGCCTTCAATATTTTTTGCAGCATAAGTTTTTAATATTTTGAATTGACTCATAATTTTAACTGAATTAACATTAAAAAATACAGAAAATGTTAGCTAAACCTGAATTTTCAATAAAGGACTGAACTCATGAGCCCAGAGTGATTTCTGAGTGGCTAAGTTTGCTTGTTTCCAAATATGAAATTCTGAATTCAATCTTCAGGACTTCCCAAAGTTGTCCTTTAATGTACACTTGCATGCTGTGCCATGTATGTTCCCAGATATATACACAATCAAACATAAATGTATAAATGTATAAATACTGTATACTATATGTACAAATATTGTGATTAAAGTGTTAAAAAAAATCTATGATTAAAGAAAATACAGTTTTGTGGAAAATTTAATCTTGCTTTTAGAGAAGCCTTCCATAAGGTTAAAAGACAAAAATCAACAATCTTATCATTTATTTCAATAGCCAAAATGAAATGCATCAGGCACTCTAGGAAAACATTTTAGAAACTGAAAGGCACCCTACTATTCTATTCAGGCAGGTAGAAAAGCTCCATTGTTTACATGAACAATAGGCAGTTTTAAAAGAGCAGGCTTGCCAGAATGATTTGTTATGCATATTAATCCTAAATGAACCTGGTAAATAGGATATTTATTATTTAATTGTGTTTATCCAAAGGAGAATTTATTTAAGATGTTATGACAGAAAGTTGTTTTGTAACTGAGACATATGTCCCCTCTGAAGTCAGGAGCCTGATTTTTGAACAAACAAGTAGACAAGAGAAGTTATGAGTACTCTCTTCCTTAAAGATTCCATTGAACATGGTCTGTCCCAAGTCCTTGGGAAGCATCACTGTAGATCTTAACGTGGGCAAGAGGTTTATTCATCTTTGGGAAAGTTACACATTCATTGGGAGGGATGGAAGAAGGCATGTTAAGGGAATACTAGCTTTCTTTATTTGAATTAATTTGATTGGACAGAATTCCTAAGTAACAAGTATCTTGAAAATTTGTGCTGTACTATTGTTTGCACTTTGTCTTCTAGCCAGGTGAGAAGAGAGAGACATACTCTAATCCTTCACAAAGCCCCCTTGTGGACTATGCTTGGCACAGTCCTCTGGATTCCCTATCCAGTTTCAGGACCTTTTCCATTACTGTGGACACATCTGAGGTGGAGCTTGCATTTTTATTGCCCATTTTCTTGCACTCTTTAGGGCCTTTCTTCTATACGAAATATTGTCTTTAAAGGGAGGAAGTCAAAGGTGACTTACATTGCAGCTGTAAGCAATAGGGCTGAAGCTCTCAGACCATTAATATTTCTCTGGAATTCAATTATTTACATCTATCAGTTTCCAAGTTACAAGCATGTCATTATTATTTCTGTAAGAAATCATATTAATGAGTCCTTATACATTGAGTCTAAAGGGAATTAAATGAATGAACACTGAATTACGTGAAGAAATTTAATATTTCTGTCTACACAGATGGTATTTTATCCACGTAAAGCATCTTTAAAATATGTTTTGTAACTATTAAATACATACAGGAGCAAACCTGGAATTTGTATTAGTACATCTCTCAGAAGTTATATGTAAAATAAAAAGGTAAAATGGGGAGAGGAAGTGATATGTAAAATAGAGACCCACTTCAAACTCTTTGCAAAAATTTTTTTCATACAATGCATTTCGCATTCTGTAGCTAAGGAGATAACCACTGCATGGATGTTAGAAATGGCCTAAAGTAATCAGATCTAAAGGCATAACTTATCCTTCCTAGTTTTTATCTTGTTTTCTTTCTACCTCACAAATGATGTGCCCCAGCCCGTGGGGTCTTCAACGGGTACCTGTGGAGGGGGTGGATGAGTGGGGGACAGGAGATACGACAGAGAGCAAGTCTGGGTTCTGATAAAGCTCTCAAACTTTATTTTTCACATAATAGTTTATAAAGGGCAAGCAATGAGGAAATGAGATGTACATGAGCGGGTTGCCATGCCAGTTTAACTGCAGGCTGTCCCAAGGCACCAGGTGTCCCAAGTAATTTCCTGTAACCTCTCTGGTGATCTTATCTCAGCATCCTGTTTCTCATGTAGCAGACCAGGAGCTGGGTTCTGGTAATTATCCACAGACCTTTAGCGCCTGGCACTGATGACTTAAAATTACAAAACTTTCACATCCAGCCTATCTGGTTAATCCTTCTTTTTTGATGTCCATAGCTTGTAATCAGGGAATCCTAAAGCTATTCATAAATTAAAGAAAGGGAGAAAGAAAAATCCCAGTATCTCTGAGAAAGAAGTGATGTTGACTTGCATTTCTGTCATGGCAAGTCCTTGATGGATGGGCTTTGCTTGTCATTTCAATCGTCTTCATTTACCTTTACTCCTCTCATCAGGACAAATTGTGGAACCCCATCCTCACATCTGCTAAATATGTTTTCTATTTAATCAAAATCAACAATATTAGATATACTGAAAACAAAAATAATATAATCAAGTCAGCCATTTAGAAATGCTTGTGAAATTAGTACAGCATGACAAAAATTATGACTTGTAGATTTACTCAAATAGGAAGAAATTGCATTTCAATAATATTGATTAGTTAATTATTTAATCATGATTCAAACAGGCAAGACATTCCGTTTTAATATGTATTTCATTCATATTGATTGAAGTGTAAAGATCCTAAAATTAGTCTTCCTGAAATAACTTTTCAATAATAGTATTCATTTTTACATTTATCTTTTATAATAGTGAAGAAACACTTTGCTTATTCCTATTTGTAAAGCCACTTGTTAAATATAGATACCTTTATATATTTTTTTCCTTACTATCTTGTCTAATATTCATACCAGTCAGTCTGGTTGCCTTTGAAGAGAGCCCTGCCATTTAGGAACTAAATGGAAACATTGCCGGTAGAGTGGATCATGAAAAAATGAGACTCTGTCATTGGTATAGAACAGGCAAAGGAAGGAAAGGAACAGATTCAGTAAAAAGAACAACTCAGATTCCAGACAAAGGAGAAAAAATATGCCTAACAAAGGGAAATGGACTTGGTGATATTTTTAGACTGCCTCAAGCTTATGACAAAATACAAAATTAAAAGTACAAATCAGCTCTTCAACATACCATTGCAAATTCAATACTTTAAGGTTCCCCCCCTTTTTTTTTTTTTACCAATTTGTTCAGATACAAATTTCCAAAATGATTATAAATTCTGCAATATCGTGCTATTTTTAATTTAAATATATTTGGGTTCCCCTTTCAATTCTCTTCTTAAATGATTTATTTAATTACTTTAGTATGCGTGTCTGTTTGAGGGTATCTGCCTTTGAATACCAAAGAACATTTAGGGTACCCTGAGTGTGAGATTCTAGATGGCCTGAGTTCAGCAGTGACATTGTTAGCCAAATGGCCTAGGCTCAGCAGTGATATTATTAGCTAAAGAAATATAAGATTCCGGGAGGCTGGGACCTAGTGTTTGCCAGCTGAGCAAACAAATTGAGAATTGCAGGCTGATAACAAGAACAAACTGAAGAGAATGAGTTAAAGATTATCCACCAGCCTCTACCTCAACCTGGCCCCGGAATCTACTACCTCAGAGGCCCACGTACCTGAAAGCTATCTCCTCCTACTTAGAATTTACTACCTCAGACCCCACATACCTGAACCTCAGACCCCATTCACCTTAAAGGGCACCTATTGTTAGCCTATCACCTGATAACTAACCATAGTTGTTAAGTTCTGCTTCTGTGAGAGGGTATTTAGACCTTCCACCACTACAGAACGGCATCTCCCAACTCCACAGAGACTGGTGGACCCTGACGCTTCATCTTAATAAATTCCTTTGCTTTTTCATTGACTTTGGACTCTGTCCCTCAAATGGGCTTTCAAGAATAAACTCAGACCACCTGAGTTTAACATGAGCACTTACTCAGAGGAGAGTCACTTATAACCAGCCTGTAGGTCCTCGGATTGGTGTGGTGTGTGTCAGAGAACACATTTTCATCCATGTTGGAATTTTGGCTGGATACATCTTGTGCAGGTCTTATACAGTTATTATTTATTGTTGTACAGTTGTTATTTATTGATTCATATAATAACCCCTTCCTGTCCAGATGTCAGCACTTTACATTTCTTCTCTCTGGTACATCCTCTCTGATTCCTCTAGAGTGGAGTCCCCTCAACTGTGAGTCCTATAAGATTGACATATATGTTCCATTCACAACTACGCACTTAGTGATATTTACACTTGACAGTTTAATCAGTTATGAGCCTCTGCAATAAATACTACGCAGCACAGCCTAAGCTTCTCTGAACACATTTGGGAGCAGTACAAACCTATGACAATAGCATCATGCCCCTCAATAAGAGTAGATTCTGTGCCAATACCTGTGATCTTTCCAGTCAATATGTCTTCGACCAAGGTTATAGTACCAGGCATAGAATCCAACCTGTGAAACCTCCTTCTATTTTAATCATTAACCATGTTCAATAAATACCAAGGTAGTTTCTTTAAAAAGCACTTCTACACTTGTCAGAAAATAAACATAAAAATCCCAGTTTTCCTTAAAGCCTTCACAGTGTTATTTTTCATCTGTTATTTTTATTAATGCTTTGGGAGTTTCATACATGGATAGAATATATTTTTTTGCATAATCTTCCACTCCTCCCTCATTTCAGGCCCAGTCCAACTGCTTCCCCCCTTTTAACTTGGTACCCTCTTAGTTTTGAGATTTTCATTCATGTATATAATTAAATATGATCAACTCTACCTCTTTCCTTCTTTAACTTAAAGTAAGTTGTCATCTTATTAAAGATTTATTAGTTTCCTCTAATGAGAGTCAAAGAGAGAAGATTAAAAACTTTGGATGTCCTGATTTAGTTCCTTGAGCAGCCAAAGGTTTTTGCAGAAAACAACTGTAGTCCAAAATGTGTTTCCTAATGTGAATCTGCTTAATCCTGAGAAGGGCAGATTTTCCCAAGGGCTCAATTTAAATTACAGTCAGATGGCTAATTGGAAACAAAACTTAGGGAAACAGAAATAGTGAAGCTTTTCAGGGTGCACAATAGAACATTAAATTTCTCTGAACTGCTTTCAATACAAATTGATCATATTTAAATTTGTGTAAATATAAAAGTCATATTTACCTTATGAGAGAGAGAGAGAGAGAGAGAGAGAGAGAGGAAAAAGAAAATATAACTTAATGTTCCCATAGATTACAAAAAGCAGGAAATGGAAGCAGCTTCAATTGAAAGATAAGAGATTTGTCTCTTCCTCAGAGACCCCCAAAGTACTGATCATAGCAGAAAGAAAAGATTATTGTCTAGAGATATTATTACCACATTAAAACCTGAGCAGTACACTATACACATGTATATTGCAGGAAAATATGAGAGAACAGTTACTGCAAGTTACCCTAAAGACCCTCAGTGATTGAAGTTATGTGAGGTCTTCTCTACATAGCTCAGTGCTCATATCATCCCGACTATGAAAATAAAATTAGGATCAGCCTCAAATAGAACTTGATCACTGAAATTAAATAGAGAAAAAACGGTAGCCTATGTAATATTGAGAATTTCTATTTTATGCTCTCTAGCTTTGATTCCCTTATCTGTCTATCACAAACTGCAACATTGCCAGAATTAACTTTTTAAAAATGTCTTATGTTTAATAAAAGCAGGCATGCAATTAGAAAGTAATGATCACAAATGTCAAACAGGGGAAGAAAAAAGGCCAAGAGGAATCACCATAAACAGCTGGGCATTATACTTGAGTCCAATAAGCCTGGGAAGCTGAAGAAGAAAGGGGGAAATTCAAGGCCAGCCTGAGATATATGGTTGTCCTATAACAAAACAAAACAAAGCAAGATGTCACCAAAGTGGTAAATAGTTCACATTTCATGAAGAAAATAAGGAATGTGCAAATTTGTAATAGTTAAGGTTATTCTATTTCTCATTGGTACTATTGTAACATAGGGGAGAATGGAGACTGGATTTCAAAGCTTTGGGAAAATGTTTCTATTTTCTCAGAAGAGGGCATGAGATAGGAGCCCTACACAAGCCGTACAAACACATGGCTTGGGCTAAGCCCAGAGCATTCTTATCTAACTATCCATATGCATAGGACTGGAAGATTCTAACTTCCATAGGATTGAATCTTCTTCAAGCCTGGATTTTAAAGGCTTCAAGTTCCAGCCTCCATCTGCTCACTTAATCCTAGAATGTTTTTAGACTTCAAAACATACTGCCGAATAAGCTCTCACTCTTTCTACTTCTTTCTGAACTCTGGCTGGTTCAACTGGACTGTGCTGGTTCAAAAGTCCTCTCCAAGCTGACTGATTCAAACGGGCATTTCTCTGAATCTCATTAAACTGCTCTGTTTGGAAAAAAAAAAAAAACTGCCTCTGAACTAGATGAATTGAACTGCACCAAACTACACCTGTCTGTACTGTACTCTAAAACTCTACTGTCTCCTACTAAAGTTATTATTTTTATAAAACTGTTTGCTTCTACCTTAACCTGGCTATCATACAAATAATTGGGATTCTGTTATATTATTTAAACGAGATTCGCGGCTCAGGAACTGAGCAGTTACTACTTCAATCTTAACCCTCTAAGTTAACTTGACTCCCTCCCAATTTACAGCCCAGAGATACTTGCACTTTATTGCTTTCCTGCTTGGGATCTTGTCTCCTGATGTCTCTGGGACCTCTTCCAAGGCTCAGTCCCCTACATTCTCTTCCCTATTCAGTGATTGGCTGTAAGCCGCTATACTGGCCTATCAGGTGACAATTTGGTTGCAGATTTCATACAACATTGTGACAGGAGATTTTCCAGAACAAAGACTGCAGCCAGATATGGGGGAGGGGCATAAGAAGTCAGCATTTAATTACTCAATAACCATATGCCTATATCTCCTTGTCTTAGTCTAATAAAAGGCTGTTTCTCTTACAATAACAAATTATATGTAAAAGTAACAATTACGAAAATTATTAGGTAAGATTTGTGTCTGTATAATTGGCACACCTGGATAAAGTATTGTACTATCTATCTATCAATTTCTATCATCCGAAACAATTTAAGTTTAACAGTGAGGCTATAACTATTTAGTCTTCAACTCCATAAGAATTAATGTTACTTACATATGTAGAAAGTTCAGGTAAGCAGTTTCCAAAAGTATAGAAATGGCAGAGGTTTTTGGCTTTCTGAAAGGTACCCCAAAATTTCTTATAATGTTGGAGCGTCATCTTTGGCCTTGGGGCTCATAATATTTTCCAGACATGTCTGTGAAGCAGGAATCATAAATTACTTGCCTACTGTGTCTTTGAGAAGCTCAGCAATCAACTGTCCTGTATGCAGTTTGTCTAGTTTTAGACAGTATGATGTCTGTAATTGAGGCTAGGACATATTCTCACCCAGTGGCTTGTTTGCCACATATTAAACATTTGGTACTCTTTGAAATAGAACGGGGTTTCTACCAGGAGCATACATGACTCTTGGTGAAAAAAAAAATCTTTAAATGCAAATTCTGTAATTCTCTGAGGTTTTTGAAGATCATCTATCTATTTTTTCTGAATTGTTTGTTTCTAGCTATTTTTTTTTTGTTTCTAGCTATTTTTATCTGTCAATCTAGAAAACATATTTTTGTAATTCACTAGACTAGTATCTAACATGACCATCAGTTTGATTGTCTGATTGTTAATACACATTTCTTACTTATCCTAAACAGTTTGTAAAGGCAGTTTTCAAAATAACTAGAACATTGCAATTTCTTAAGAGTTACATAGGCACAATACTTTAGCATGCTTTGACCAAATATAATGTTAATTCTCTACCAATATACAAAGATCTATAACAATGTAATATTTTTGCCTTCTTTTGGTCTAAAAGTAAATTCAATAATCTACCCCTTTACTTATCGTTACTATAACAAACCCCTTTTAAATAATAACAAACATCTATCACCCATAGAAATGACCAAAATCCATGTAACCCCATTCTGGGAATGCGCCACAGTTTTCTGGAATTGCTCCCTTCTGATTTGGGAGGTAGTTTTTCTTTTGGGGAAGCAATAAAAATGGCATACTGTCCAGTTTTAAGAAAATTAGCTATAAAATTTGCTGTCCAGTCCCTTAATGCTGTGAAAGGTCAGAGCTTAACTAAAGTCCTGACTGGAGCAGTCTATGATGCTGGACAACTTAACTAGCCATTTTGAAATGGTCCCAGATGCAGATTTATGAAGAAACAGTTATTGAGGCCTTCTCTGAGGTAGGATCACCTGGGATACTTGTCTTTCTTGGTGTCCAGTTCTCTTGCGATGAAAAATATTAACTTTCAAAGAAAGTATACATTTATGTGCTAACATATGTATTGACTATGCACTGGGCACAGTTTAATTAAAGATAATGCTCAGTAAAATAAAATTTTACCTATACCACTTAAGAGAACGGCATGATAATTGCTGAGGATTTTGTAGCCAAAGGTTTATTTGCCATGGATAGCTGTAATAGTACTGGCTGTAGTGATTTTTATGTATCAGTCAGTCTCTCAGAGGTGTTTCCATGGAAAGGGATCAGCAAATTATGTTACCTCTCCTGTTTTGTCTTGGTTTCTTTCCTGTCGTCCATTTTGGAATTAGGACCTATCCATGCTGATCTAGTTCAGCATTCCTTTCTAAAAATCCAGCGTATTTTAGAAGGTATGCTACTTGTCTTATTTAATAATTTTGAATTTAAAAAATCATTATTTCATCTCTTTTGGGGAGATGTTATATTCCCGTTCTGTTTTTTGACTACTTTTAAAAAATTACTTTTGTATTATAGTATTAATTGTCTGTAAATATATTTAGAAATAACTGTGTAACTTAAACTCTTAACTATTCTTGTTTTGAATAAGTATTTTGTGTTTTACATCACTGTAATTTCCCTACACAATTTCTGCTGTAATTAATAGACTCTACTGGCTATTAAAAATAAAGCTGCTATGAATATGGTTGAATACATGTCCTTGATGGATAGTGGAGCATCTTTTGGAGTGGAATAGCTGAGTCTTGAGGTGGTCCTGTTCTCAGTTTTCTGAGAAAATGCCATATTTATTTCCAAAGTGGTTGTATGAGTTTCCACTCCCACCAGCAATGGTGGAGTGTTTCCCTTGCTCTACATCCTCGCCAGCATGTGCTGTCATTTGAGTTTTTGATTTTAGTTATTTTGATGGGTGTATATTTGAGATATATATACATATATATATATATATATTTCTTATATAAATGTAATTTTTATATATTTAAAAGATTAAGATTAAATATATATTTAATAGTGATATGTATATAATCACCAAATAAACTCTGGAACTTCCAAAAACATCATTGACCAGTATTTTAATGTCTTTGTTATAACTTAACTGGGGAATGTCCTGAATACAATGAAATGCTCCCAGAGTCTTTAGTGTCTTGTTTTCTCTATGTATTCTAGATTAACTCATCTAGTAATTTTATCATTATCAGTATTATTTTATATTTACAAATCATGGGCCCATGTTTTCATAGAGTACAATGTGATATTATATAGCATAAAATCATTTCATCCATTAATGATTTCCAAGGTTAAAAATTCAGGTATACCTTTCTGAAGTATTTCTTAGTCCTAGATCTTATTTCAAATCTATAAACTTTCTTAATATTCATATATTCAAAACAAAACTCCTCTTTAAATTCATATTTTATAATATATATTCTAGTAACACACACATGTATATTCCAGTAATTGATACTGTCAGAATAGCGTCAAAAGAATGATGCATGGTAAACAATGAGAGAGACTCCAGGGGAAAAAAGCGAAGGGCCTTTTACCTGAGGTGTGTTTAATCTCCTGGATTATTCCTGGACCTGATTTTGTGCCTCCTGTGATAAGCATTTACAATCAATTAATAAGACATGTTATTCCTGTTGATTGTCAGAACATAGCTATAGAACTCAATCTGGTCTGTGTACCCTGAATCTGTATGGCCTTCTGCCTTGCTTTCCCTCTATTCTAGATACAATCTATAGTATGTGCCAAGAAATTGAATGTAAAGTAGTTTGTCCTGAGAATATTCTGGGCTCCAGCTTCTCTGTTAATATTTAGTATGGTGTTTATTTAAATGTTTCTCTGATCATGTTTTTTATGTTTTTTAAAAAATTTTATTAATTTATTCATATTACATCTCAATTCTTATCCCATCCCTTGTATCCTCCCATTCCTCCCTCCCTCCCATTTTCCCCTTACTCCCCTCTCCTATGACTGTGACTGAGGGGGACCTCCTCCCCCTGTATATGCTCATAGGGTATCAAGTCTCTTCTTGGTAATCTGCTATCCTTCCTCTGAGTGCCACCAGGCCTCCCCATCCAAGGGACGTGGTCAAATATAGGGCACCAGAAGTCTGATTTTCACAGGAACTCTGATTATGTTTTTGTGAACTCAAAAATCTTCCTTGGATCATCGCTTTCTTTGTTATGTTCATGTATACAAGAACATTGAAACTGAAGTAAATTTGTCTAGAGCATTATCCTATCATCTGCTCCATTCTTTCAGGTCCTCAGATCCAAGGACCAGCAGACAAGATCTGCACAGGACATTAGAAAACTTGACAGATACACTTCACCAGAGTTGTTAAACCAAAATTAAAATTCAACATGATTGTTGCCAAACAAACCTGTTCATGGATGTTATTGTGTATATGTATTCACATACTGATTTCTGTGTCCTGAGATCTAGTTGCTGTCTTGACATGGGCATTGCCATTTCTATGAAGAATCTTTTGTTTCATTGATTTATAAAAATTGTTCTCCATCATCTCTGATTGGTTAATAAATAAGCTAATCAGCCTATACCTGGGTGAGAGAGGACAGGAGGTAGGACTTCTCACCAGTCAGAGTTCTTGAGGAGGGACAGACAAGAAGAAAAGGGTAAGTAGGAGGTTGCCATGAGGAGTCAGCTAGGAGGATGTAGCAGGAATATTCAAAGCAAGACTCAGATGATGGAGAGATTCCAAGATGGTGGCACCCAGTGTGTACCATGTCTAGGGAGCAGAAGATTGGAGGCCGCAAAACTTTGAACTCATTGGCACTGGAGACAACTTCCTGAACAGACCACCAATGGCTCAGGCTCTAAGATCAACAATTAATAAATGGAACTTCATGAAACTGAAAAACTTCTGGAAGGCAAAGGACACTATCAGCAGAACAAAATGACAGTCTACAGACAGGGAATGATCTTTACCAACCCTACATCTGACAGAAGGATAATATCTAAGATATATAAAGAACTTAAGAAATTAAACAGCACCAAATCAAATAATCCAATTTTAAAAATGGGGTACAGAACTAAACAGAGAATTCTCAACAGAGGAATAACAAATGGCTGAGTAACACTTAAGTAAATGTTCAACTTCCTTAGTCATCAGAGAAATAAAAATAAAAAATAATCTGAAATTTCACCTTACCCCTATCAGAATGCCTAAGATCAAAAACTCAAGTGACAGTACATGCTGGCAAGTATGAGGAGAAAAGGGACCAGTCCTCCATTTCTGGTGGGAGTACAAACTTATCCAACCACTTTGGAAATCAATGTGGTGCTTTTTCAGAAAATTGGGAATTGTTTTACCTCAAGACCCAGATATACCACCCTGAGCATATACCCTGAAAGATGCTCTACTATATTAAAAGAACATTTACTGAACTATGTTCATAAGAGCTTTATTTGTAATAGCCAGAATCTGGAAACAACCTAGATGTCCCTCAACCTAAGAATGGATTAGAACAAACAAACAAACAGGCAGACAACAACAACAAAACTCCTATGGTACTTTTAAACAATGAAATGCTGCTCAGCTATTAAGACCTAGAAAGCTTGAAATTTGCAGGCAAATGGATGAAACTAGGAAAGATCATCCTTAGTGATATAACCCAGACCCAGAAAGACATCCACGGTGTATACTCACTTATATGTGCATATTAGCCCAACATAGATGTTCTCTGAGAGACTCGATCCAGCAGGAGATTGGGGCAGATACTGGGACTTGAATCCGGAATCCAGTGGAGCACTGAGAGTTATATGGAGGAGTGGGTGCTCGAGAAACCCAGAGAAGTCAGAAGCTCCTTACGGAGTCCATCAGGCTTGGAGATCTGCGCACACCGGGACCCGCACAAATTGGTGCACCAACCAAGTACATTGCATGCAGACAACCTAGACCTCCTCCTGATATGTAGCCAATGGATAGCTAATTTTCCACTTTGAGGTCAGGGGCAAGTGGGGCCTGTTTATGATGTGAACTTTGTTGCCCAGGATACTATCACCATGCCCTGGTACTGAGGCCTTGCAGGCACATAGAAGTTTCCTTATGAAACTTATAGGCTGTGGCCAGACATTGGGGGAAGGAGACCCCGATCCAAGGTCTAGTGGAGTGAAATAGGGCAGAAGAAAAAGAAGGGTGGAAAAGGGAAGAGAAAGTGAGGGGATAAAAATTGGGATGCAATGTGAATAAATTATAATAAATAAAATATTTTTAAAAAAAAGTCTAAGATGCCAAATAAAATGAGGCATGTGGCTAGAATGTACCAGGCTTGTATAGATGGGTTAGAATAGATAAATATCTGCCCAGCTGTAGGTTCATTAAGTTTATCAATAAATGGAATATGTCTCTGTGCCTTTATTTGAGAGCTAGGATGGGTAATAGAAAAAATATTTCTATGCAAACCATATCACAATCCAGCCATTGGATTAATTTTTCATATTTTAATTGATTTTTACAATTTTATTCTTTTTAGAAATGATCCACATCCTATAATGGCATATCAAGGATCTGTCCTACAGTGTGTCTTTCCAGCTACCTATAGAAAAAAAATAAATAAACAAGGAAGCCAAAAGCAAAACCAAATCCAAAAATAAATGTCAAGTTTTGCAAAATTGAGAGATTTCAATTTAAATACATCTTAGGGAACACAAGGTGTGTGTGTGTGTGCTTGCGAGTGCGTGAGTGCATGTGTGTGTGTGTGTGTGTGTGTGTGTGGGGGGGTGGGTGCGTGTGTGTCTGTGTCTGTGTATCTTTACTTTAATAGATAAAGAATTTAATCTGACGACTTTCTTCACATCTATTTTCCTCCCAAGTCAATCAATTCTTGTTAGGATAACTACTGTTGCCAGGTATATGATCTGTCTCTATCTTTGCTCTGTCATTGCATTGATTTTTATGAAAATAAAAGTCATATCAATGTTTTCCTACCACAGAGATACTTGACTTCATCACTACTAAAATAATAAGGCAAATCCCTAGGGTTTAATTATATGGTTTATTGTCATCTACTTCTACCTGCTGCCCTGGCTTTAATGTAAACCTTCAGCTTCCAACATACTGACATTGTTTATGCTTCATTGGATATAAAAATAATAAATACTAATGATACATATGCTACTTTATCTTCTTTTCTAGACTATAATGTCTAAAACTCTTAACCTACTCATCTTTTTCAGATATCACACAGTCCAAATGACTCTCTCTCTCTCTCTCTCTCTCTCTCTCTCTCTCTCTCTCCTTTCTTCTGAGATGTAATACTAATATTTCCTAAAGCCTTTGCTAATGAACAATTTCAAACTCTATTATCAGGAATAGTTTAAGGATGAGGGTTGTTATTCTGTAAATAGTAATTGAATATTGACTATCTATAATTGATTTTAAATACTACTTTAATCTCTTTATATTAAACTGTATGTGTAATATGCTAGATTAATAGCTAATTTATTTAATATTTGTCTTTCAAAATTAAAAAAAGAATAGGTGTGTTCTTTTATGAAGCTGTTTCTTTAATGCAGTGAGAATATGAAAAAAAAGAAAAAGAAAAGAATGGAAAAAAGAAAAACCAGGGCACAGCACAGCAGAATCTGAACATAATAGTTTCTCTTAAAAAAAAAAAAAAAAAACAAAAAAAAAAAAACAAAAAAAAAAAAAAAAAAAACAAAGTGCAAAGCTCTTTCAGCATGAAGTGATTTGGGAACATGCCAGCAAATACTCTCACGATCAGAGTATGCTGGTATGCTAAGACCTCTTATTGGGACTGGATCTCCTGTTTCTAACGGTGAAATGGAAAGCATTACTTAAAAACTCTTTATTATTCATGTTGATGGATTTCTAGCCTAGTAGTTTATCCAGGATTCTTAATATTAACTCATCTTATGCAACAAGATAAGGCAGGAGAAATGTAACACTACTGCATGGGATCATACTATGACAAAAGTAACTCAAACTCAAAGAACAAATTTTAGAAATACATTTTTCTGTATGCATTATATTTTGAAAATCCATTTAAAGGTGCTCTTAGACCTTCTGATTTAATGATGAGGCTTTTCCTGACCATTATTCCTTTATCTTTTCTCTGGAAGTATGCCTAAAATGATTTAGTATTAGTACAAGAATGAAACTGATGGCACAGAAAATTTTTGTTAAAAGGCAAAAAGCAGAAAAAGGAACATAGCCTAAGACAATATACTATATTTAATACTCCTAATTGATTATCTCTAAAATTATTATATGTTATGAAAAGTACATAGAAACTGATGTAGTAAGGCTGGTGGTCCTAGAGACTATACTTGAAAACCAATGAAATTGAGATGAGGCACAGAGAACCCTCCTGGTTGGGTCAACAAGATTGAGGAGCACTTATGGCCTGTCTTGCCCAGGATCAGCAATTCTTTATGAAGCCCTAGATTAGCGTCTTTTTGGTTTTACATTTTCTATGATTCCATCTACTCTACAGAGTCTCTAATAGCTCTCCTCTTGTCTCCTTGTCTTCCACTCTTCTGTCTAGTTCGTTTCTCCCTGTCCCTCTCTACTCTTCATTCCTCTCAATGTCCTACCTATGAATGCAAAACAAACTCTGTGTCCATAAATTTCTTTCTTTAAATTCGTGAGGGTAAAACCACAAGGCTACTACCTTTGTTGGAGATTAAATATTTCTGAACTAGAGCTACCCTTGCTAAGCTCACCAAAGGGTAAAAAAAGAAAGTTCTCTCATGCTCAAAGAACTTCTGATACTACCATGTCATATGCTACTTTGCTCATCCTTACAAGTGAAGAGAGCTCATGATATTTCAACTATAATCTTTTATTTTTACATGGTATAATGTACTTCAGTGCCAGATTCAAAGAGCTATAAAAATGAAAATTCATCTTGTACCATATTAAAGCAAATGTTATTCACCTTTAAGGATAAGTAGAAATATTTATTTATAAAATCTTTGGCAAAATTTGGCAAAGAAATGCATTAAGGATATTTATAAGAATGTGTCAGCCACTATTTTCTTGATAAATTCATCTAAACAATTATGTATGTATTACTGTAAAATAAACATGAATACTGTTTATATCTATATTAATTCCTATTTTAAGGGTTAAAAGCCTGAGGAAAGAAAATTTGAAAAATATATTAAAATGAACAATTGAATTATTTCATTTTGATTATGCAGACATTGTTATGTGGATAAATAGGCTACAAATATAATTATATGAACATAAACTTATTAAAAGTCATAAATATGCAATTATTTCCATTTTATGATTATGATATTAAAGAACTGAATGCATATTGCATTATTAATAACTGTAGTCACTGCAACAGAGAGTAATCATTATTGAATTATCTATCTATATTTCTGCTACTGAAAATCTTTACCCTTTGACCATTATCCTCCAGTTTCTGTACAACTCATCATTGAAAAACATGAATACTGCGTACCTCTGAGACTGGCACTTCTCAATTGCATTTATGAGTCTATGCTCTTAGTATAAAGTCTTACTACTTCTGTACAGGGAACAAGCACTAACTGAGGGTCACTGTCCATGAGAACTTGACTTCCTAGAGGAAAACTGAAAGGAATATTCTAAGGAAGGATTGTTGACGTAGGGGATTTTGTTGAAAACAAATCATATGTTACTGAATGCAAATATATTGTGTGAAGCTAGCGTGATGAGAGAGATAACTATATGAGTTATATTGAAGGATGTATGGCTGTGTTTTTATTTGAAGGTCTCTGTGGTAAGATATTTCTAGTATTGTGAACTTCTAGGGAGGCTGAAGGTACACAGGGCCACTGAACATGATGGGCATGGATCAGATGGTCCCTCAGTTTCACAATAAGATTAGCCCAAAGCTTGTCTTTATAAACACTGTGAACCCTTAATTTTCATTAACAGCTTTTGAGTTTTCACATAGCTCTTTGAAGTACAACAGATTTTGGTGAATTACAATATAGGCAATATGGTAATTCTGTATCCTTTATATTGGTTTTCAAGAAAATATGTTTATATTTTCTCCAATTTTGTTTTATCTTTTAAAAATTACATTTTTATTTATTTATTTATTTATTTATTGTATATTAAAATGAGTATGCATGTTAGGATGTATATGTTGTGACTTCTCATAGCATGGTATGTGTATAGGTCAGAGAAAAACCTGTGGGACTCAGGTCTTTCCTTCCACAGTGTCAGTTCTGGGGATCAAATGCAGGTCATTAGAATTCTTAGAAAGTGTCCTTACTTGCTAAACAATCTTGGTCATCTTTAATTTGTATTTATTTAATATTATTTTTAATTATTATATTTTTATTCTCTTAGCACTATAATTGAATATATAAAATTAAATTAATGTATAAAATTATACAAACTAATATATTAAGTATACTAATATAAATAATATATATCTATCTATATCTATACATCTATTTCTATCTATCTATCTATCTATCTATCTATCTATCTATCTATCTAAGTTTTCTTCAACTTTCTTATAATGCATCACACTGAAGGCTTTTTTTTTTCTTTTGAATGAAAATAAAATCAATTTCTTTTCTCTGTGAATCTATTAATTATAGCAGAAGTAGGGTAGAAAAATTATAGTTATTTTAAACACAAAATACTTTTTCCAAATAAGAATAGTGAAGTGTTCAAGTTACACAGTTATTTCTAAATATATTTACAGAGAGGTAACACTGTATTACTAAAGTATTTTTGGGCCTAATGATATTTATAAAATATGAAATAAATTGAAGACAATATTTTCTATTCTGCAACCTTCATGCTAGTCTCATAAAATACTGAGTCAAACTGTTGATATGCTATATATTGACATATGACATATGTGTATGAAAAAGTCACTTTCTTTTTTTCCCAGCGTGCTACACAGTTTTATTTATTTATTTTAAAATTTAATTTGTTCAGTTTACGTCCTGATTGTAGGCCCTTCCCTCAATGGCATCCCATCCCAACCTCTCTCTTCTATATCCTCTCCCCCCCTTCCCTTAGTCCTCAGAAAGGAGAGTTTTCATCCCCTAAATCTGACTTCAGCATAGCAAGATTTATTTGGACTGCCTGTATCCTCTTTCTCTGTGGATGGGAAAGGCTGTCCCGCCAGGGGAAATTGATCAAAGTCTGTGATGTGGGGGATCTTCCCTAGCTCCTTCCCTTCAGTTGATTTTGCAGCCTCCAATCCTCTGCTCCCTAGACAAGATATACAGTGGGTACCATCATCTTGGAATCCCCCACTATACTGCCAAAAAAAAAAGGCCCTTTAAAGTTCATATATATTGTTAGCATTCTATTTACAATAGAAAGTGAGCAGTTTTTTTTAATTAATTTATTCTTGTTACATCTCAATGTTTATCCCATCCCTTGTATCCTCCCATTCCTCCCTCCCCCCCCCCCCATTTTCCCATTATTCCCCTCCCCTATGACTGTTCCTGAGGGGGATTACCTCCCCCTGTATATTCTCATAGGGTATCAAGTCTCTTCTTGGCTACCTGCTGTCCTTCCTCTGAGTGCCACCAGGTCTCCCCCTCCAGGGGACATGGTCAAATATGAGGCACGAGAGTACGTGAGAAAGTCATATCACACTCTCCACTCAACTGTGGAGAATATTCTGACCATTGGTCTGGAAACTACCCAGATATCCCTCAAGTGAAGAAAGGATAAAGAAACTGACACATTTAAGCAATGGAATACTACTCAGTTTTTAAAAACAAAGATATCATGAAAGTTGCAAGCAAATGGATCGAACTAGAAAAGATCATCCTGAGTGAGGTAGTCCAGACCCAGAAAGACACATTTGGTATGTACTCACTTTATATGTGGAATTTTCCATATAGTACAAGATAAACATACTACAATGCACAGACCCAAGTAAGATAAGTAACAAGGGGTATTCAAGGTAAGATGTTCAAATATCACTCTGAAGGGGAAATAGAAAGAAACAGAGGCAGTGGTTGAAGAGAGAAAACAAGAGGGATTGCTGAGAGATATGAAGGTGGAGAGGTGAAGTGGGGAAAGCTCAGGGTGAGGTCTAGGGAGCAGAGATAAGGCCTGCAGAGAAAAGAGAAACAGTTGGTGGTGGGGGTGCATGTCTCTATTACAAGCTGGAGACCTAAGTCAGGGAAGGCTCCTGGGAGAACATGAGGGACACTCTGGCAGAGACTCCCAATAGCAGCAGTCATAGTGACTGAAGAGGATACCCTCTCATTAGACAAGACTCTTAATAGATGGAGGGGAACATAAACCCATTCACAAAAACTTGGGCCCAAAATTTACCCTTTCTACAAGACATGTAGGGATAAAGATAGGGCAGATAGAGTGGAGATTGAGGGAGCCAGCCTCTGACACTGTTAAAGATACTTTGCTATGCTTGCAGAAAGGAGCCTAGTAAAGTTGTCCTTTGAGAGTCTCCACCCAGCAGTGGTTCAAAACAGATGGTAAGTCTCACAACCAAACATATGGGCAATGCATAGGTAGCCTTGTGGAAAAGTGGAGGGAAGAATAAAAGGACCTGGAGGTGACAAGAACTTCACAAGAAGACCAACAGAGCCAACTAACCATGGCCCAATGTGCCTTGCCAAAACTGAAGTACCAATCAAGGACCAACCATGAACCAAACTTTGGCTCCCTACAAAGATATAGTAGATAGCAACTCTGGCTACATGTAGGTCCTCTAGTAAGAGGAGCAGGGGCTGTCTCTGATATGGATCTCTTGCTAACTTTTCAATTATTCCTTGCATATGAGACTGCCTTGCCAGGCCATAGGGGAAGAGGACACACTCAGTTCTGATATGACTTAATAATAATCTGGGGTGGATGGGAGGGTGGCCTATATTTTTCTGAGGAATATGGGAGGGGGAAGGGGAAGTGGGAGAGAGGATGGGACTGGGAGTTGAGGACAGATGACCAGGATGTAAAGTGAATAAGTCAATAAATTTTAAAAAGTATTTCATGTCAATGGCATAGACTAGAGTTTCATGATGGTATAAAAAATCTCCCCAAACGTAGGAAAGATATTCATACATACAAGAAGCACTTACAATACCAACTAGACAAATCCATAAAAGAAAACCCCTGCAAGAAAAAAAAATCTATAAAGCCTTTTATCTTTTGGATTCTCTAACCTGTACAGTGTTAAAGGATAGCATTGTGTAGACTTGAAGTTAAGCCAAATAGCTTTCCATGTCATTTACTCTTAATTGTTTGAGACTGTGCCATAGTTGTGATTATTTTGTCATGTAACTAAATATATAGGTGACTAATTCTGGAGAATGAATGTAATTATGCAACATAAGTTCTACTTCATAGAGGATGTTACCTCTATCCTGGTTAGTACACTGAGTACCAGTCAAAAAGTACAAAGGAAACTGAGCTCTCCTAACACACAACAGTATAATAGGGATCATTTAAAAAGTTATAAACATGATGGAAGTGCTTTAGTTTGGATGTATGATAGGGCATTAGCACTTGCTGATCAATTTCTTGAGCTTATAAATATGTTAGACTAAATGTTTTCTTTGTGTGCATAAAATTTTTAACCACAAATTCACCGATTATTACTTTCTGTCAGTAAAAGTATCTAAAATGCTTTTCAATAAGGCATCTCCATCTAAAGTTTAAATAAATGACTGACATAGAAGCAAATAAATTAAAGACCAATTAGGCAAGTTTTAATTATCATGTTATCATAGTTGATGCTTTCCCTAAGAACTAAATATCAATACATTTTCTATCTTCATCTATTCAAAACTAATAATGTGAAGACTGCTTAATAGCTCAGTTGCCCATCCAAACCTTAGTCAGATTTTTAATCTGAATAACTGTGATCTTTATTGGTCTGAACTGTGATCTGTGGGATGAAGCTAATGTCCATGACCTATACCCACTAGATTTAAATACAGCTTCCCAAACTCTTCCTCAACTTATAATAAGAAAAAGTGGAGTTGTAAAAAATTGTGTTTGGCTGATAAACAATAACACAGAGAGCTGTTTTTTGAAGTGTGATTTTGAACCATGATGAAATGAATGTGATTTTAAAGAAATAAGAACATGAAATTTTAATAAAATGTGAAATTACATAAGGACTCAGCAAAAGGAGTGAAATGCATGCTGGGAAAATGATTCAGCAAGTACTTGCTATGTAGATGTTTTGGATCCCTAGAACCTTGTGTTAAAAGCAAGATGCACTTGTTGGCCTCTCCACATCCCAGTGCATCGAAGGCACTACAGTAAGGTGGTTAACCAAAATGCTCAATAAGGTGAACTCTGTGTTGAAGGAGAAGGATGTCCTGCATTAGTATATAAAGTTTAAAATGACAGAGAAATACACCTAGTGTCAAGCTCACTCCACTGTATGTGTGTACATTCATTTACACATTTATGCACATATTTATGACCCTCCACACAATAAACACAAATACACACACATACACACAAACATATTCACATATTCAAACACACAGACATACAAATAAGTAAAAATAGATACCTTTTTTGCCCTTTGATTTTCAGCATAGCCACAAAATAACTTCTTTAAAAGTTATAATGGTGAATTATATATATATATATATATATATATATGTATGTATGTATGTATATTCTGGATAAAGAAACATGAATATGACTTAATTATCTCTGGGAAATGCAAGAACTTATAAAAGTGTTTTTCCCAATTTCAGATGTCATAGCTGGAGATAATACTCTTTTCCTGAGGGTATTCCTCACTGAATTTCTGTCATATGGAAATTAGAAGAATAATAAGACATTAATATCAAAGAAAATGTTTATCCTTATAAATAGTAATTTGCCAAATAAAGATATCTTTTTAAAGATAAAAATTGTATAAGACATATTAAGTACTTATACTCAAGTACCATAATAATGAATTTAAATAAATTAACCTGTTTCAATGGCTTCAGGGCTCTATTCTCAAGTCACGTTTATGGTAATAAAACTTACTGTGGCCTTTTTTGTAGGTGACAGAAATGTGTTGCTTTCACCTTCTCTTACATCTGTACTTCACAGATTTTTCATGGAGAGATTAGATTGCTTTCAATCTGGGAGGCTTATTTCAATAGCTGTGGTTAACATTAACATTTTTTTCTGAATAATTAGCAACTTAGTACATACATATCTTAGGGAATACCCTTCTATTTTTTTCCTCTACAAAATTATAAGGATATTTTTACAAAACCTTTCTTTAAAAAATCATTGGCTATAATGAAAAGTGTTTTATGATTTGCACCAGCTTTTTCATAAATCTTAATTTTTATTCATGTATTGCCCTTTTTCTAATTTTATAAGCTTTGTATCAGGCACTAAGACTACTCATAATAATCTATTTTATTACTTCAAGACTATGACACATTTTTGAACAACAACTCCTTAATTATTTATACTTTTCATGCATTTGCCTTTCTTAACCAATGTATTTTTATTTTATCCATAATGATAGTCAATTCTTTCTATTTTCTTTATGATTATATTATTGTTTTCAAATTATATTCATTGGGTCATATGTATCTTCCTTCACAGTAGTAGTGATGTAGTGATTCTCAAATATATTATTAAGACTAATGCTCTATACTATTTTACTAAGTATTTAATTCTTCTCTGGACTTTCCATTCTTAATGTTTTTGTAGCAACATCTTGTAAGAGTCACCAATGCATCATCAGCAGATCCTTTCTCAAAATGTTAGGGGATGGTTGTGACAGGTACTTCTATCTGAATCGCTTAACCCTTCCAGTACTACCTTCTTGTCTGTACTTATGTGAGAATGTAAAAAGTAGGCCTCACACAACTAGATATTTTCTTTGTCAAATTCAGTTTTTATTTGACTGCTTACTTGCTACAGTGCTAATACTAGGATTCTGGCCACTTTTCCAATTACCTTTGTATAAGATAGTATAGAAAATGGGTTACAACTTGTTTGGATTACACTAGTAATTAGAAAAGAAATGGCAAAAAATAGGGGAAACAAATGTGACATTTTTGGACAAGGTGCATTTTCTTGAAAAAAGAAGCATCATGTGGTGGTCTTCAAAAATGAGAAAATGTGTGTGTGTGTGTGTGTGTGTGTGTGTGTGTGTGTGTGTGTGTGTGTGTAAAAGCATTTTTGGCAGTGGGGTCCAGGGGCATTGTTTTCTCTGGCAGTGGAGTTACAGGTGCTTGTCACTACCTGGCATGGACACTGAAAGCTGACTTCAGGTACTCTGCAAATCTGCACTGGCTATTAATCTCTGAGCAGTCTCACATTTTACATGGAACCTTGGTAGTAAAACCAATAAATTGTGTAATTCAATGGTCATAAATACCAACTAATATAAAAACAAAAAAATACTTTCTAGGAAAATTATTGTAACGTAGAAGTAATCTAATTTTTATGACACAACATCTTTGAATGGATCTCCAGACACTGAACTTATATTTCTCACCCTTGAAGTATACAAAGAAACAGACATGCTTCTCAGTAATTTTGTAAGAGTTTCCAAGCTCCATAGGGTATGTGAAACATGCGTGTATTAATAAAATGAGGATTAAATATCTATTGAGGTTGTCCTGACCTGCTCTGTCAGAATGAATGTATAAATGTAATATTACAAAGGCTAGGGCCTGGCAAAAAGACTCACTTTGTAGACTAGGCTGGCCTTGAAGGCTGTCGTAGTCTCACGTGTTCAAACTTGCTCCCCGTTTTAGGTTCCTTTAAGGGATATCATGGAACCTCTGGCGGCTGAAGGCAGGCTTGGAAGGCTCACACCTGGGCCTCACTTCCTGCTCTTTGTTGTTTACTATTCTCCTTGTTCTGGCTGAGAGGTGATCTCTCAGCTTCCTGCTCTTGCTGCCAACTCATCCCCACCACTGTGCACACCTATCCCTCTGGAACAATAGCCCAAAATGAACAGTCTCCACTCTATGTTGGCTTTGGTCACGAGGGTTACCAGAGCCATAGAAAAATAACAAACATAAAGTTAGCATTGGATCATCTGAAATTTCCAGAGTTATTTTTGTTAGAGTGTAAACAACGTGCTTCCTTCTCCTGGGTTACATATGCTTCTTGTTTCTGTTTTAAAACAAATCTTATACATCTCAAATATACTCAGCATAAATTACTTGTAAGAATGGCATAGTTGACGACGTCCCCTGGTTGTGGCGGCCTGGTGGCACCCAGAGAAAGGATAGGTGGCTACCAAGAAGAGACTTGATACCCTATGAGCAAATACAGGGGGAGGAGGTCCCCCTCAGTCACAGTCATAGGGGAGGGGAATAAGGGGAAAATGGGAGGGAGGGAAGAATGGGAGGATACAGGGATGGGATAACAACTGAGATATAATATGAATAAATCATTAAAATATATTTTAAAAAAGGAATGGCTTAAGTATACTATAACTGGCAAGATTATCAGGCAGACTTATAGCATGTAGGCAGAAACAAAATCCTGTGTTTCAAAATCATTTCTGGATTTCAAAGAATAACTGGCATAAAACTCTTATAAATAGAAGGAGTCTGCTAATAAATGAATTTCTCTAAAGTTAAATAGAAGGACTGTCATTTGTCTTTTGTTTTTTCTGTGATATAAAGTTACAGATTCTGTACCAGTTTATAACATAAATCCACTGGAACACCCTTCAGCATTTTGATGACTTCACGTATAGTGTAATAAAATATTTTTAGTGTTTCCCCTCCAATTAGTATAAAATACATTTACTTTCAACTAAAACAATCAAAATGTTAAAACCATTCCTAGCTAGCCGAACTAAGATATAAAACAACTATTCCTAGAAGATATAAAAATGATATTGATATGACAGTAAGTGTGAAATACATATACATTTAAAAACGTTATTTTTATTCTTAACTCAGATGTAGTCCACATTTATGATGAATCCATACATATTGCCATGATTCTGAATATGTTAATAATTAAAATCTTTGTATTTTTAAATATATCACAAATTCTCTATGTCATACTTTTACCTTGTAACTTATGCTCTGGGCCTTCTAAATACTTAAGTTTATATCTTGATTAGGAGATAGTGGGGAATTCTTTAGCAGTGTTTTTATTTAATTAAAATTAATTAGCCAGGAGTGGTGGTGCAGGCCTTTAATCCCATCCCTTGAGATGCAGACATTGGTAGATTTCTGTGAGTTTGAGGCCAGCCTGACCTACAGATCCATCTCCTCTGGATCTCATAATATTAAAGTTTCCTCTTTTTTGCCTTTTGAATATTCATCCCTCATATGACACATTCGAACCACAATTTTAGCTCTCTTGTTCCCCCCCCCCCCCAGTTCCCCCACCTCCCCTCTCTGCCAGATCCACTACTCTTCTGTTTCCCTCAGAAAACAACAGGATATTCTCAGGATATCAACCAAACATAGCATAAAACACACAATAAGACTAATCACAAACCCTTATAACAAGACTGGATGAGGCACCCCTGGAAGAGAAAAATGGTCCCAAGAGCAGGCAAAAGAGTCAGAAATAACCCCACTCCCATGGTTAAGAGACTCACAAAAATCCAAGGTACACCATCCGAGTACAAAACTGTGCTGTCCCCATGAGTGCCACCTCAGTCTCTGAGCTCCTATGAGCCCTGCTTCATTCATTCTGTTGCTTATGTTTTCCTGGTGACTGTAATACCACCGGGCCCTATAATCTTTCCTCTTCTTCTATGGAAGTCACCAAGATCCATCTACTATTTGAGTGTGGTGTTTTGTATCTGCTCCCATCCTCTTCCAAATAAAGAACCTCTAATGATGATTTGGCTAGGCAATGATCTGAGAGTATATCATTAGGATTCATTTCACTGACTTTTTTTCTATGCCAGTCTTGTTTGGTTGTACCCTAGGTCTCTAGTCTGTTGAGCTCTGGTTTCTTACCATCCAAGCAGTGTCAGGTATGGACTTTCTCTCATGGTCTGATCCTCAATTTAGGCCAGTCATTTGTTGGCCACTCCCACAAACTCTGAGCCATAGCTGTCCCCCAGGGCATGTAGCTGGCAGGACAGGTTATGGGAAAAGATTTTGTGGCTGAGTTTTTGATCCAGTTCCCATTGCCTGAATACAGAAAATGACTGGTCCAGGTTCTATATCCTCTGTTAATAGTCCTCACTAGGTCACATTCATAGATTCCAGAAAGATTACAGTGTGCTAGGTATCTAGATGTCCCCCATATCTCTCCCTCTCCCACCTGATCTCTTTTATTTCCATCTCCAGCAGCCCCTAGTCCACCCTCAAAAGAGAGTGGGAAGCCTTTTTGCCCCTGATTTCAGTGGAATTGTTGTAAGTTTCTTTCCATTTAATTTGATGTTGGCTAGTGGCTTGCTGTATATTGCCTTTATTGTGTTTAGGTATGTGTCTTGTATGCCTGATCTTTTCAAGACTTTTAACATGAAGAAATTCTGGATTTTTAAATGATTTTTTTGCATCTAATGAAATGATGGTGTGGTTATTTTTTCAGTTTTTGTATATTGTGGGCTTATATTGATCAATTTTTGAATATTGAAGCACCCATGCGTACTTGGTATGAAGCATACTTTTATGATTGATGATGATATTTTTGATGTGTTCTTGGATATGATTTGTGATTGAATATATTTGCATGAATGTTCAGAAGGGAATTTTGTCTGAAATTCTCTTTTTATTGGCTCTTTGTTTGGTTTAGGCATTAAGGAGACTATAGCCTTATAGAATGAGATTCTCTTGTGTCTATTTCGTGGAAAGTTTGAGGAGTATTGGTATTAGCTCCTCTTTGAAATTCTGGTAGAATTCTAAGATTAAATAATCTGGCCCTGGGCTTTTTTTAGTTTGTAGATTTTTTGTTGTTGTTGTTGTTTCTTTTTTTTTTTTTTTTTTTTTTTTTTTGCGAGACATGGTTTCTCTGTGTAGTCTTGGCTGTCCTGGTCTCTCTTTGTAGACCAGGCTGGCCTCGAACTCACAGCGATCCACCTGCCTCTGCCTCCTGAGTGCTGGGATTAAAGGCGTGCACCACCATGCCCGGCCTGTATATCTTTATTAGCTTTTAATTTTAATTTATTCAGATTACATCTTGAATGTTATCCACTTGCTTGTATCTTCCCATTCCCACCCTCCCTCCTCACTCTCCTCACAACCAGGGAGAATGTGCTGTGCATTGGCTAGATCTCAACAGAGAGTCTAGGATTACTGCATGCATTGTCCTTGGTTGGTGAAAGAGTTTGTGCCTGCTCCTCTGGTTCCAGATATGCTAATCTTGATGGTTTTCTTGTGGGGCTCCTGAACCCTCTCGGTACTTCCATTCCCCCACTCTTCCATATCACTCTCAGCACCCCACTCAGAGTCCAGCATGGAGTCCCAGCATCTGTCCCAATCCCCAGCTGTGTGGAGTCTCTCAGAGTATATCTATGTTGGGCCAATATCCACTTATATGTGATTATGTACCATGCATATCTTTCTGGGTCTGGGTTAGCTCACTCAGGTTGATCATTTTTAGTTTCATCCATGTGCACATTTCTGCACATTTCAGGATTTCTTTATTTTTAATAGCTGAGTAGTATGCATTGTGTAAATGTACCACAGTTTCTTTATTCATTCTTTGGTTGAGGGACATCTAGATTGATTCTAGATTCTGACTATTAAAAATAAGGCTGCTATGAACACAGAGAATTACAAATGGTTAGTAGATTTTTAATGACTGCTTCAATTTCCCTAAGGATTATAGGATTATTTAGCTTGTTAGCCTAGTCTTTTTTTTTTTTTTTTTTGTTAGCCTAGTCTTGATTTAACTTTGGCTAGTGGAAATAAAAAAATTCTGTTTCTTTTATATTTTCCAACTTTGTGGAGTACAGGATTTTGAGGTAAGATCATCTAATGATTATTTGGATTTCCTCAGTCTCTTTTGTTATTTCCCCTTTTTCATTTCTGATTTTATTGATTTGGAATTGTCTCTCTGCCTTTTAGTTAGGTTGGCTAAGGGCTTGTCTATCTTGTTGATTTTCTCAAAGAACTGGGTTTTGATTTCATTGATTCTTTGATTTCATTTTCTCTTTGTCTCTACTTCATTTATAACATACCCGAATTTAACTATTTCCTATTGTCTACTCTTCTTGGATGTGTTTGCTTCTTTTTGTTCTAGAGCTTTTAGGTGTGCTTTATTAAATTGCTAGTGTGAAATATCTCCAATTTCTTCATGTAGCCACTTTGTGCTATGACATTTCCTCTTAACACTGTTTTCATTGTGTCCTATGAGTTTGGCTATATTATGCTTTCATTTTAATTGAGTTTTAGGAAGTCTTTAATTTCTTTATTTATGTCTTCTCTGAGGTAGTGTCATGAATAGGGAGTTGTTCAGTTTCCATGAGTGTATAGGCTTTTTGTTATTCTGCTGTTGTTGAAGTCTAGCTTTATCTGATGGTGATCTGATGAAATGCAAGGAGCCAGTTCAACATTTTTGTTTTGGTTGAGGCTTGTTTTGTGACCTACCTACCTCATGGTCCATTTTGGAGAAGGCTGTATGCAGTGCAGAGAAGAAGGTGTATTCTTTTGTGTTTGGGTGAAATGTTCAGTAGACATCTGTTAGCTCCTCTTAATTCATGACATGTGTTAGTTTTATTATTTCTCTGTTTAGTTTCTGTCTTGATTACCTGTCCATTGGTGAGAGTAGGGTATTGAAGTCTCCCATTATGAATGTTTGAAATCTATGTATGATTTAAGTTTTAGTGGTGTTTCTTTTACAAATGTACCTGCCCTTGTATTAGTGCATAGATGTTCAGAAATGAGATGTTCTTTCAGTGGATTTTTCCTTTGATGAGTATGAAATGTCCTCACCTAACTTTTCTGATTAATGCTGATTAAAAGTCTCTTTTATTAGATATTAGCATGGCTACTCCACCTTGCTTCTTGTATCCATGTGCTTCGAAAACTCTTTTCTACCACATTACTCTGAGATAAAGTCTATCTTTGTTGTGGAGGTTTATTTCTTTTATGCAGCAGAATTGTGGTTCCTATTACACATCCCTTCTCTCAGTTTTTTAAAGGGAAATAGTGTCCTTTGATATTGAGAAATATTAATGATGAAGGATTGTTAATTCCTTTTATTTATATGTTGAGCGTAGTATGTTTGTCTTCCTTTTGGTTTTGCTGCAGTGAAGTTATTTGTATACTGTGTCTTCTTGGATATATTTAACATCCTTTGGTTACAGTTTTCCTTCTAGCGTCTTCTGTAGGGCTGAATTTCTTCATAGATATTGCTTAAATTTGTTTACATCGTGGAATATTTTGTTTTCTCCATTTAAGGTGATTGAAATCTTTTCTGGGTTTAGTAGTTTGGCTGACATCTGTGGTCTCTTAGGGTCTGTAAGACATTTTACAAGACCGTTTGGGCTTTTAGTCTCTTTGTTGAGAAATTGTATGTGATTCTGATAGGTCTACCTTTATATATGACTTGACATTTCCCCCTTGTATCATTTAGTATTTTTCTTTGCTCTGTAAGTTTAGTGTTTTGATTATGATGTTGTGGGAAGATTTTCTTGTTTTGTCCAGTCTATTTGCTGTCTGGTAATCCTCTTATATGTTTATAGGAATCTTTTTCTTTACGTTGGGGAAATTTTCAAGATTTTGTTGAAATATTTTACTGGTCATTGGAGCTGGTATTCTTCCCTTCCTTCACTTTATATTATTTTTAAGTTTCATCTTTTCATCATGTCTTTGATATGTTGGATGTTTTGTGTTAGGATTTTTTTTTTTTAGTTTAATAGTTGCTTTGACAGATGTAGCTATTTTGTCAATTGTATCTTCTATGCCTGACATCTCTCCTCTACTCTTGTTTTTGGGTGATGATGCTTACCTGTGTGGTCCCTGTTCTCTTCTGTAAGGTTTTCATCTCCAATATTTTCTCACTTTGTGTTCTTTTTATATTTTTCTGTTTCCATTTTCAGGTATTAAAGTGTTTTGTTCATTCCCTTCACTTGCTTAATTGTATTTGTCTTTATTTCTTAAAGGGATTTATTTGTTTCCTTTTTAAAGGTGTTTAACTTTGTCATAGTCATAGATTCAAGGTCATATTCTTGATGGGATCCAAGATGGCGCCGAGCAGTGTGGACCGCGTTTGGAGGCTCCAGTGAACAATTCAGGGAATTGCACAGAGAGGAGAAGGAGTTAAGGACTCTGTAAGAAGTTGGTTGGATCCTGGATGGCAATTCGTAGACTGCAGTGAGTTATTAAGGAAGCAAGAGAGGAAGAGAAAGACACAGCACAGGAAGACACAGTCACAACGTTGCAGGTAAGCTACATGAATAAGTGTTCTTGACTAAAACTCAGCATGGATTTGGGTCTAATGAGTAAAAGGAAGAGAGAGAGAAGACGTGAAGGCTGTGCCTCTGACTCCAGGCTTGTCAACCTGTTGCAGTGACCGCCATTTCTAGTGTAGTTTTAAAGTAGCCAAGCACTCCATCCCACATTTCATTAATGGATAAGCAATACATCTCTAGGGACTGAAACAAGGACAGTGGTGGAGTCAAAATGATTCCTGACAAAGGTGGTCTTGGGTTTTTCAAGTAAAGGCGAGAGGGTGCACATGCTTGGGAGCTACAGCTTGGGAAGGCAACAGCTCGGGCATGTAGTAACCACCATTTAGATTTTGTCACATTAATGAGAAAATGGAAAATATAAATTGGGTGTACTAATAGAAGAAAATGGAGGATCCAAGATGGCAGCGAGCAGTGTGGACCGCGTTTGGAGGCTCCAGTGAACAACTCAGGGAATTGCACAGATTTCTGAGCCAGGAACACCGAGGTCCGAACATCACGGCAGCGGGAGTGCTCCACGGTTTGGAGGGACCAGGGTGCGGAGGACCTGCATGCCCCTGCATACGGGAGGAGCGTGGATTTTCTCTGATCGGAGTGGCAACGGCAGAGGCAGCAGCACCAGCGGCACCAGCAGCGGTGGCTGAGGTTTGCAGCTCATAGCCTTCTGGTGGAGGCAATTGGTGTGGTGGCTGGTGGGAGTTGCTGCGGGAGAGGGGACTCGGGGCAGGATTTGAGTCGCGTGGAGGCTTCGGACCCAGACTGGACTTGGCCGACAGTTCGGCCCCAGAGTCTCGGGTACTGGCCCGGCCCAGCAAGCAATTCTGCCTGAGGCACTAATTCAGCGTGGCCACAGCTACCCTGCTGAGGCGCAGGCTTAGTTGAATGCGCAGCTCCACACTAGGCAGCACCTCAGCTCAGCCGCAGCTCCCTGCGGTGACACAGTCTGGGCGGAGCACTTGGTTCCACCACTGGTGCTAACTCAGAGCAGCCGCAGTTCTCCTGCTGTGGCGCAGGCTTGGTGGCATGCTCAGTTCCATCCTAGGCACCACCTCAGCTCAGCAGCAGCTCCCCTGCGGTGACATAGTCTGGGCAGAGCACTTGGTTCCACCACTGGTGCTAACTCAGAGCAGCCGCAGTTCTCCTGCTGTGGCGCAGGCTGGACAGAGCACTCGGTTCCTACCAGCTCTAAGACTCTGGTTGGACACAGTGTGCAGTTTGAATCCAGAATTCCTGGCTGAGATTGGTGGTCAGTTCGGGCCCTGAGTCAATAACTGACCACAGCACTCATTTTGGGCCAAAAGGCCCTAGCGGAGCTTGGTGTGTAGTCCCAGCCCAAAAATTCTGGCTGGACCCTGTGTGCATTTTGGGCCTAGAATCCCTAGCTGAGCTTGGCAGACGGTTCAGGCCCTGAGAATCTACCTGAGTTCAGCCCGTGGTTCGGGCCCAGTGCTCCTGGCTGGACTTGGCAAGAAACACAGAAGGCTGTGGATAACTTGGCCTGACCCAGTGCTCATTAAGAGACCCAGAAAAATTGCAGGATCCACGGAAGAGGGGGGCTGAAGATCACTGGCTGTGAGAGACCAGAACAACGGGGCTAACCTCCTAACATCCACACCAGTGAAGCTTTGAGCTCGCAGCCCAGGTAAATCATGAGAAAACAAGTAAATCTATCGTCAGACACCCCCCATCCAACTCTGGAAGCTACCCAACAAAAACAAAGAGGGCAAAATGTCTAAAGGACAAGGAAAAAGCATACGCAAAAAACCCCAAACAACATGGCATCTCCAGTTTCCAGCTATCCCAAAGAAAACAACCGAGAGAACTCAAATACAATGGAAATACAAGAAAATGACCTCAAATCCTTAGTAATGAGGAGGATAATGGAGGAAACAAATAAAATTCGTAATCAAATGCAGGAAGATGCAGACAAACAGGTGAGAGACATAAAAGAAGCACATAGAGTGGAACTGGAAAAATTGCAGGAAAATGCAAACAACCAGATGAAAGAAAGAAATAAAACGGTTCAAGCTCTGAAGACCTATAAAGAGGCAATGGAAGAAACTCAGGAATATACAAAAAATCAGATGAAAGAAATCAAAAAATCAGTTCAAGATCTAAAAATGAAAATGGATTCAATGATAAACACACAGACAGAAGAAAAATGAGAACGTGAGACCTCAGAGAAGAAGGCGAGCAACACAGAGGTGAGCTTTTCTAACAGAATCCAAGAGATGGTAGAATGAATCTCAGGGCTAGAAGATACAATCACAGATATTGAATCAACCATTAAAGAAAATGCCAAATCTGGAAAACTCCTGACACAAAACATCCAAGAAATTAAGGACACCATGAAAAGAAGAAATCTGAGGATAATAGGCATTGAAGAAAGAGAAGACATCAGACTCCAGGGCCCAGAAACTATTCTCAACAAAATCCAGAAGAAAATTTCCCCAATCTAAAGAAAGAGATGCCTATAAACATACAAGAGGCCTACAGAACACCAAATAGAATTGACCAGAGAAGAAAAACTGCCGGCGACATAATAATCAAAACACAAAACATGCAGAACAAAGAAAAAATATTAAAAGCTGCAAGGGAAAAGGGCCAAATAACATTTAATGGTAAACC
Organism: Acomys russatus; assembly: GCF_903995435.1. Lineage (NCBI taxonomy): Eukaryota > Metazoa > Chordata > Mammalia > Rodentia > Muridae > Acomys > Acomys russatus. Next base: position 47,608,016 of record NC_067154.1, read on the forward strand.
TATCAGAATTACACACGACTTTTCAGCAGAGACCATAAAAGCCAGAAGGGCCTGGACAGAGATCCTGCAAACCCTAAGAGACCACAGATGCCAGGCCAGACTACTTTACCCAGCAAAATTATCAATAACCATTGATGGAGAAAACAAAATATTCCAGGACAAAACCAAATTCAAACAGTACCTATCCACAAATCCAGCTTTACAGAAGGTACTAGAAGGAAAACTCCATCCCAAAGGGTCAAGCTACAACCAAAACTACCCAGGAAATAGATAATTATCCCATGGCAAAAACACAACTACACAAATGCTCGACTGGAAACAACATCAAAATTAAGACTCTTAACAGTCACTGGTCATTAATATCTCTCAACATCAATGGCCTCAATTCTCCAATAAAAAGACACAGACTAACTGAATGGGTACATAAACAAGATCCAACATTCTTCTGCAATCAAGAAACAATTCTCACCCATAATGAAAGGCATTACCTCAGGGTAAAAGGTTGGAAAAAATATTCCAAGCAAATGGTCACAAGAAGCAAGCAGGCGTAGCCACTTTAGTATCGAACAAAATAGACTTTCAACCAAAATTAATCAAAAGGCATGAGGAAGGACACTTCATACTCATCAAAGGTAAAGTCAACCAAGATGACATCACAATTCTGAACATCTATGCTCCCAATACAAGGGCACCCACATTTGTAAAAGATCTCCTAAAAAAGCTTAAACCACACATCGATCCCCACACAATAATAGTGGGAGACTTCAACACCCCACTCTCACTGAAGGATAAGTCATGGAAACAGAAACTAAGCCGAGAAATAACATCATTAACCAATGCCATGGGTCAAATGGATCTAACAGATATCTATAGAACCTTTCACCCAAACAAGAAAGAATACACCTTCTTCTCTGCACCCCATGGAACCTTCTCCAAAATTGATCACATCGTAGGTCACAAAGCAAGCCTCAACAGATACAAAAGGATTGAAATAATACCTTGTATCCTATCAGATCACCATGCTCTTAGGCTGCAATTCAACAACAACAGAAATAACAAAAAGCCTACACGTACGTGGAAACTAAACAACTCTCTGCTAAATGACACCTGGGTCAGGGAAAAAATAAAGAAAGAAATCAAGGAGTTTCTGAAATTCAATGAAAATGAAGAAACAACATACCCAAATTTGTGGGATACATTGAAAGCAGTGCTAAGAGGAAAATTCATAGCACTAAGTGCCTTTAAAAAGAAATTGGCAACATCACACATAAGCATCTTAACAACACAACTGGAAGCCCTAGAAAAAAAAGAAGCAGAAACACCCAAGAGGAGTAGACGCCTGGAAATAATCAAACTCAGGGCTGAAGTTAACAAATTAGAAACTAAGAAAACAGTCCAAAGAATCAATAAAACCAAAAGCTGGTTCTTTGAGAAAATCAACAAGATAGACAGACCGTTAGCCAAACTAACTAAAATCAGAGAGACAGTATTGAAATCAACAAAATCAGAAATGAAAAGGGAGACATAACAGCAGACACTGAAGAAATTCAAAGAATCATAAGATCCTACTTTGAAGGCATATACGCCACAAAATTTGAAAATCTAAGGGAAATGGACAATTTTCTTGATCAATTTCAGTTGCCAAAGTTGAATGAAGAACAGATAAACAAGCTAAATAGTCCCATTTCCCCTACAGAAATAGAAGCAATCATCGATGGTCTCCCAACCAAAAATAGTCCAAGCCAGATGGTTTCAGTGCAGAATTCTACCAGACCTTCAAGGGCAATCTAATACCTATACTCTTCAAGCTACTCCAAAAGATAGAAATGGTTGGAAAATTACCAAATTTATTCTATGAGGCCATAGTCTCATTGATACCTAAACCTCACATAGTCTCAACAAAGAAAGAGAATTTCAGACCAATTTCTCTTATGAACATAGATGCAAAAATACTAAATAAAATACTTGCAAAACGAATACAGGAACACATCAAAGATATCATTCATCATGACCAAGTAGGCTTCATTCCAGGCATGCAGGGATGGTTTAATATACGGAAATCCATCAATGTAATCCACCATATAAACAAGCTGAAAATAAAAAAGCACATGATCATCTCCTTGGATGCAGAGAAAGCATTTGACAAAATTCAACACCCATTCATGTTTAAAGTTTTAGAGAGATCGGGGATACAAGGCACTTTCCTCAAAATAATAAAGGTTATATACAGCAAGCCAATAGGCAAAATCAAAGTAAATGGTGAGATACTCAAGGAAATTCCTCTCAAATCGGGAACAAGGCAAGGCTGCCCACTCTCTCCATATCTCTTCAATATAGTACTCGAAGTTCTAGCCAGAGCAATAAGACAACAAAAGGAGATCAAGGGTATCCAAATGGGAAAGGAGGAAGTCAAATTATCCCTATTTGCAGATGATATGATAGTGTACATAAGTGACCCTCAAAATTCCACCAGAGAACTCCTAAAGCTGATAAACACCTTCAGCAAATTGGCTGGATACAAAATTAACTCAAAAAGTCTGTAGCCTTCCTATACACAAATGACAAGCTTGCAGAGGAAGAAATTATGAAAACCACACCCTTCACATTAGCCACAAGCAATATAAAATATCTAGGAATTACCCTAACTAAGCAAGTGAAGGACTTGCATGAAAAAAATTTCAAATCTCTGAAGAAAGAGATTGAAGATGACCTGAGAAGATGGCATGATCTTCCTTGCTCATGGATCGGGAGAATTAACATAGTAAAAATGGCCATCCTACCAAAAGCAATCTACAGATTCAATGCAATCCCTATCAAAATACCTACACAATTTTTTAAGGACATTGAAAGTTCAATTCTGAACTTTATATGGAAAAACAAAAAACCCAGAAGAGCTAAAACAATCTTGTACAATAAAAGGTGCTCTGGAGGAATCTCCATACCTGATCTCAAACTGTACTATAAAGCAATAGTAATTAAAACAGCATGGTACTGGCACAGCAACAGGCTGGTTGATCAGTGGAATCGAATCGAAGACCCAGATATGAACCCACACACATATGGTCACTTGATTTTTGACAAAGAAGCCAAATCCATTCAATGGAAAAAGGATAGCATCTTCAACAATTGGTGTTGGTCTAACTGGCGGTCTATGTGTAAAAAAATGAAACTGGACCCATATTTGTCATCTTGCACAAAACTCAAATCCAGGTGGATTAAAGACCTCAACATAAAACCAGAGACACTAAGCCACTTAGAGGAAAAAGTGGGAAAGAGCCTGGAACATATTGGCACAGGAGACAACTTCCTGAACAGAACACCAACAGCCCAGGCCTTAATGTCAACCATTAATAAATGGGACCTTATGAGGCTGAGAAGCTTCTGTAAGGCAGGAGACATTGTCAAGAGAACAAAGCGACAGCCTACAGACTGGGAAAAAATCTTCACCAACCCTACATCTGACAAAGGTCTAATATCCAAAATATATAAAGAACTCAAGAAATTAAACACCACCAAACCGAATAACCCAATTGAGAAATGGGGCTTGGAACTAAACAGAGAATTCTCAACAGAGGAGTATCAAATGGCTGAGAAACACTTAAAGAAATGCTCAACCTCCTTAGTCATCAGGGAAATGCAAATCAAAACAACTCTGAGATTCTATCTTACACCCATCAGAATGGCTACAATCAAAAATTCAAGCGACACCACATGCTGGCGAGGATGTGGGGAGAGAGGAACACTCCTTCATTGCTGGTGGGAATGCAAACTAGTACAGCCACTTTGGAAATCTATCTGGTGCTATCTCAGAAAAATGGGAATAGGGCTTCCTCAAGACCCAGCTATTCTACTCCTTGGAATATACCCAGAAGATGCTCCAGCACACAACAAGAAACTTTGCTCAACCATGTTCATAGCAGCCTTATTCATAATAGCCAGAACATGGAAACAGCCTAAGTGTCCCTCAGTAGAAGAGTGGATAAAGAAACTGTGGTACATATACACTATGGAATACTACTCAGCTATTAAAAACAAGGAATTCCCGAAATTTGTGGATAAATGGATTGAGCTAGAAATGATCATAATGAGTGAGTTAACCCAGAAGCAGAAAGAATCAAATGGTATATACTCACTTATATCTGCATACTAGCCCAAGGGGCATGTCCCACGAAAGCCTTCACTTACCAGGAAACTGGGACAGAGGGGAGAACATCCTATTGGGACTCTAAATGAGAGACGCATGGGAGAATAGCAAAATAAAAGGATCCAGAGGGTCCTAGAAACCTACAAGTAGAACAATATGATAGGCAGATTTGGGCCCAGGGGTCCTTCTCAAACTAAGGCACCAGCCAAGGACAATACAGGAGGTAAACTTTAAACCCCTTCCCTGATCTAGCCAATGGTCAGAATATTCTCCACAGTTGAGTGGAGAGTGGGATATGACTTTCTCACGTACTCTGGTGCCTCACATTTGACCATGTCCCCTGGAGGGGGAGACCTGGTGGCACTCAGAGGAAGGACAGCAGGTTGCCAAGAAGAGACTTGATACCCTATGAGCATATACAGGGGGAGGTAATCCCCCTCAGGAACAGTCATAGGGGAGGGGAATAATGGAAAAATGGGGGGGAGGAATGGGAGGATACAAGGGATGGGATAACCATTGAGATGTAACAAGAATAAATTAATAAAAAAAAGGGTCATATTCTTGTGTTTCAGTTGTGTTCAGATATATATGATCTGTTGTAGTAGGATAAATGGGTTCTAGTGGTGCCATATTTCCCTAGCGTTCGTTGTTTGTTTTCTTAGGCTGGCCTTTTGCCATCTGTCTGGAGGCTGGATATCAACAAATAGCCCATAGCTCTTCTCTCCTGGCTGTGTCGTAGTTGGACCTATAGGCAGGGGATTGCTCTGGGGTTGTTGAACTTTTATGATCCTGAAGTCAGACAGGTTTTCTTATAAAGTTTAGTAGAGCTTCAACATTTGATAGTTTTGGGTAACTGTTCAGGTAGCAAATTGTCTCTGTCATCTTCTCATTTGGGAAGCTACTAAACTGCACATCAGGTATTAGTTTTATTTCTTCTCAATTCTCTGACAAGGTTGAAAACCAGATTGTTTCATCTTAGAGTTTAGCTTAGTTGTTTAGGAGTTAAGAGGTTTTTAGGTCTAGAGAAACATTTTAAGTAGATAGAAATGAGATATAACTAATTGCTTTATATTCAGAATTTTAGACTCACCAAGATAGGAAAGATGTTTTCTTTGAGATTGCCAATTAATTCTACATGTTTGTATTTTTATTCTGTTTAGAACGTCCAGCTCTTCTTTGTGTATTCTCTATGCTCTGTCTTTTGCATTTCCATTTTGGCAAAGTGCAGTGATTGGAATACACTAATAGCCTAACAAACAAGTCATAGCTGAACATTATCAGGAACATTTTTGTATTTGTGACAAGTTATGCACTTTCTAGTCTTAGAGTTTGTATACACACAAGAAAAAATAATTGGCTTTAAGATAGTATCATCCTCCACAAATCATTTAAATAATGATGCCTCTTTAAGATGACTAATCAAACTACACGAAATAGCACCATACATATTCATAAATACCTAATACTGTTGTTAATAATTGCCCTGCTTATTATAGAAAAAAAATAACATTTTTTCTACTTATAATTTAGTAAAGCTCATTGTTGAATAGAATGTGAATGATTATAAGTTCTTTTCATTATTTGATGTACAGTCTATGCCTAAAGGAAGATAAACCAAAGCATGCATATGTCCTCATGGTTGTGATCTCACTGAAAAATGATCTGAATCTGAAAGATTATAGAGGTAGAATCATTCAAAGATCTCGGGCTCCTTCTATTTCCTGGAGATATTTTTTCATTTGAAAGTCTGTGTAAATTTTATAAACTCTTTAATTGTCCACAATTATTCACCACCTATGCATGAATACCCATGCTTCTAGGCTGAATACTGTAATTATCAAGAATGATTTTTATTGTGTTGTTATAACCACTTCATCATTCCCTAATGTGAGTCAGGCCTATAAGGGATGTTTTGAATTTTCTAAATGCTAATTAGATAAATATGAAAAAGAATGACTTTAAAGGGAAGTAGTAATGGGTTTCTGGCTTGGAAAATTAGAAAAGTTGTTGCTTACAATTGAGAATTTATAGAGGATGACTTAAAAAATAAAATATTTTAGGAGTTTTATTTTTTTGCTCGCTGAATCAAAATTGAAGCTCAGCTTTTGAATGCAAAAGTTAGAAATTATCACTACATTATACTTATTGCATGCATGCATGCATATGTTATACTTTTCATAGTAAGAATTTAGTATTCATTATATAAAGTAATGGGTTAATAGCACATTTTTATAGAAGTGTATTATGCATTTTGTCTATGTCTATTTCCTGTTACCCACTTTCTGCTGGTCCACTTTCTTTTACTAATATAATTTAAACACATATACATATAACATTTAAAAATATTTTCATCTCTTTATTAAACTTCTCTTTCATATACTGTGTTTTCTACCTTATTTTAGTCATTTGTTTGCCAATATTTTATTCTACTCCATTTGCCTTTAATTAAGATTATTATAGTCATTCTTGGGAAACTTTTGTCTTAGATTTGATTGACTTTAGTGTTATGGAGTACATTATTATTAAGGTTTTAACTTTTGGAGATAACATTATGGTACTTTCGTTTTTGAAATTTTGTGTTTTCCTTTCTGGGACTTGTAGATCTTGACTTGAGTCACTACTTGGGATTTTAGGTCCCTCACATCTTTCCAGTTGAGTTATTTGTGGTGTTCTGGTTGGTATGGTTAGGAGGTATTGAGTTGTATTTTCCTACATGGTTCCAGGAATGTAGTGTAGTACCTAACACTAAAACAGAGGGATTAAATTATGTCACCAAAGCCCTAGTGCCATTCTGACAGAATCAGAAGAAATCAGATATAACCAATTAAAACTTTTCATACCCATGTCTACAGTAACCTAAAAAGGGACAAGTGTAATACTATGATTTTAAAGGTATTTTTCCCTAAGAGTAAGAACAGAAAGAAAGAGAGGGAGTAAACTTCTCAGCAGTCATGGAACAATAGAGATAAAGCAGAGAGATAAACAGTGAACAAATTTAAGGGAAAAATGGCATGTGCTTATATTGATGAATGCAATTTTAGCTATCCATATATGAATATTATAATTGTATTAAAAAGTGAAAAGTGGAATGAGTAAAAAGTAAAAATAGAAACAAAGCTTCAAATGAAAAACAAACCAATCAATCAAGCTTACACGTCTTATCTTCTGCCTCCTGAGAAAGCTGCTCACATGAGGAGGAGTGCAGTCTAGCCCAAGCCTTCTTGGTTACAAGGTCTCACATTCTATTTTCCATAATAATCATGGAACTCTATATGCAGACAAATTTTTAGCAAAATGGAAAATCTATAAATAAAAAGATAGATTTTTTTTGTATGAAGTTATTGAATTTATTAACAATTGTACTCCTGTCATTTCTCTGAGTATTAAAGTTTAGAATTTCCTTACTTAAGAGGCATGGAATTTCCAGTAAGTTTCCAGGCTTCAGAAATAAATTATTAATGTTAACAAACTGGAAAGAGTTCATTTACTTTAATATTTATAAGGAAGATCAATGAGACATACAATGAGGTATTATGAAGCTCTGAAATGCTACAACACATACATTCAGTTAATGGAATGTTAACCAAGGATTATAGTCAGCAATTCATAAATAAATAATTGTTATAAATTTCCAGATTTTTAAGGTTTTTAAAAGTCCCTTCCCAAAGTCAGCTGTTATTTCATGCATAAGCTACTGCATTCATTAAAAGGTGTAATTGTAAGGAAAATTAGATTCAGTCTTGCTTAGAGCAGACTACATATTTTAAAGCTACATGGTTTGTTTTAAGCCTTTGAAGAGAGTTAAAGGGTTTTTTAATGCTATTACTTTTGAATTACTTGAAATATTGAATAACCTCAGAATGATCAAGTTCATAGGAACTTAATTGACAAGCACTGAGTCATGCATATCAAATAATATATTTTGTAAGATATAACAATATTAATCACCAAGGCATTTTTCCATTGCATGCATAAAGTAGAAACTTTGAGTTGACTTACAACATGAGCATAAAATAATGTTTAGCGGGACATAAATCCAACAATATTTCAAGCTAAGACACTTAGCAATCTAAGAAACATGAATTTTTTTCAAATTACGCTTTCTATTATTTACTAGAAAAATGTTTTTTTCACTCCTCAATCCCGATGGGAATTAAGTGTGTCAATAATCAATTAGAAGGTTTAAAAGGTCAATTGAATGATAATCTCTTCTCTTAAAATACTTATGCTCAGAAATAGTGTGATTTGCGTGCCACCCCTGTATGAAGCAAAAAACACTGGATTAGTCTGACACTTCAGCTTTCTAGCTAAAGACTGGTTTGAACCTCTCTAGTGCTGACATTCAGGAGTCACTTAAAAACTGATGTAACTTATTTATAAGATTCATTACTAAAACTGCAAATAAATGAACTAACTGAAACACTATTTTTACATTATATCAAGTACTTTGATCTTGATCATATCAATACTTTCAGTGTATACTTAAGAGGTCTTAGATGAAGCACACATGGAAAAGGTTTTCTAATTTAACTTATATTTCAGAAGTCTTTATACAGCTAAGCTCAATCACACAGTCTCGGGTATGCATAGGTTACTTTTCCAAAGGCAACTCTTTGTTAAGTATAATTTAATATTTTTCAAGTGAGCATCATTTACTAAAATTTTAAATTACTACAATATTTTGACACATAAGATCATCTTTAATTGCATGATTCTATGATTTGGAACATTTATGTTTTGATTATATAATAGGAATTTAGACTTCTGGTATTGCTGTTGATTTTCTGATCCCAAATAATCTCCAGGAAACATGAATAGTTTTACTGATCACCATTTTTAGTGTCTTACTGATTCATAAAATCTTACTTGGTTACTGGCTTTACTACAAGAGAAACTGCCCCTATTATATAGATGTTGAACAATTTTCAAATATATAATATATGTACATTATTTAACAACTTAACAATATATAACTAACTACATATAGTTGTAGATAATATATTATTATAGCAATGGATATTGTTATATATATGTAATATAGTTTTTAGTAAAAGGCACAATTAAATCTTAAGTAAAAAGCACAGTATTAGAGAGAGTTCTGACCATACACAGTCCCAAGCTGAGGCCACATGTGTTCCATCTTCATTTTCAATGGGAGACAGAAAGAGAACACAGGTGCTAACACTTGAAATTTCCCTTGTATTGGTAAAAATTATGAATTGCAAAGAAAGCGACACTTTGAAAAAAATCCATGGAGGAAGGTTTGTTTTTATTTTTGTTCATTTACTCTGCATCAGCCTTTCCTATACACCATGAGGCCAAACATTCTCCACCTTTGTTATTTGTTATCTTCTAATTTCAGGCACCAGGGAGACTTGCTGCATCCAAACTTTTGTATTGCATCACAAAACACTAAGTACTGGCTCCTCATCAAGATCATAATGCTTGGGAATGCTTTGATTATAGAATGCAAGCATTTTAAGGTCTTGCAGTTTCCATGATAAGGAAAAGGAAAGTCAAGAGATATATAATTTTTGAAGATGGAACATGGTAACTCAAACCAAAGAATTTATCTTGTTTTCCTAAATTTAATCCATAAACTCCTACAATAACTTGTGTTCCCTATGAACTTTTGAGATTTTTATAAAATTCGGAGAAAAAGTCTTCTAAAATCAGTGAGATAAACAAGAAATTAGAGAAAGAAAATTCAAAAGACAAAGTAAATAAATCCAGGAAATCCAAAGGATAAGGTATATGGCCTGATAAAATATTGGAATACATAAACCCTCCAGAGAAAATTCAATTTTTACATTGAACGTGGTATTTAAGATAACTCACAAACATTTCTGTTATTTTATACAGGCAATCTGAACAAAAATGTAACAAAATTGATTAGACACAGCCTCTATTAGTAAACTAGAACATGGCTGTTTCTCTTACATAAGAGAAGAGATATTTGTAGCAACAGATATATTATAGTAATAGTACTGTGAACCAGGGTAACTAAATACTATCTAATAAAATTTTTAATTAAAATTCATGGCATGTTGTCAAATAATTCTTAAGATATTAAAAGCTTCTTAAATGGCATATTATATGGATCTCTGAGGCTATGAAGACTTTATCTATTATACGTTATCTATATATAGAATCATATTTATCTGTTATACCTAGGATATATACTCTTGTGATTTAAAAAAAGGCTGGTAGTTAATATGGCCAGAATTTGATAAACTAACAAGTAGCTTGTATTATTTATCTTAATCAGCCTGCAATAGCCCTTTTCAGGTATTGGAAGTAAGATTTGAATTATAATTGAGTTGTATGGGTTCAGTGTCTCATATTAGAGTAGAAATATATGCATATATATAATGTGTGTGGAGAATAGTCTTACATTTGAATGTTATAAAGAGTTTTGGGTGACTGTTCAAGCAGCAAACTGTTTCTGTCACTATTTTTCCTTTCCTTCTCATTTGGAAGCTGTTAACCTGCACTTCCAGTTCATTCAAGTAACTAAGTTTCAGTTCTTCTCAAGTTTCTGATAGGGTTGAAGACCAGATAGTTTAGTCTTACATTTACCTTTAGCTGTGTAGGAGTTGAGATGTTTTTAGGTCTAGATAGAGGTTTTGAGTTGGCAAAGATGAAATATGATAGCTATTAATTCTCTTTCAGAATTTTAGACTCACCAAGATAGGAAAGATGCTTTCTTCAAGGATGCCAAATGCAATTAGCCAAAATACCTTGAATGTTACATTCATATAACTTCTTATTATCTCATAGTTCTTCTTGCTGTATGTAATTTTTCTACTTATATGTAATAATATAAAGGTATATGCCAAAAATATAAAAAACTATGACATTATCTCAGACATACATGACATACATAAATGAGGATTTAAAATACAATTCTTATAAATCATATTCATTTAAAAGAATCAACTGACAGTGTACATCATAATATTTCTATTGAAATATTTCCTACAATTTATTATAAAAATGATGGCTTTGTTGTTTAACATAAGCATTTATAAAATTGAGAAATCACTTGATATTATAAAGCTAATTTTTTACCTAGGAAACCTGTGTATACAAACTTCAGTAAATGATTGTCTATTCAGTCAACTTCTATCAGTTTCTGTCTCTCTTAGTTTTGAATCTCACTGCCTTTATTTGAATTGCATATTTTTCCTGTTTCTAAGATTATTAATTGGTGTTGGCTTTTTCTGTTTTATCATCTTGAATAATTATGTACTGCCTTCTGGCATCGACTATTTATATGAAATAGTCAGGTATTTATCATATTTGTGTTCCTTTGTACATAATGCATTTTTAGATCTGTTTTGTTTATCAATCTTATTTAAAATGTTTTCCTAGTATTACATAGACAGACAACTGTTCCTGTTTATATTTATTCCAGCACTACTCTAGTCTATAGTCTCTATCCTTCCTTTCTCTTTAAATTCATTCTTCCTATTTTCCAAGGGCTACATAAAATAATTCTTCTCTCAAAACACTCATCTCTTGCTGGTTGGAGAGCAAACATGTAGAGGCAGCTGAAATCAGTGTGGCAGTTCCCAGGGCAGCTGGTGATTGATCTACCTCAAGATCTAACTATACCACTTGGCTATATACCCAAATTACAATTTATCCTATTACAGAAACATTTGTTCCAACATACGTTGCTGGTTTATTTATAGTTTTAAATTTATATGTCCAACTGGAGAAGAAAGGTTAAAAAATGTGGTATTTTTACACAATGGAGTAGTACTCAGCTGTTAAAATATGACTATCATAAATCAGGCACTGCTCCAGCTTGCTTGTCAGTGACTCAGTGCCAGCAGCTTACATTATCACCCAGATAACCAGATTGGGTCATATCTGCTCTAGTTATAAGTTGTGTATTTTTCTATGTGATGCAGGAATTCTCTAAAAGTCCCCTCTAAATATCACGGCTCTTGTCCATTCTGTCTGTCTCCCAGTTCGACTGACTGTCTCTATCTTTCTCTTTCTTTCTTTCATGTCCCATGCTGAGACAGCCCTTTGCTCCCTACTCACCTAGGAAATATTTTGTGTTAGATCTGTCGCATGGTGTGATCTATGCAACATATCTTCACCAACACCCACTAAGGTACTTTTCCCTGCTTAATCCTAACAATCGTGAAATTTGCAGGAAAATGGACAGAGGTAGGAAAAATACCTCATCCTGATGTAATCCAGACCCCAAAATAAAAATAAGGTATTTGTTCTGTTATAGATGCTAGATGTTGTCATGATAAGCAAGATACAATCCATAAAAGCACATAAAAGATACGTATAGAATGAGGGACTCAGGGAGGAATGGATTTCCCTAGGAAGGGGAAATGGAATAGATAGCTATGGATGGATGAGGACATAGAAAGGAGGACTTGAAGTGGATGAGCAAATGGGGAAGAAGATGGAAGAGACACCTGAGAGAGGACATACAGGGAGGGTCAGCTAAACTCAAAAGTCATTTGAGGAGTAATATGGAAAACTATCACTTTAGAAGCTTCATGAAATACATATATGTATGAGGTCAATTTAAATGAAATCACCAATTAATCTGAGAAAGATTTTGCTTCACCAAATGAAGCTTTCCATAGCAGGAATGGGTTATATCTGATACAGGTTTTAGCCAACAGAGACTCATGAGAAACCCCAAAGAACCCTTACCATTTTCAAGCTTATTGTTTATTCTCTCCAAACTGAAAGTAAGGACTATTGTTGAGTAAAACACGTATACAACTCACTGAACATGGAGAAGTTGGACTGGGGTCCACCTAGAGCTTTTGCTCTCAATGACTAGTGTTCATGGTGCTGTAAAGTACTTAGCATACTTCAGAAGGACAAAAGTAAATACCAACCCAGCAACAAACTCTTCAACCTACAATAGTGACTGGTCTTAAAGAAGGGATAATTTAATAGTAGCACAAAGTTTGTGGGTGTAACCAACAAATATTTGAATAGAGTTAAGGCCTATTCCATGAGATGGAATCCATCCTCAACACTGCGCAAGTGGCCAAGAATCAGAGACTAAGTAAGCAAACAATATAGAGGGGAGCCTACCAACAGAATTCAAGAAAAGAAGGAACAAATATCGGGACTAGAAGATACAATCATAGAACTTGAAGCGACCATCAAAGAAAATCAAGGACAACATGAAAAGACGAAACCTGAGAATAATAGGCATTGAGGAAAGAGAAGACACCCAACTCCTAGGCCCAGAAAATATCTTCAATAAAGTCATAGAAGAAAATTTTCCCAATTTAAAGAAGGAGATGCCTATAAATATACAAGCGGCCTACAGAATACCAAATAGAATAGACCAGAAAAGAGAATCTTCCCACCACTTAATAATAAAAACACAAAGTATACAGAACAAAGAAAAAAATTTAAAAGCAGCAAGAGAAAAAGACAAAGTAATATACAATGGCAAACCTATCAGAATTACACCCGACTTCTCAGCAGGAACCATAAAAGCCAGAAGGGCATGAACATGTGTCCTGCAGACCCTTAGAGACCACAGATGCCAGGCCAGACTACATTAGCCATCGAATCTAGCAATAACCATAGATTGAGTAAACAAAATATTCCATGACAAAACCAAATTCGAACAGTTCTTATCTACAAATTTGGCTTTACAGAAGTTGGTAGAGGGAAACCTCCACCCCAAAGGGACAAGTTGCAACCAGAACAACACAGGAAATGAATAACTACACCATCATAAAACAAAATCACAAGGGCACTCAGAAGGCTGTGGACACTTTGGCCTGACTCAGTGTGCATTCTGAGACCCAGGACAATTCCAAGGCCCATGGTACATGTGATAGACCCGAACTATGGGGTTGGCCTCCTGCCATCCAGACTACTAAAGCATCAGAGCTTCCAGCCTAGAAAAATCATGAGAAAACAGGTTTAGCTATCTTAAGAATCCCTCCACCCGACTCCAGAAGCTACCTCCCAAAAAAGAGACAGTAAGGTAACTAAAGGCCAGCATAAAATCATACACACACACACACAAACGCAAAACAATATGGCATCTCCAGATACCAGCTATCCCAAAGAAAGCAACCCTGAGAACTCAAACACAACTGAAATACAAGAAAACGACCTCAAATCCTTAGTAATGAGGATGATAATGGAGGAAACAAATAAAATTCATAATCAAATGCAGGAAGATGCAGCCAAATAGGTGGAAAATATAAAAGAGGCCTATAAAGCAGCACTGGAAAAAATTCAGGAAAATACAAACAACCGGATGAAGGAAATCAATAATACTGTCCAAGCTCTGAAGGCCTATAAATAGGAAATGGAAGAAACTCAGGAATATACAAATAATCAGATGAAAGAAATCAATAAAACAGTTCAAGATCTGAAGATGAAAATGAATACAATGATAAAGACACAGACAGAAGAAAAATGGGAATGTGAGAGCTTAGAGAGGAAGGCAAAAAACATTGAGGCGAGCTTTTCTAACAGAATCCAAGAGAAGGAGGTATGAATCTCAGGTCTTGAGGATACAATCATAGATCTTGAAGCAACCATTAAAGAAAATGCCAAATCTGGAAAAATTCTGACACAAAACATCCAAGAAATCAAGGACAGCATGAAAAGAAAAAAAATCTGAGAATAATAGGCATTAAGGAAAAAGAAGATGGCAGACTCCAAAGCCCAGAAAATATTCTCAACAAAATGATAGAAGAAAACTCCCCCAATTTAAAGAAGGAGATGCCTATACACATACAAGAGGCCCACAGAACACCAAATAGAATAGAGCATAAAAGAAAAACTTCCCATCACATAATAATCAAAACACAAACTATACAGAACAAAGAAAAAAATATTAAAAGCTGCAAGGGAAAAGGGCCAAGTAACATTTAATGGCAAACCTGTCAGAATCACACCACACTTCTCAGCAGAGACCATAAAAGCCAGAAGGGCCTGAACAGGGGTCCTGCAAACCCAAAGAGACCACAGATGCCACACCAGACTACTACACCCAGCAAAATTATCAATAACTATTGATGGAGAAAACAAAATATTCCATGAGAAAAACAAATTTAAACAGTACCTATGCAAAAATATGGCTTTATAGAAGTTATTAGAAGAAAAACTCCACCCCAAAAGGACAAGCTACAACCAAAATTTCACAAGAAATAGATAACTACACCATGGCAAAAACACAAACATAAAAACTCACTACTGGAACCAACATCAATATTAAGATTGTTAACAGTCACTGGTCATTAATATCTCTCAACAAACCTGTTTGCCTTTTTAAAATAAGAGATCTTGTAGATAATTTTCACTAGCTAATGAATTGACTAATGAGCTTACTTTGGGGTAAGGAGCCAATTGCCTGTTCGCTAGCTGTCAAGTTACCATTATCTTACCTATCAATGTGATCAGAGACCTGAGATGGATACATCTTAATCTAAATGAATCTATGTATCAATAAAGCAGACAAGGATGACTAGTCAGTCCATAGTCCACTACATTGAGAGTTGTCCCAGGCTCCAGTGACTTTGATGGCAACATGGAAGGGGACAATCTGGCCATTAGGCAAAGAAGAGAAGAGACTTTTTCTATGGAAGAAGAACATTGGAGACACTGACCTCACTTTACTTTCAGCAGCGTAAGATAATAATTTTTAGAGTGTCCAATTTGTACATAGTTCTCGTTTGGCCTTAGCAGTGGGCAAAGCATTGAGAGCAATCTTGACCAGTGGTTAGAGTACCACAATCCAAGGTTGAAATCATCTGTCATTATTCACAAATCTTCTTGGAGACCTTGGGTAGTTATTGATAGTGGTTGGGAGTCTCTGTCTCTCATAGTAAGTTTAAATATATTTAATGCCATGTTCATTAGGTCTCTAGAAGCTTAAGGGCTTGTATATTGGAATTAATCTTTGTCTGTCTTTATTTCTCTGCTCTAAACTACAGCTTGTAAACATAAAACACAATTTTATGTACTTTTTCTATTTACCTTTGAAAACATATGTAGGAGTCTAAATAAGGCTTAGTCCTGAAATCATTCACATTTGCTCTTAGCATGACTAGAGATATATTTGTGAACACATTAAAGGATTTAATCATTTATGAGTGACCATTTACTTGCATTTCTTAATCATTAAAAAGTAGGTCTTTAGGTTTTATTCTTTTAAGGTTGGAGACTTAAAAGTCATAAACATAGTCCATAAAAAGAAAGCATAAAAGTTTCCTCTATGACTTAGTTAATAAAATATATAACTTATAGATATCTAATGCTTAGTAAAATTAGCAGAAACAATGATAAACAAAATTAACAAAAACAATGATGTTAAGGCAGTGATTTTTAAGCTTTTGTGAGTGAAGATAGGGCATAATAACCAAGTTTTAATATTTTAAACAGATGAGTTTTTCTAGATGTAAGCACATTTCTAGAGCTTGCAATACAGTAGAACAGTATAACACAATTTTAGAATTCCATTTTAACTTATTATATCAAATCCATTGGCCAGGAATCCTGGACATGAACCTGGAGCACAGGCAGCTGGTGGGACAGCATTCATTAACTCATGAATCTAAGAACTAGTACAGACATAAGTAGCTAGACATACAATTTAAGTTGGCTTGTTTTTCTGAATAGACTTTTATAACCTTGTAAAGTTCAGCATCATATAG
The DNA here is from genome assembly GCF_903995435.1 of Acomys russatus. Classification (NCBI taxonomy): domain Eukaryota; kingdom Metazoa; phylum Chordata; class Mammalia; order Rodentia; family Muridae; genus Acomys; species Acomys russatus. The sequence continues at coordinate 47,624,840 of NC_067154.1, forward strand.
AGAACACTTTGAACCAGAGCTGAATCACATATAGAGTATATTCTTATAGTTATTTTTATAAAACTGTTTTTTCTCAGCTTCTCTCTTAACCTGGCCATCAGACACATAATTGAGACTCTTTTCATATTTGTCTAATAATAATAATATTTACAACACAATAACTGGGAAGTTATTATTCTATTCTTAGCCCTCTAAGCTAATTTGGTTTCTTCCCAGGTTGTATCCCAGTGACACTTGCATCTTTTTTAGCTTTCCTGCTCCAGCTTCTGTCCTGATGTCTGTTTGACCTCTCCCATGTCTGAATCCCCTTACTTCCTCTTCTAACTCCTCCTCCCCTGGATAGCAGGAAGTTCAACCCTATTCTCTATCCTGTTCAGTAACTGGCTGTAAGATGCTTTATTGGCATACAAGTGAACAATTGAGGAGCAGAATTTATACAACATGGATACTGGAGATTCTCAGAACAAGGCATGAAACCAGATGTATGGGATACAGAAATGAGTGTTTGAATTACATAATAACCTTATGCAAACAGTATGCAGTAAAAATATAACTTTGAATTTCTATAAAAATCCATACCAATGTAAAATGAGATTTGTTGCTTTCTTAGTTTAAAAGGAGATAGGGTGATTAAACAGAGAGTTTATTAGGACAAAGAAGTTTTATAATTGTTGGTTTATACCATCATTTTAAGATGGTAGAGAAACATGGCAGGTTGTAAGTCATGTGGTCAATGTGGTTGTTATTTAAAAACATCTGTGTTACTATAGAGGCTACAAACACACACATACACACACACACAGGCACATGCACACACACATATACATTCAAAACTAGAGTTGAAATTACACTTTAAACATCATACCAAAGAGTAAATTATGTAAATTTTTAGATAAATATTTGGAGTATAATCTTAAGATATTATTTTTGAGAGGAACATGTAAAGAATTCAGAGAGAAAAGACTTTTAAGAGTTGAGAAATAGAGCCTTAGAAATCAGAGACTTCTGGAATGTAGGACAGAATTTAGATATCTGGGGATACTTTGTCTATAAGAATTTGAAAAATTGGTAAGCCAATTTTTGTGTTTGAATGAGGCCAGATTTCTGTAGTAGATTCCATTGATGGAAGGAGGAGAGAGAAAGTGCATGCTTGGACTCCTGTAGGCCTGCTGAGGGAGGGCAGGCATAGCCAAGAGCAGGACCATGTGGAAACAGAGGCATATGGAGGAGTTGGACACTTGAGTTGGAATTTGGGATCAAATTCACAGACAAGTGGAATCAGTTTAACAGACAAGTACTCCTCACATACCTCAAGAGTAGGCTTGTGAAAGCTGGCTGCAGTGGAGGAGCTGAGGCAGGAGCAGGCGTGTATCATGGTCACTGTTCCCGTCTGGCACTGACTCACTGTATTGCATACTTAAGTTACATAGTGTGGGAGAATCATCAGAGAGAAAGAGGCAAGACTTTGAGAACAGAGAAATGGGGGATAAAGAATTGCTTTCCATTTTATCAATTGCTCTTAGTGTTTCTGAATAACATTAAAATTTTGAATAGAGAGGCAAATGCATTTAAAATCCTTCAGGTTAGATTTTAGGTATAGAAGATGGGGGTGGTTTCTGAAGTGGAGTGAGAAAATATAAAGACATTATTCCTGTGGAACAGAAAGGGGAATGGAGTGCTCTGTAGCCTGTAGTTGTGGGAATCCCAAGGACACAGGTGGAAGCAGTGTGGATTACTCAGGTAGGAGTTCATCAACTAGGTAGAAAGGGGGTGATGTGTTAGCCCCCACTAAGCCTGAGAAACTCAGTACCTCATACCATCTTGAGCACAGTGAGGCTGAGTGCTCTTAGAGGGAACTCATCTGCAGGAAGGGATAAAGGCAAACAGGCAACTTCAGAGATGACATATTAGAGGAACAGGGAGTGTTGTAATAACCCGGCAGGGATTATAAGAGACTGCAAGTTTGCTGCTCTAGGGCAGGTGAAGCTAACCTAATTGGTGGTGGTTGAGGGAATAATAAGCAATCAGTGAGCCAGAGATCATGTTGGAGGTGACCTAGCATTGAACATAAAGTCAAGACCCAGTGTGTTCCACCAGGTACAAAAGCAAATCTGTTGTGGGCAGGTGGTAAAAGGGATCCCAGTGTACAAAGACAATGAGATTTCCCCTGAGTTTTCGTGGCACCAATGTTATAATATATAAACATCCCGCAGAACATCACCTGGTGCAGCTGATGACATAGGACGCAGGTGGTGACATTGAACATTGTCAGGACACTAAAGGCCCTTGAGGGAAGGCTAGTTGAATTGTCTGCACACCAATATAACCTTTCTCCCTTTTTGTTTAATTAAAAAATAAGGAACTAGGAAGGGATGGTAAAAAGCAAATATATCATTGAAAGTGACACTAGATGACTTAGTAGGTACAAAAGTAGGATGATTAGAGAGGCCTGTTGCTGGAGAGGGAGGGTAAGAAGCTGAAGAGGGGAAGGAAGTGTGGGTTGGGGCAGGAATGGGGGAGGTTTCTAGCAGGGTCAAACATAGTACAGGATTCTTGGCATTGAGATTTCATAACTAGAAGGAGCTGGGTGAAGGAACAGGAAGAAAGCGGTAAGTTTTGGAGTGAAGAAGAGAAAAATCTTGAATATAGGGAACCTCTTTCCATTGACCCATTCTCTGGCAGTAAATTAAAAGGTCCTATATAATATTGGGGTCTAAAGTACCATTAAGCAGCTATCAAAGACCGGCCCACCATCTTATGCACTCTCTTATGGCTCTCTCTATCCCAGTCTCTTCTAGTTTCTTCCTCTCCTCCTATGTTTTCCCCCTGTCTCTCTGTCTCAGTCTCTCAGTCTCTCTGACTCTGTCTCTGTGTCTCTGTCTCTCTCTCTCTGTCTCTCTCTCTTTTAGTGAGCCCTTCCTGGCTCACTAAGGTCCTAACTCCCCTCCCATCCCTTCCCTAAAATAACTCTTGTTCCAGATCTGTTGCGTGGCATCTTCTTTATGTGCTATAACATTGGTGCTGAAAGTCTGGAGAGAGAGAGAGAGAGAGAGAGAGAGAGAGAGAGAGAGAGAGAGAGAGAGAGAGAGAGAGGAGTAAGGAAGTACACAGGATTCTGTGGTCATTTTTATCTCCCCTCCCTCACAGCAGGTAATGACATCAGAGGTTGATAGGCAACCTGGAAACAGGTTGGTGAGAACACATAACACTTAGATGCATTAGCACCCAATTATCGACGGGGATAATAATTGTAGATGTGCATTTCCTTTCATGCACTAGGTCTTTAATTCAAACTGAAACCAGTTAGTTACTCATAATATATTCTTGCAATTATGATATCTGGGAGCAGAAGTTGCCTCATGCTCAAGGGCCGAATGAACCTGAATATTCCTTTCCAGTGTTAGTTTTTTTTTAATCAAAATAAAAATATACCCCCTTTTCCTTAATATTTGGACTTGAGACAATGTGTGTAGCATTTACTGGGACATTCATATTAATATTCAAAATTATTTTTATAAACAAAAGAATATGCTAAAAAGTTATCTCTATAAAGTTATCAGTTTTAAATTTCTTATACTTTAATGTGCTAGAGATATGTACGTTTACTATAGAAACATCATAGAACTTTCATTTTTGTTGAAAGATTCAAGGTTTTCCTTTATGAATAAAACTAAACCATACTGTGCATATAAAACATATATAGTATATGTATACATTATAGTAGTGTTATCTGCCCTAGTAAACCTGTTGTAAATAGAAAATGGACTCAATAAAAAGAAAGTGTCTTATGCTTAACCTTGTAACATTGTAGCCTGACAACACAGTTGGGTGTTTTATGTTCAACCTTATAATTTTCTGACTGGATGGGTTGCATCTCTCTTGTGGGAGAAGATGAAACTGCATGTTATTAAGTCAGCATAGAACAAAATATAAAATTCAAAGCATTATTTGTACTGCGTGAAGCAGCTCTTCACATTTTCTTACAGACACTAAACTTCAAAACTGAAGCTACCATCAGTGATGGATAGGTCAGTGCTGACTTCTGGGGCTGTGTAAATGGTCTGCAGAGACCACCTGGTACCATGGATTCCTAGGAATGACTACTGCCTATGTTGTACTACTCCTTCCACACAGAGAACCACACCTGCTCTTTACCCAATGTACATCGGGTAGTGTTAGGAGGGTAATGTGAAATTATGTTTCTTAGACCATCAATCATATTTTCTTATTCCTGTACTTTATCAAAATGCTGTAAACTTTTTCCAGACTGTATGAACTGTGATTACAGTTTGCTTTCTGAACACTAGCTCAAATTTATATTTCTATGTAAGAATGATTGATAGAAACTCCTATTTTGTTACTTCTTAGATGCTGCTTCATATATAATTGTGTTTTGTGCTAATCAGTCAAATGGATATGTCTTTGGATTGGGAATTTTAATGAATATAATTTCAGAAAACTGATTTCCATCCTAGTGTTGAATTTTTTTCATGGCTTAGATAACATTTTTAAATTGTATTTTTTTATAAGACATATGGAAAGTTGGATGTAGAAGTCATTCAATTTATACAGTATTGGCCAGATGCCCATTCTCATTACTGTGTATTATGATTTCACCTTTAATTTTTTTTTCTGTCTTTGCTAAATGGAAGTGTTTATTTGTTTTACCATTTGGTCAGATGCTCATCACCACTCAAACCAACATATGTTCCTCATCTTGTCCCCTGGTTCAGTGATGTTGATAAATGAGATCTGGTAGAAAGAGAGTGAGTACTTGCAAATCACTCTTACAAAGATTATCGAAAATCCCACTTTTATGAAATGTGAAACACCTTGAGAATTTGGTAAATTAACTTTCTTATATTAAATGAAATATAGGAACACTATAGGAGCTTCAATTCATATTTTCATAGTCCTTTTCTTTTGCTCCCATTTACACGAGTGTGGACAGAGATGTTATGTACATAGATCTTGATAAGTCCTTTCGTAGCAAACTCCTATAATTCAGGCTTTAAAGCCATGTTCATTAAATGCTCTGTAGTATGAGTGAAACACATGATTCATATCTCTAGACAATAGTCATGTTCAGTAGCTTCATTATATTCCATGTTTCTTTACACTCAAAGAATTTACTTCTTCTAGGAGGCACAGCTTGAAGAAAGCACTGGAAGAAATGGGCTTGTTAAGCACACAGCCCTATTTTCTTCAGAGAAAGAAAGATTGGTGCCTGGTCATCTGGAATGCTGGACTGAAAGTAGTCAGACAACCTGGTGATCCTCTGCTGTCCCTTTAGAAGCCGACCTCCACCTGACTTTCTTCCAAATCCTAAGAATTGTTTAGGCCTAAATAGGGTTTTGTCCCTGAGTGAATAGAGCTCATGTTTATGGAAGAGGTCCATGTGCTTTGCATCCTCCATCAATAGAATCCATCCTTATGTTTAGTACCAGTCCTTCCTCGAGGCCCTAGCCCTGAGCACTGTTTCCCAGGCAATAGAACTCATTTTTGTGATAAAGGTCTCAGGTACCTTGCTTTAGCAGTGTATTTTGCCAGAAATGTTTGCTATAACAATGTTTGCTATAAAAATTGTCATGTGCAAACTTTCCCCCAAAATTTTACTCTCTTTAAATGTGTAAGAAAATTAAGCTACAGAATGAGACTTTCTAGAAGCCTTGATCTAGTCTGACTGACTAAACCTGGCTGTACTGAGCTTCTTTCTCATCAAGTTCTTTCTCGGGAGGCTATAATACCTGCAGGAATCCCCAACAACAGTGAAAGGGCACATGTATGTAAAAATGGCTAGAAGAATGCCTTAACAGCAGTCTTGTATAGTAAAAATGTCACTTTTTTATTTCCAAGATGTGTATTTATAACGGAAAAAAGGAAAAGGCAGGAAGAGTAGAGAACACGTGGAAAATAAAGAATTGAATTGATTTAGCTCAGTGGTAGAGCGCTTGCCTAGTAAGTACAAGGTTCTGGGTTCGGTCCTCAGCTCTGAAAAAAAATACAACCCTTCACACACACAAGAATTGAACTGAGAGAAAGAAAAGAATAACGCTAAATGTTCATAATACCATTTATATATACATGATGCAAAATATGTCATCACTTAAAACTAAGAGACAAATATAGTAAAAAGACCTAATTCTGAAATTTTTAAATAACTAAAATTATGTTTTATGATCATTTCATATCAAAAGCTTATAATTGGAGCTTTGATGTGATTTGAAAAATTATTTATTTACTTTTATGTGAATGAGTATTTTTCCTGTATATAAGTCTGTGTATACCATGTGCACACATGGTTCTTATGGAGGCCAGAAATAAAATCCTTAGATTTGCTGCAACTGGTGTTAGAGAGTGTTATGAGCTGCCATACGAGTGCTGGGAACTGAACCTCTATCTTTAGGACCAGTAGCCATGTTCTTAATGATGGAGCAATCTCTTCAGCTGAATAGTACCTAATACTGCCTCTGATGTGTTCGCTTCCATATGCTTATGAGCTTTGCTAACATGGCCATTTTTCATTAATTTGTCCCTTCCTGCTCTTTCTTTCCACAGATATGTTTCCATGACATATTTCTTTCCTTTTTTAAAATTAAATTTGATATATTTGCAACATTACTTACATAGGAGGAGATGTTTTGAGAATATTTTTACATACACTTTCTTTAATAGAAGCTACTCTATCTTTAATCATATGTTATTGCATTTCCTTTTTACGTGTACATTTATATTATTACAATAAATAAAATAAACAGCATACAGCAGAAAGAACCATGAAACAATAAGGAATTATATAAATGTTACCTTCATAGTGATTTGCCTATTTGTATTTGGTGAACTGGAAGAAAACATCTTTCTAATCTTGATGAGTTTAGAATTTTGAATGAAAATCAATAGCTACCATAAACCATCTCTTTTAAAAGAAAACATCTATCTAGACCTAGAAACATCTTAACCCTAAACAAATAAGGTTAGTTGTAATACTAAACTATCTGTTCTTTAACCGAAACACTATGGATATAAGATTTATATAATTTCTGATTGTTTCATGGTTCTCCTTGCTGTAGATTTTTTACTGTATATAATGTATAATAATATAAATGTATATATAATAAAATATAAAAAAGAAGTTTCTAGGAAGAACTGGAAGAGGTCGGAAACAAGTGCAGCAGACAGTTGACAACTGCAGACATCAAATTCCTGAAAATAAGAGCTGCTATTTAGGTTAGCTATTGTGTGGGTCAGAGGATTATCAGACATTATCCCAAGTAATCCTCCAATTCTTCAAAATAGAAAGATTGTCTTTTTAAAGATGAGATTAGATCTGAAAAGGATTAAGAAACGCTCCCAGAGTCACAGAATTAATAAGCTGTAAAATCAGAAAGCTGATGAACATGATCGCATATTTGCATTTTGGAATCTAGAACATGTACTTTGTGAACACATCAGCTTTACCTCTATCTCAAAGAGAAAACAGAAGCAATAGAATCAGATAAATGCATATCAGTGAGTATAATGAATTAGTTGTGCTTAAGTCTACAAAAGCATTTGGCTTTGCCCACTGTATTACATCCAATCAACATCACATCTGAGTATATGGAATCTCATTGTAGAGTCTTATATTTTAGGAATTCTTCTGTGAAATTTCTTTACTGCTATCTAGGATGTCTTAATATTTATATCCTGGACAATAGGTAAACTCTATATTTGTCTCAGTGTCTTAAATTTTCTAAATGATATTGAATAAGTGTGGCTTTTCACTCATCAAAACTAACCATAACAGGTACTGAATAGTTGCTCATGATGAACTTTTCTGCTCTTCTGCACAGATGTTTTATATTTTCCATTTTGGCTTGCATTGAATAGACAATCACTTGACAGCATTCTAGTTAGAGAAACATGGAAGAGGCAATGTTGTCATTTTAAGTCTAAGCTTGACAAGAATTTTCCTCCCTGACTGCCTGTGTTTATAAAAGCTTGTTACTGTAATCACAGCAACCAAGCAGGACTATTCCTAAGTTACTTTTTGAAATTAGATTCTGGCCAGCAAAACCTTCTCATTGTGAAAACCGGCTTATTATTCTTTCTAGTGAAATTTCTCCAAGCCTTTGATATTATTCTGTCTAGGGAATCATTTTCTGGATCTTTGACTAGAACTCTTGGTTGCTTTTTACTGAGAGACATGATCATTTTAACTGCCACACTATAGTGTTGTTGAATAATCATTTGATAGGAGGGCCAGGTGTTTTAAAGGGTTATGACATCTCATCCACCACATGAAGAAAAGCTTCCATTGACTTGGAACTTACACTAGACTGTTACACGTGAGAAAAAGCTTCTACTGTATTCATTTGAATACCTGTTATTTTGTTTATTTTTTTTACTTTCTACCTGTCCAAAACAGGTATGAAATTCTCATTATTATTTCCTATAGTCACATAGATATCTATACTCTTAATTTGAAATAAGATTAGACATTTACAAATATTCTTATATGTTTAATTTGACTACCCCTTTTTCTAATGCTAATTTATACATAAAGATGTGGTTGCCAATTTAGCTAACATCGATTTTTGTAAAATATTTAAATGGAAGCCTGTGCTGACAGAGTAAAACTGTCAGGAACCTTTGTGTGTGCATATTCCCGTAAGTGTGCAATGCCCTTGCTGCTTATGATTCTGACACAGATTTCTTTCTTTTTTTCTATTCATAGTCTACATGACAGGACATAAATCATAGACATTTTACTCATCATGACTAAGTTCTTTGGAGAAGCAGAAGTGATATTCCAGTTACTCATTTATGAAACTGCCTAGGAAAGGAGATTTATTGAGAAGAAATCATGAAAGGACAAGCGAAATGTTAATAACTGGATCTTGGCAAAACAAAGAAGTCTTTGAAATGCTGAGGCTTGAAATAATGTACTTTAATTTTCTCAGGAGCATTTTGGTCCCAATTAAGCCTCTGTTGTGACTGAATTTTAATTAATATGGTTGTTTATACTTAGGAATTCCAGAGCTTGGATTGCACTTCACAGATTCATGAGACACCCCTCCCTACCATCTTACAGGGAATGATTCATTAAGCTTAGAATTTCAATAAGAAAATGAAAATACAATGTGCTTGTTCTCCATAATATTCTGAACTACTTATCTTCAGCTACTTTGAAAATACAGACTGAAAACTTGCCAGTTGCATCAAATATTCAGCATTATTCAAATAACATTTGAGAAATTAATATTTTAGATGGCCTTTTATTTTTAGAAACATGATCAAATAACTGTGGCAATGCAGATGAAGTAATTTTTCCAAGCTAGAGCTTTAGTGTCACAATTACTTTAATTGGGAGTTTTCTCTTAGAAACTAATAATTTTTACACTTTAGGTACTGAATTCTTCACATGTGCCACATTCTTTCAGGAGTACTTCCACCCGTCAGAAGGTTGCTTTATTAGCTTGTAGTCTACCTGCAAATCACCGGCTTTTTGAAGCATTTCTCTTGCAATGATAATGCATAACTTTCAGTGTAGATACTGAGTGAGCTTGTAGCTGAAGTCACTGAAATGCCTGCCAAGTACTTTTCAACTTTAATGTTTATTGCATTGCCATTGACAGTTTCTCTATAGATCACAGTTCCTGAATTCGCGAGTAGGCAAAAATTTTAGCCATATAAATGTACCTAAAATAACTACAATATTTCTAGACATATTTAGAAATGAGAAATGTTTCTTCATTTTATTTGTTTATTGTTTGAGATACTTTATCACTCTTTAATTTCAGTCAGGCATGGAAATTTCAATGCTTCCTTCTCAGTGTCCAAATTCTGGGAGTAACGATGTGTGATACTATACTCATGTTATTTGTTTGTTGTTGTTTTTGTTTGTTGTTTTTTGTTTGTTTGTTTTTGGTCTGCTCATACTGCTATCACTTGAAAGGTTGCATACTTTGACACTGGTCTGAACACAGAGATCAGATTTTGACATAACTTACTTTAATAGGAACAAAGTTACTTTGGGTCTTCTCTTCTGTCAGGTAACTGTGAGGCATGATTTCATTCCATGGGAGTTGTAGAATTCTTGATGCTGTGAATATTGTTTCTTGTTGTTCTTTACCTGTCTGTATTGTTAGTGATTATGTCAATACTTTAAAATTTTTAATTTTTTCTTGATCTACCTGGTCAAATTTACAAAATTACATACTAATTTTATGAATATATTTTATTTTAGTTTCCAATTTTAATATGGTCTTTCTTCATTTACTCTTCTCAAAATGTTTTACCAGGTATCTTGAATAAATAAAACAAGCAGAGGAAAGAAACGGCAATATGACATAATTATTTGATTAATTTTTATGTACCAAAGAGATCATTTCACAATCTATGTCTTCCATTTTTATAGTAAAAAAAAAAAAAAAATTTACTAGGATAATTTGACTTGTAAACCACAAAATAAATCTTAACATAGTTTCACATATGGAAAATTTTCAGAGTACTTGTTACCACAGCAAAGAAATTAGAAGCCAATGATATTATATACAGAATATTGTACAATTTTCAGATGATAGTCATTAAGCTCCTAAACATCATGGCCCAAAGTAAACTATAAGGTACATTGAAAATATACTGAACAAAATAAAGCTACCATTGGTTTTTAATTTTTTTTTTACTTTTCAACATTTAGAATTAATTCACAGTATTTAAAACAATTTGTTATAGTAGATAGTTAAATCATTAATTTCTATTTAGAATCTCTTATATCTATCATAAACTAAGAATTTGCACCCGAATGTCCTCTCTGAGAAACATTTAGAAATTGGTTTGCTAAACTTTTGTTCTATTCATATTTCAAACATGTCAATAACATTGAGTTTATCTTTAGCCTAGTCCTGAAATATATTTGTAAAAATTTCAAGTTCAATTTAAAACCTGTATGTTTAATAATTTTAGATACAGTGCTTTATGAAGACAAATGAAATTAAAGTGACTGATGGCCTTATTCAGATGATCATGAGTACAGATAACTTGTCCTCATATTTTATGCACTGAGTGTATTTGTGTGTGTCTTATATGTGATTATATGTGTGTATGTTCCCTCTCTCTCTCTCTCTCTCTCTCTCTCTCTCTCTCTCTCTCTCTCTCTCTCACTCTCTCTCTCTCTCTCTGTGGGGGGGGTGTCTGCACACTAAGATCATGGTGTATTTGTGAGCTCAGAGGACAATTTTGTGTGTTGGCTCTTGTCTTTTACATTGTTTGAGACTGGACTTCTTTAATATGTAGCCCTTCGTGTGACAAGCCCTGGTCTGTGAGCTTGGCAAATCCTATCCCCATTTCCTATTTGTCTGTAAGAATGTGCTCAGTGAAACAGCATCACATGGCTTGTGAATACTGTAACTCGAGCTCTCATACTCACATGGTAAGAATTTTACTACCAAATCATCTCTCTAGTACTGTGTATGTATTTTAACTTTCTAGGCATGAATAATAAGAGTTGTACCAATGGTGTAGGTTTATCTCACTTCTGTTTAATTCTTCTTGATCATGCTTTACATACAATGATATTCTATTTGGTTATTTACAATTGTTCCATTACACTGCTAAAGTGAACCCTTTGATATTTTAAAATATTAATCTCCTTACCTTGTGGTGAATTGAAAAATTTTAGACATTATTCCTAGAAAGACTGATACAATAAAAATTTAATGTTACACATTTTTACCTCCTTGATTTTAGCTCTTGGCATTTTATATTACTTAAAGTTATTTACTTTGTTTGCAGAGAATATATTAATATAATTATCAAATCTAGTATGGTAATTAATTTCTTTTTGATCACGGATTATATATTTAATGTAAGCAGTATTATGCATAGCAAAATTTATTTTCTGATAATTGTAATGCATGCTCAGTTAAACTTACATTGTTATTAATTTTTGGAAGTTATTAAATTATCTCTAACCAAACTTGTTTTCTTTTACTCCACGGGTTGTTGTTGCTGTTGTTGCTGTTTCACTTTTCTTTGATCATGTTTGCAGAAAATTGAAGCATGCATTCTAACTTTTTAAAGAATTGTAGGAGGATCCAAGATGGCGGCGAGCAGTGTGGACCACATTTGGAGCCTCCAGTGAACAATTCAGGGAATTGCACAGCTTTCTGAGCCAGGAACACCGAGGTCCGAACATCACGGCAGTGGGAGTGCTCCACGGTTCGGAGGGACCAGGGTGCGGAGGACCTGCGTGCCCCTGCAAATGGGAGGAGCGTGGATTTTCTCTGATCGGAGCGGCAGCGGCAGAGGCAGCAGCACCAGCAGCACCAGCGGCACCAGCAGCGGTGGCTGAGGTTTGCAGCTCATAGCCTTCCGGTGGAGGCGACTGGTGTGGTGGCTGGTGGGAGTTGTTGCAGGAGAGGGGACTTGGGGCAGGATTTGGGTCGCGTGGAGCCTTCAGACCCAGACTGGACTCGGCGGACAGTTCGGCCCCAGAGTCCCGGGTACTGGCCCAGCCCAGCAAGCAATTCTACCTGAGGCACTAACTCAGCTTTGGCCACAGCTCCCCTGCTGTGGCACAGGCTTAGTTGAGTGTGCAGCTCTACACTAGGCAGCACCTCAGCTCAGCGGCAGCTCCCCTGCGGTGACACAGTCTTGGCGGAGCACTTGGTTCCAAAAGAGGTGCTAACTCAGAGCAGCCCCAGGTCTCCTGCTGTGGCACAGGCTTGGCCAAGCACTCAGTTCCACCCTAGGCGCCACCTCAGCTCAGCGGCAGTTCCCCTGCAGTGACACAGTCTGGGTGGAGCACTTGGCGCTAAGTCAGAGCAGCCACAGCTCTCCTGCTGTGGCACTGGCTGGACAGAGCGTTCAGTTCCACCAGCTCTAAGACTCTGGTTGGACACAGTGTGCAGTTTGAATCCAGAATTTCTGGCTGAGATTGGTGGTCAGTTCGGGCCCTGAGTCAATAACTGACCACAGCACGCACTTTGGGCCAAAAGGCCCTAGCTGAGCTTGGTGCGTAGTCCCAGCCCAAAAATTCTGACTGGACCCTGTGTGCATTTTGGGCCCAGAATCCCTAGCTGAGCTTGGCAGACGGTTCAGGCTCTGAGAATCTAGCTGAGTTCAGCCCGTGGTTCGGGCCCAGTGTTCCTGACTGGACTTGGCAGGGAACACAGAAGGCTGTGGATACCTTGGCCTGACCCAATGCTCATTCAAAGACCCAGAACAATTGCAGGATCCACAGCACAGGGGGGCGGAAGATCACTGGCTGTGAGAGACCAGAACAACAGGGCTAACCTCCTAACATCCACACCAGTGAAGCTTTGAGCTCGCAGCCTAGGGAAATCGTGAGAAAACAAGTGAATCTATCGTCAGACACCCTCCATCCAACTCTGGAAGCTACCCAACAAAAACAAAGATGGCAAGATGTCTAAAGGACAAGGAAAAAGCATACGCAAAAAAAACCGAAAACAACATGGCATCTCCAGTTTCCAGCTATCCCAAAGAAAACAACCCAGAGAACTCAAAACAACGGAAATACAAGAAAATGACCTCAAATCCTTAGTAATGAGGATGATAATGGAGGAAACAAATAAAATTCATAATCAAATGCAGGAAGACGCAGACAAACAGGTGAGAGACATAAAAGAAGCACATAGAGTGGAACTGGAAAACTTGCAGGAAAATGCAAACAACCAGATGAAAGAAATAAATAAAACGGTTCAAGCTCTGAAGACCTATAAAGAGGCAATGGAAGAAACTCAGGAATATACAAAAAATCAGATGAAAGAAATAAAAAACTCAGTTCAAGATCTGAAAATGAAAATGGATTCAATGATAAACACACAGACAGAAGAAAAACGAGAACGTGAGACCTCAGAGAAGAGGGCGAGCAACACAGAGGTGAGCTTTTCTAACAGAATCCAAGAGATGGAAGAACGAATCTCAGGTCTAGAAGATACAATCACAGATATTGAATCAACCATTAAAGAAAATGCCAAATCTGGAAAAATCCTGACACAAAACATCCAAGAAATTAAGGACACCATGAAAAGAAGAAATCTGCGGATAATAGGCATTGAAGAAGGAGAAGACATCAGACTACAGGGCCCAGAAACTATTCTCAACAAGATCATAGAAGAAAATTTCCCCAATCTAAAGAAAGAAATGCCTATAAACATACAAGAAGCCTACAGAACACCAAATAGAATTGACCAGAAAAGAAAACCTGCCCGCCACATAATAATCAAAACACAAAACATGCAGAACAAAGAAAAAATATTAAAAGCTGCAAGGGAAAAGGGCCAAATAACATTTATAGTAAACCTATCAGAATTACACCGGACTTCTCAGCAGAGACCATAAAAGCCAGAAGGGCCTGAACAGAGATCCTGCAAACCCTAAGAGACCACAGATGCCAGGCCAGACTACTTTACCCAGCAAAATTATCAATAACCATTGATGGAGAAAACAAAATATTCCATGACAAAAACAAATTCAAACAGTACCTATCCACAAACCCAGCTTTACAGAAGGTACTAGAAGAAAAACTCCATCCCAAAGGGTCAAGCTACAACCAAAACTACCCAGGAAATAGATAACTATCCCATGGCAAAAACACAACTACACAAACGCTCGACTGGAAACAACATCAAAATTAAGACTCTTAACAGTCACTGGTCATTAATATCTCTCAACATCAATGGCCTCAATCCTCCAATAAAAACACACAGACTAACTGAATGGGTACATAAACAAGATCCAACATTCTTCTGCACCCAAGAAACACATCTCACCCATAATGAAAGGCATTACCTCAGGGTAAAAGGTTGGAAAAAAATATTCCAAGCAAATGGTCACAAGAAGCAAGCAGGCGTAGCCATTTTAGTATCGAACAAAATAGACTTTCAACCAAAATTAATCAAAAGGCATGAGGAAGGACACTTCATACTCATCAAAGGTAAAGTCAACCAAGATGACATCACAATTCTGAACATCTATGCTCCCAATACAAAGGCACCCACATTTGTAAAAGATCTCCTAAAAAAGCTTAAACCACACATCGATCCCCACACAATAATAGTGGGAGACTTCAACACCCCACTCTCACTGAAGGATTAGTCATTGAAACAGAAACTAAGCCGAGAAATAACATCATTAACCAATGCCATGGGTCAAATGGATCTAACAGATATCTATAGAACCTTTCACCCAAACAAGAAAGAATACACCTTCTTCTCTGCACCCCATGGAACCTTCTCCAAAATTGATCACATCGTAGGTCACAAAGCAAGCCTCAATAGATACAAGAGGATTGAAATAATACCTTGTATCCTATCAGATCACCATGCTCTTAGGCTGCAATTCAACACCAACAGAAATAACAAAAAGCCTACACGTACGTGGAAACTAAACAACTCTCTGCTAAATGACACCTGGGTCAGGGAAGAAATAACGAAAGAAATCAAGGAGTTTCTGAAATTCAATGAAAATGAAGAAACAACATACCCAAATTTGTGGGATACATTGAAAGCAGTGCTAAGAGGAAAATTCATAGCACTAAGTGCCTTTAAAAAGAAATTGGAAACATCGCACATAAGCATCTTAACAACACAACTGGAAGCCCTAGAAAAAAAAGAAGCAGAAACACCCAAGAGGAGTAGACGCCTGGAAATAATCAAACTCAGGGCTGAAATTAACAAATTAGAAACTTAGAAAACAGTCCAAAGAATCAACAAAACCAAAAGCTGTTTTTTTGAGAAAATCAACAAGATAGACAGACCATTAGCCAAACTAACTAAAAGGCAGAGAGACAGTATTGAAATCAACAAAATCAGAAATGAAAAGGGAGACATAACAACAGACACTGAAGAAATACAAAGAATCATAAGATCCTACTTTGAAGGCATATATGCCACAAAATTTGAAAATCTAAGGGAAATGGATAATTTTCTTGATCAATTTCAGTTGCCAAAGTTGAATGAAGAACAGATAAACAAGCTAAATAGTCCCATTTCCCCTACAGAAATAGAAGCAATCATCGATGGTCTCCCAACCAAAAAAAGCCCAGGGCCAGATGGTTTCAGTGCAGAATTCTACCAGATCTTCAAGGGCGATCTAATACCTATACTCTTCAAGCTACTCCAAAAGATAGAAATGGATGGAAAATTACCAAATTCATTCTATGAGGCCATAGTCCCATTGATACCTAAACCTCACAAAGACTCAACAAAGAAAGAGAATTTCAGACCAATTTCTCTTATGAACATAGATGCAAAAATACTAAATAAAATACTTGCAAAACAAATACAGGATCACATCAAAGATATCATTCATCAGGACCAAGTAGGCTTCATTCCAGGCATGCAGGGATGGTTTAATATACGGAAATCCATCAATGTAATCCACCATATAAACAAACTGAAAATAAAAAACCACATGATCATCTCCTTGGATGCAGAGAAAGCATTTGACAAAATTCAACACCCATTCATGTTTAAAGTTTTAGAGAGATCGGGGATACAAGGCACTTTCCTCACCATAATAAAGGCCATATACAGCAAGCCAATAGCCAAAATCAAAGTAAATCATGAGATGCTCAAGGAAATTCCTCTAAAATCGGGAACAAGGCAAGGCTGCCCACTCTCTCCATATCTCTTCAATATAGTACTCGAAGTTCTAGCCAGAGCAATAAGACAACAAAAGGAGATCAAGGGTATCCAAATGGGAAAGGAGGAAGTCAAATTATCCCTATTTGCAGATGATATGATAGTGTACATAAGTGACCCTCAAAATTCCACCAGAGAACTCCTAAAGCTGATAAACACCTTCAGCAAATTGGCTGGATACAAAATTAACTCAAAAAAGTCTGTAGCCTTCCTATACACAAATGACAAGCTTGCAGAGGAAGAAATTATAAAAACCACACCCTTCACATTAGCCACAAGCAATATAAAATATCTAGGAGTTACCCTAACTAAGCAAGTGAAGGACTTGTATGAAAAAAAATTCAAAACTCTGAAGAAAGAGATTGAAGATGACCTGAGAAGATGGCATGATCTTCCTTGCTCATGGATCGGGAGATTTAACATAGTAAAAATGGCCATCCTACCAATAGCAATCTACAGATTCAATGCAATCCCTATCAAAATACCTACACAATTTTTTAAAGACATTGAAAGTTCAATTCTGAACTTCATATGGAAAAACAAAAAACCCAGAATAGCTAAAACAATCTTGTCCAATATAAGGTGCTCTGGAGGAATATCCATACCTGATTTCAAACTGTACTATAAAGCAATAGTAATTAAAACAGCATGGTACTGGCACAGCAACAGGCTGGTTGATCAGTGGAATCGAATCGAAGACCCAGATATGAATCCACACACATATGATCACTTGATTTTTGACAAAGAAGCCAAATCCATTCAATGAAAAAAGGAGAGCATCTTCAACAAATGGTGCTGGTCTAACTGGAGGTCTATGTGTAAAAAAATGAAACTGGACCTATATTTGTCACCTTGCACAAAATTCAAATCCAAGTGGATTAAAGACCTCAACATAAAACCAGAGACACTAAGCCACTTAGAGAAAAAAGTGGGAAAGAGCCTGGAACATATTGGCACAGGAGACAACTTCTTGAACAGAACACCAACAGCCCAGGCCTTAATGTCAACCATTAATAAATGGGACCTAATGAGGCTGAGAAGCTTCTGTAAGGCAGGAGACACTGTCAAGAGAACAAAGCGACAGCCTACAGACTGGGAAAAAATCTTCACCAACCCTACATCTGACAAAGGTCTAATATCCAAAATATATAAAGAACTCAAGAAATTAAACACCACCAAACTGAATAACCCAATTGAGAAATGGGGCTTGGAACTAAACAGAGAATTCTCAACAGAGGAGTATCAAATGGTTGAGAAACACTTAAAGAAATGCTCAACCTCCTTAGTCATCAGGGAAATGCAAATCAAAACAACTCTGAGATTCCATCTTACACCCAACAGAATGGCTAAGATCAAAAACTCAAGCGACACCACATGCTGGCGAGGATGTGGGGAGAGAGGAACACTCCTTCATTGCTGGTGGGAATGCAAACTAGTACAGCCACTTTGGAAATCTATCTGGTGCTATCTCAGAAAAATGGGAATAGGGCTTCCTGAAGACCCAGTTATTCCACTCTTTGGAATATACCCAGAAGATGCTCCAGCACACAACAAGAAACTTTGCTCAACCATGTTCATAGCAGCCTTATTCATAATAGCCAGAACATGGAAACAGCCTAAGTGTCCCTCAGTAGAAGAGTGGATAAAGAAACTGTGGTACATATACACTATGGAATACTACTCAGCTACTAAAAACAAGGAATTCCCAAAATTTGTGGATAAATGGATTGAGCTAGAAATGATCATAAGGAGTGAGTTAACCCAGAAGCAGAAAGAATCAAATGGTATCTACTCACTTATATCTGCATACTAGCCCAAGGGGCATGTCCCACGAAAGCCTTCACTTACAAGGAAACTGGGACAGAGGGGAAAGCATCCTATTGAGACTCTAAATTGAGAGACGCATGGGAGAATAGCAAAATAAAAGGATACAGATGGTCCTAGAAATCTACAAGTAGAACAATATGATAGGCAGATTTGGGCCCAGGGGTCCCGCTCAAACTAAGGCACCAGCCAAGGACAATACAGGAGGTAAACTTTAAACCCCTTCCCAGATCTAGCCAATGGTCAGAATATTCTCCACAGTTGAGTGGAGAGTGTGATATGACTTTCTCACGTACTATGGTGCCTCACATTTGACCATGTCCCCTGGAGGGGGAGACCTGGTGGCACTCAGAGGAAGGACAGCAGGTAGCCAAGAAGAGACTTGATACCCTATGAGAATATATAGGGGGAGGTAATCCCCCTCAGGAACAGTCATAGGGGAGGGGAATAATGGGAAAATGGGTGGGGGGAGGAATGGGAGGATACAAGGGATGGGATAAACATTGAGATGTAACAAGAATAAATTAATAAAAAAATTTAAAAAAAATAAAGAATTGTATATAATGGCTTTATACTTTACAGTTCACAATCATTGACATAAGAAACTAAACATCACAACCTAATTTTAGTAGCCATTAACTTTAATCCTCCTGTCTCCATCTTCCAAATGTTGAGATTAGAAAGACATGTTCATCACTATGTGGATTTTTATGGTGCTTCTGGTTGAACCTAAGATTGAATGATAAATAAGCTCTCTCCTATTAGTATGTTTTTAAAAACTAATATGCAATTATATACTCATGACACACTTTATTTATAAGATCTACCTCATAAATTTAATTTACTTCTATTTCCTTTTAGAAGTACAATTTACTATCTTATATTTATTTTCCTTTATTTCTGACTATTTTTTTTACATAGTATAACTAGAAAATGAACTAAAATAACACAATAGAAATAATATTACCAAGATGTAATTATAGAGTATATAGACAGCTGGTATAGTGTACTTAAGAAGTGGTAAAGAAGCCTAGTGCAGTGGAAACTACATGGAAGCGATCATGGTCACCCTAGTGAGGACTCCTAATAAGGAGGGATAATCAGTCTGAACTGCCATCTTCTGTAGGCAGGCAGAGCTTCCAGTCCTGGGACTTGGTTCCATTCAGTTAAGCTGTTGCCTGAGGTGGTGCCTTGGAGATCTCTAAACAACTCAGGCTGATTTCATGATAGAAGGTCCCTCTCCAAAAACTGACAGCAGTGCCCCAGTGCTGAGGACAACTTCCACACAGCTCATTCATTGAACATAGAGAGGTTAATCTGTTGCCTGCATGGGACTTTCACATCTATGTTCTAGTGTTATTGGCAGAGGAAGGTACTCTGTAGGAGAGAAAGAGAAAACTGGACATCAACCAACTCATAAAAACCTCAGCCTACAATCTGTCTTGTTTGCATGATGTGCTGGGGTAATGTCACAGAATTTTAGGGACAGTGGCCAACAAATGTCTGGTTTAACTTGAGGCTGACACCAGAAAAGACAGCTGTGCTCTTTACTGCCTGGATGACCAACAACTAGAGACTGTATAGCCAAGAGACCAATGGGAGAACCAAACATGACTGGACATTAAATAAATAAATAAATAAATAAATAAATAAATACCAATGAAATGATCACTAATGATATTCTGCTATACTCATAGATCATTACCTTCCCAAGTGGTCATCAGAGATGCTTCTGTCAGCAGATGTGAGAAGGCACAGAGACTCATAGCCAGATATTATACAGAAAGAGAAAGGGAGAGAGAGAGAGAGAGAGAGTCAGTCTAAACTGGGGGCCTTCATTGCATTCCCCTCTCTGAGGTCAGTGATCCTGAGGAAGAGGGGCAGGAAAGACTGTAGGAGGCAGAGGGAATGGAAGACACCAAGAGAACATGACTCACAGAATCTACTTAGCTGGGCTCATATGTGCTTCCAGAGACTGTGAGCATACAAGCGGCATACATGAAACTGCACCAGGTCTTCTGTGTACACTTTATGGTTGTTAGCTTCATACTTTTGTGGAATTCCTAACAGTGAGAGCAGGTATGTCTCTGACACTTTTGTGTGCTCTTGGGACTCTTTTCCTCCTCTTGGGGCACCTTCCCCAGGCTCTCAAAAATTGTCTTGTGGTATCTTGTTTAATCAGTTGTTATCTCATGGAGGTCTGCTCATTTCTGAAGTGCAAGAGAAAGGGGGTGGATCTGGGGGGAAGAAAACCCCGTGTGGGGGGGCTGAAAGTAGTGGAAGGTGGGGAAATTGTGTGGTCAGCATATATTTGCTTGTTTGTTTCTTTCTTTCTTTCTTTTTTAAAAAAAGTTTTCCTATACAGGATTTTTCTATGTTATCTTGTCTTTCCTGGACTTGATTTGTAGACCAGGCTGGCCTCGAACTCACAGCAATCTGCCTGCCTCTGCCTCCCAGTGCTGGGATTAACTCATGTGTTTTCACACCTGGTTTAAATAATCTATTTTCAATATAAAAAATATACATATCTTCTTTAATGCATAGCATATGCATTGAAAAATGATGCACTCAACCTTGAAGAATACGATTAAATAAAATGATGAATGCATTTTTAATGTGTTTAGCAATTTGAAAATATAAATGCTTTTAGCTCTCAAAATTTTAAACATCTAGACCAATTCATTTTAAGATGCATACTTACTGTTTATTAAATGATGAAAAATCAAAAACAAAATGAAGACAAATAGGTTCATGTGGCCCCAACCCAAAATCTCAGAAGTGGGGAGGCTGAGGCAGAGGAGCTAGAGTTTTACTCCAGCTTCAGCAACAAAAACACAGCTTGTTTTACAAATAACACCATATGTAGTATAATACAATATAATATGTATATATAATTAAATATATACACATGTATGTATTACAAGAAAATTAAATAAATAAAGATATTAGGATTTAAAAAATGTGTAACATGAAAAGGAGTCGCAGCAGCTTTCATTGATGGCCTTTTATCTTCTTTTCTGCTGTGAAACTGTCTCTGAAGATGGCATTATCTTTATGTATATTTGTGGTTTCATACTAAAAGCAAACGTATTTATGAATAAGCATTATGTTCCATTTTCATTCTTCTTTCTCTCTCTCTTGTCTCTATTTTTTTCCTTCTTTCCTTCTTTCTTTTGTTTTTTTAGAAAGAAGTTTTCTCTATAGTTTTGACTGTCCTGGAACTCACTCTGCAGATGAAGATAGTCTGTAAATAAGAGTTCCACCTGCCTATGCCTCCTGAGTGCTGGGGTTAAAGGCATGCTACCACAACCTAGCTTCTTTAAAATTAATTTTTTATACATAAAAATATATTTTCTTTTTTGTGATAGAATTCAATATTCTTCCTAATTCATACCAAAGTCCATTCTCTTTGGTTTTAATCAGTGAAATCAAGTATAAAAAGTTCTCATTACATTAAATTTGTTTTTTTTAAATCAGGTGACTTATTAATAAACAGAATATATAGTGCTTATTCCTTTCAATAATGTATAACAGCATTTATTTTTATTAGTCATTGTGTCAGAAAAATTTAATTACATGCTGATAAACATCCCTTATTCAGAGACAAGGTTTGTTACCAAAGTCCTTCAAATGCAGAGAAAGCCGGGGAGTGAGTTCACAATATTTCCCCACTCCTTTGGGAAACTGTAATGTTTCATTGTGAAATCGGTGTATAAGTTATTATGTAGTGTTACCTTCAACTACTGAGAGCAATTAATTAGTGTGTGCTTGCTGCCATTCAGAATGGCTTCATCTTAGAATGGATTGCCTTGTTGCAGTATCATAAAACTTTAAGGACATTTTTATTCAGTACTTTGTGCATGTCAATGAAAATGGAAGACTGAATCACCAATATCAGCACAGATGGAGGAGAAAGCAAATTAAAAAGCAAGTTTGCCTATTGAAATTTATCTGCCATTCAAAATCCAATTATTTATACTAGTTAAATTAGTTAAACTCCATTTCATTTCCTAACAATGAAATACCTAGTAAGAACATGGGTTTAATCAAAAGCTTACAAATAGATGCAAGAAAGAATAATCAGGCAGTAGAGAAAGTCCTGACGAAACATGAGCCACATAAGCATCTAGGTATCATGAGAGCACTTCTGCCACAACAGTGTGAGAAATCCAGTCTCAGGGGAATATGGAGAGATATGAAGCAGGACATTTGGCATCATCCTATGGTCTCCATTATGGGAATGTGCTAACATGCACAACATGTGCATCTGCACATGCATAAATATACACACAAATCAAAATTAATATTAAAAAATGTACAGATAGCAGGGCCAGTGAATCCACAGAACCTCAGATACTGTACCAGCATTCTAGGGCCAACAAAGTCAAAGCATCCAAGCTCAGAAAGAGGAAGTAGATCCAAGCCTCCACTCATAATCCCTAACCTAGAAACTCTATCCTACAGAAAAATCACTTGTGATTTCAGTGGAATTGATTTAAGCTTCTCTCCATTTTGTTTGATGTTGCCTGTAGACTTGCTGTATGTTGTGTTTACTATGTTTAGGTTCATGCTTTGTATCCCCGATCTCTCCAAGACTTTGAACATGTGGACTTACATTCAGAATTTTTGACCCACCAATATGTTTTCTTCAAGGCTGCCAAATACAAATTGCCAAAACACTATAAACACTATGAATGTAAAATTTATATAATTCCTGATTGCTCATGATCCTTCTTCCTTTAGGTAGCTTATTGTATATATGTATAATAATACAAATGTACATGTAAAAATTAGTAAAAACATGGATGGGTGCTGGATTTTGTCAAATGCTTTTTAGCATCTAAGGAAATTATCATGTTTTTTTCTTTCAGTTTGTATACATGATGGATTACATAATGGATTTCCATATATTGAACCACCCCTGCATGCATGGGATGAAGCCTGCATTGTCAAGGTGAATCAATTCCACTGAAATCAGGTAAAAGAAAAGGCTGCCCACTCTCTTTGTATCCCTCCAATATTGTACTTGAAGTCTTAGCTAGTACAATAATAAAACTAAAGGAGATCAAATGAATATAATTTGAAAAGGAAGAAGCCCCAGTATCACTATTTACAGATGATATGATAGTACACATGAATGAATCCAATAATTCTACTACAAACTCCTACAACTGATAAAAAAAAACCCCTCTTGTTTATGTGCTAAAAAAAACCCCTCATCACATCTTATTTCAAAAGCCTATATGTAACAAAAATTGAAAACCTAAATGAAATGGACAATTTTCTTGATAGCTACCAATTACCAAAATTGAATCATGGTCAGGTAAACAAATTGAATAGTCCTATCACACCTAAGGAAATAGATGCAGTCATCAAAAGTCTTACAACAATAACAACAACAACGCCCAGGACCAGATGGATTCAGAGCAGAATTCTACAGACCTTGAGAGAAGAGCTAATACCAATTCTCTTCAAACTATTCCATAAAATGGAAACAAAAGGAACATTAACAAACTCACTCTATGAGGCCACAGTCCCCTTGATATCTAAACCACAGAAAGACTCAAGAAAGAAAGGAATTTCAGACTAATTTGTCTTATGAAAATTGATGCAAAAATACTCAATGAAATACTCGCAAACTGAATCAAAGAACACATCAAAACTGTCACTCAGCATGACCAAGTAGGCTTCATCCCAGGCATAAAAGGGTGGTACAATATATAGAAATTCAGCAATGTAATTCATTATATAAAAAAACTGAAAGTAAAAAAAAAAAAAAAAACAGGATAATTTTCTTAGATGCTGAAAAAGCATTTGACAAAATCCAAAACACATTCATGCTAAAAGTCCTGGAAAGAGCACGGACACAAGGCATTTACCTACACCTAATAAAGGCAACCTATAGCAAGCTTATAGCTAACATCAAACTAAATAGAGTAAAACTTAAATCAATTCCACTGAAATCAGGGACAAGACACTGAGAGCTATCTACTTTCTCTCTATCTTTTCAATATAGTACTGGAAGTCCTAGCTAGAATACTATTCAGCTCTTAAAAACAAGGAAATATTGAAATTTTCAGGCAAATGGATGGAACTAGAAAACATCATCCTGAGTGTGGTAACGCAGATCCAGAAAGACACACCTTTTATGTACTCACTCATAAACAGATATCAGCCACATAATACAGAATAGCTACACTGCAATACAGGAGCTGAAACATCAACCAAGGACCATGTATGATGTGAGACCTCTGCTCAGATGTAGTAACACAATCTCCTTGTGGGTCCCACATGTGGAGAGTGGGACTGCTTCAGACATGCACTTGCCAGGCTACAGAGGAAGAGGTTAAAGGCAGTGCAGATGGGACTTGATAGGCTGAGATCAGATCTTAAGGGGGGAGGGCTCCCATTTTTGAGGACTAAGGGAGGGAGGGAGACAGGATGAGAGAGGGAGGGAGAGGGAATCGGGAGAGAATGAGGGAGGTGAATGTAATTGGGATGTTAAGAATTCAAAACTACAGAACAAACAGGTAACTTATATTACAAATGCCACTGTATGGGAATAGCTCTGAGACTGGCTCAGACATGAATGTCTAGGCATAGACAATGTTTCTGGTTGGCTACAGAACTTCCTGTGAATTACTATCAGATGCAATTCTTCATATGGCATGAATAAAGATTTACAGTAGTCTTTTTTTTTTCTCCTCATACAAAGAGCAGAAAAACAGCCTTAATTGTTCTGTGCATCACACACACCTTATGCACTTATAATTTTACGACTGGATAATGCTTGTGAGAAATTATATGCTTTCAGAACAAAAGAATCGAACACTGACATTGGATCAACCGGACAGGATGCATTCCTCTCAGAATGCTGGACACTGACATCCTGTATCCTTTATGTTCTAGCACCAAGTGCTTCAATTGCTGTTCCTCATCAGAACAAGACAGCTCCAAGGACACTTGCAAAGGAAGCTTCCAATGCCAATGGGTGCAGAATTTCAGACTGTCAAACACAGGACTCTAATTAATCCTGGAATTTCTCAACATTTAGAAGCTGGACCACCACAAATGTTATTCCTAGCTTGTTTAACCATTTCCCCAATTTTATTTGTGTCCCTACAAAGGTAGGTATGATGCTTCCCAAATCAGCTGGAAGAATCCTTAAGTGAACAACACACCCAATTCCTTTAACAGGGTAGGGTAGGTTTTTGTTCCTTTCTTGGGCTATAGAGGATTATTATCAATGGGAATTGGTTACAAGTTATTATTAGTCTTCTTTAGAGAGAAATAAAGGTTAGATTCAGAGATGTATCTCCTTTCCTTTGTTTTACATTCTTAGGTTTGGAGAGAGGGGTTGAAAAGAAATAAGGGGGAATATATAATATATAGAAGAGATAGAACAAAAAACAGATTAATGAATCTACTTCTTAACTTAATGCCTCAATTGTCAGTCACAAGGTTATTTTTAATTCCCTGGTATAGAAATATATATATATATATATTTATATAATATAATATATATATTATAGTTAAGTTTCAATAAAAATATACAGAGTAACTAGGTATTCAATAGCAGAGAATTGCCCTCACTAAAATAGACAGACAAGTGACTAGAAAACTATGACTTAGAAGTGCAATATTTTAGTACAAACAGTTTTTGGTCAGAATATCCTACCATTAGCCTTGTACTCAGTTTCATTCAGGGCCATTTTTTCTCATTAATATACTTGGATATTTAACATCACACTCTGGGAATCCTTTGACTTCACTTTCTAAGGATACTATTTACCTGTATAAATTCTATCTAATCATATCTATCACTATTGAACAACTCTTTCAGAAGTAACATACTAATGCACGAAGTTGATATGTTGTCATGATACTAGCTAGAGTTATCTGAAAGTGGGGAAACCCAACTGAGAACATACTTCTTGATCATGTGTTTCATGATACAAAACAGTAATCTTAATAAGTCAGTTGACATAAGTGTTCACATTCTCCTGTGTTCCCAGGGATGCCCTTTATAAAAGGATATAGGATTTTAAGATGCTTAGTTGCAACTTTTCTCTCTAGCGTGCTAAAATGTAAAAATCAATTTTTTTTCTACTAGGGTTGTTAGCACATATTAGAAAGATTTATACTATATACAACCAATTTCCTCCTTATTCCTCTAACTTATATTTACAAGCAAAGAGAAAGACCAGTTTTACATAAAAGAAGTACACCATGATGTCATCTCAATTTCAGCCCAAAATTTTATATAATTGCTCAAGATAAAATCTATCAATAAAAGTGTGTCTTTGGTGAGAGAGACTAAAGTTAAGTATTATTCCATTTTGTTACCATAAAAATGTATGGCTAACTTTCTAATCTAATTCTTTACGAATGTGACCACCAATGTGTAAAGCACTGAAGTACGAACTACTCTCTTCCTTGAGCTTCTTTTATGTCACTCCATGCTTCTCCTTTTCACTTTCTAATTTCTTTGCATCTTCCTCTTCATGCTGCTTATGTTTATTTCTAATCCATAGCTTGTACTAAACATAGAATGTACTGAAAATTTTACCAACAATCTTAAGAATGAGTAATTACTTTTGGAATATGCAAGAATTTGAAGCAAAGAATGGCATCTTGTTTTATAATAAGACTTTAAGAAGAAGGAAGAAAAATGAACTATGGTTTCAATTGTGTATGGATTAAATCAATAAAAAATATTTTGATAGTACAGAAATCACCTGGCAACACACTACACAGCTGGAACACAGCTAATTATGGGGAAATAATTTTTAAAAAATATTCCTGTGAGTCCTTAATAGATGCTATAAAATACATAAATTAAAATCTTTGTACTCACTCATAAGAAATTTCTTCAGGCTTATTGTAGGTTTACTCACTATGAAATACTGGGGTCTAAATTTTTGTGATATGTAAGTCATTTATATAGCTAATTTTCATTCTTTATATCTTTGTTTTTGACTAGAGGCAGCTCTTCTTTTAAAAGGGATTACAATGTTTTGGTACCTTTTTGTTAACTCAATAAATTCAATTTATTTGTGAAATAAAATTTCTGTGAAAACAATTTATGAAATTTTCACTAACTGGGTATCTCTTGAAACATAATATCAGTATGATATAGCTTTGAAAAATTTGTGGACTCAAGCATATAAGAAATACATTTATTCAAACACTGACTTTAGTTTATTTTAACAGTTAATGTTTTCCAACACCTCGTGGTCATATTTTAATATTGCTACATTATTTGTTGAAGAAAAGCAAGATTATTTTAAAGGCTAAAGCATACTTTTACACACACACACACACACACACACACATAATATATATATACACATTTTATAACATGTGAATGGTCATTTGACTATGTAATTAGAAACATTTAGCATGAGATGAGGGCATTTTCTTGATACCTGATTTCTGTTATAGAGCTCAGCTCCCTGTGTACGTTGACAGTCCTGGGAATATGGTCCCAGAAAGTATAAGAAAGCACACTAAGCAAGACAGGGTAGCAAGGCAGTCAGCAGCACCACAGCATGGCTTCTGCTTCAGTTCCGTTCCTTAGGTTCCTGGTTTTAAAACCTGGCCTGTCTTCTCTCAGTGTTGGAGTGTGAACTACAAGATGAAAGATAAAATGAAACCCTTTATTCCTCAAATTGCTTGTGGCCATAGTGCTTTAGCATAGGAGTAGAAAGCACACTAGGACAGTAAATACAAGTGCAATGAGGTCAGGGAGATTTCAGCCATTGTTGCCACGATAATCCTGTCTGTTTCCTTTGGCATATTTTATCACAATAAAAATGGGATGCAAACACTGTGTCCCTACAACATATTGAAGAGCAAAAAAAAAAAAAAAAAAAAAAAAAAAAAAAAAAAAAAAAAAAAAAAAAAAAGGACAAAGAAAGGGTTGGCAATATCATACGGGTAATGAGAAAGGAAAGAGATTGGATGCTCATTTACAAAGGATTATCAGGACATGGGGGAGATGAGTGAGGAAGGTAAACCAATAAAACATGCATTATTCAAAAATTAAATAGTTATATCTAAATCTTTGTGTACTGATTTTTAAGTGACCACGATGTAAAGTGAATAAATTAAGTAAAAAATTTCAGAACAAAAAAGAAATGTAATTCACTCAGTTAAGCCATGCATGAATTTTATGTTTAAAGATGTAATTTGAATTATTGTTTAAAGTAAGTAATCCTTCCTTTCTTCTTTCCTCATATTTTTAAACAAGACCTAAATGTACATTAGGCCTCTGCTTCATGCCAACAAGGCTTAAGGGTTATCATAAAAGAAAGGCCAGGAAAGTACAAGAAATGGAGGACAAGGGAAGGGTAATGTGAAATACTGGCCCTGCAGGCAGGGTCAGAGTGAACTCACTGTTCTCACAGATCATGGATCTCACAGATCTCAAGCTCATTGGTTGTCCACTCCCACAATTTCTGTGCCTCCTTCAACGCAAAGCATCTTGTAGGCAGGATAAATTATTAATCAAAGATATTGGTGTTTGGTTGGTGTCCCAATTCCTTCCCTGAAAATCTTGCTTGGCTACAGGAGATGGCTGGTTTATGCTCAGTATCCCTCATTAATAGGAGTTTGATCTAGGGTCACCTTCATAGATTCCCAGGAGTTTCCATTGCTCAAAGTTTCTAGGCCCTTCCAGAGATGCCCCACATTCCAGTTGTATCTCCCAGTACTTGTCCCCCTGTCTCTTTTCTCTCTCTCCCTTCTCTCTCCTCTCTCTCTCTCTCTTTCTCTCTCTCCCTCCTTTCTCTCTCTCCCCTCCCTCCGCCCCCCGCCCGCCTCTCTGCATATTAGCCCAATCTCTTTAAGTTCCACCTATGTGACAGCAACTTTCTTGGTGTCATTATTTCAACAGCTGTGTAAATCTACTACATTTTATTTATCTACTTGTTGGTTGAGGGACACCTAGGTTGTTAATCTAGGTTGTTATCAGTTTCTGGCTAGTATGAATAAAAGTGTTACAAACATAGCTGAGCAAGTGTTCTTGTGAAATGATGAAGTATCCTATGGTTATATGCCCAGAAGTACTACATCTGGGTCTTGAGTCAGATCAAATCTCAGTGGTCTAAGAAACTACCAGATTGATTTCCAAAGTGGCTACACAAGTTTGGACTTGAGCTATCAGTGGAGTAGTGTTCTCCTTTCTTCAAATCATTACCACTATGAGCTGCCACTTGTGTTTTTGATCTTAGCCATTCTGATAAGTGTAAGATGGGATCTCAGAGTCGTTTTCATTTGCATTTTTCTGACGGCTAAGGATGTTGAACATTTCGTTAAGTGCTTGTTGGCCTTTTGAAATTTCTCTGTTTATATTCATATCAATGTTTTATAATTTTTCGTATTGTATATACATTGTTTTTTTTTTGCTTGCATGTATGTATGTCTGTGTGAGAGTGGTAAGTCTCATGGAACAGGAGTGACAGACACTTATGAGCAGCCATGTGTGTGCTAGTAGTTGAACCCAGTTCTTTTAGAAGAGCCCCAGCGCTTTTAACCACTGAGCTATTTCTGCAGCCCTGTATACCTCATTTTTAATAAAAATATATTATATATTATAATTTATTCACATTACATCCCAATTATTATCATCATATGCAAATCTTCCCATCCTCACCCTCCCTCCCTCTTTGTCCTATTGCTTCTCCTAGACTTCTGACAGGGAGGCCCTCCACCCCCACTATATGACCACAGCATAACAGGTCTCGTCACTTTGCATTCCCATCCTCTGTGTGCCATCCAGGCTGACCACCAAGGGGAAGTGATCAAATAGAGGAAATCAGAGTTCATGTTGGAAGTATCCCCCTTCCCCTGAACATGAGAATGAGCTGTCCATCAGGTACATCTGAACAGGGCGTCTAGGTTCTCTGTATGCATTGTCCATTGTCCTTTGTAGGTGCATTAGTTTGTGCAAGACCCCTTGGGTACAGATCCACCAGCCTTGATGGTCTCCCTGAGGAGCTGCTGTCCACTCCCTCCATCCCTTCAATTCCCCACTCTTCCATACTACTTCCTTTCAGTACTCTACCCAGAGTCCAGCTGTGAGTCCCAGCATCTGTCCTGATCCCCCCAGATGGAGTTTCTCAGAGGACTTCCATTTTCTGAAGACAAGGGTAGGGGAGATTGGGGAAAGAAGGTGAGTGGACGGGACCAAGAGAAGAGGAGTGAAGGGGCTATATTTGGGACGTAATGAAAATATATAAGTTAAAAATAAATGTTAAAAATGTAAACAAACAAATCTTTGGAATATAAAATTAAATGTGTCCTAAATTTTTTTGCATGAGGGAAAGGTCATAGGACTGCTTTGAGAGAGAGAGAGAGAGAGAGAGAGAGAGAGAGAGAGAGAGAGAGAGAGAGAGAGAGAGAGAGAGAGAGAGAATAAATGTCAAGGGGATAGACATTTTGTGTGAAATATCCATCACAGTATCTTTTTGAAACTGTGATAACCTGAGTAAGCCCCTCCATTCTCTCAATTGCAATCTTTATATTTTTCTGTTCAAAAAAGATTGAAATAATAGCTGTACGAAAGGAAAAAAATAGCCACAAATACAAATGCTTGAAAGACAAGAGACCGAGGAAGTAAGAGAGCAGGGATTGCTTACTTGTGAACCTATGGTACCTAACTAAAGGAGGATCAAGATAGCCAATCCATTGAAATGGCCAAGATACCCAGCTCAATGGACAATAGCCCAGGTCACAGATGTGGAGTAGGGCATGAAATGCACATACCTAAGTGTCTAGTTTATATGTAGATTCTCAAAGATTAGGAAATAACAAAGAAATTGGATCATAAGGTGAAAAACCCCTACTGAATCAGATCAACCTGTATATTTCAAAGATGTTTTAAAATCAGAATGGAACTCAGGAGTTTGTAGAGGGAAGCACCCTTGCTTGAATGTGATGTCTAATTGAGGGGCAGATAATGTGACCAATCACAGAGAGGCTTGACAGAGTAGAGTACGCCAACACTCACGAGGACAGAGAGGAAGGTAGCTACTTGAGAGAGCAGTGCAGAGAGCACACAAGGCAGTTGTACTAGGAGAGTTTTACAGAGGCAGGTTGAAAAGAGAATAAGCTACATCCAGAGAATGAGAAGGAGCCAGAAGATTAGAACAGATTCTTAGAGTTAGATTGAGGCCAAAGAAAGCAAAAAGTCAGAAGCTGAGAGAAACATGGTTGAATTCATCAGCTTGGAGTGAAGTCTGAGACAGACATATGAGTTGAAGCAGCCTGTCAGAGTTTAGAAAGAACAAAAAGGCTGGAATTATTCAGCAATAAGCCTCCAAGATGGCAATTACATGTGGTGAAAAAAGATGCGCGCGCGCGCGCGTGTGTGTGTGTGTGTGTGTTGTTTGTGTAATTTTGATAACTTGTATATATTGAGAAAATTGTCCATTTCTTTTAGAGTTTCCAATTATGTGAAGTACAGGATTTTGAAGTATGACTTAATGGTTTTTGATTTCCTGTGTATCTATTGTTAATGTTCCCCTACAGTTCTGATTGTGTTAATTTGGATAATTTCCCTCTGCACTTTAGTTTGTATACCTTTTTAAAGGATCCTTTTTGTTTTCTCAAGGCATCAACTCTCTTTTCTTGATTCTTTGTATAGTTCTATTTTATTGATTTCATTCCTGAGTTTTTTTTTTTTTTTTATTATTTCCTGACCTTTCAAGGCTGCTGTAAGTCCCTAGTATGAAATCTCTGTAATTTCTTTATTAAGGCACCAGTGTTATGAATGTTTCTCTCAGAACTGCTTTCATTGTGTCCTGTGAGTCTTTGCATGCTAGGCATAAATTTCATTGAATTCTAGGAATTAATTAATTAATTAATTTTATTTCTGCCTTGACCCAGTAGTCACTCAGAATAGAACTGTTTAATTTCCATTATCGTGTGGTCTTTTTGTAGTTTCAGTTGTTGTCGAAGTCCAGCTTTAATCCATTGTGGTATGATAGGAGATGAAGTGTTATTTCAACTTTCTTGTATCTGGTGAGACTTGCTTTGTAACTGAGTATATGGTCAGTTTTGAAGAAGGTTCCATGAGGTACTGAGAAGAATACATCTATCAAGGAACAGCCCCTGATGCTGAACTTTAGCTGAGAGTTACTGGCAATTGTAGGTGACTCTAGCAAAAAGAATCATTTTTATTTGTTTTGTGTGAAAACTTTTAGGTTGCCTATGCCCTACTCAATGACCTACACCTATGAATAGATGAGAAGGGCCTTCAAAGGCATCATTTGGGATTCTAGATAAATTTATTTAACATGAACAGCATTCTTTCAAGATAAAGAATATATTTTCCAGGTATACTGAGACCATTGTGATGGAAATATGAGGAAGTAGGTTTGGGGATGGAGAAGGAGGATATAGTGAGACATAACTGGAATTCAGGGGTACCTTGGGGTAAGTGTGGAAAGCTAATAAAGTTTAAACTCCTTGGAATCTACAAGTGTGACCATACAAAGGACCCCTTTAATGGGAGATACAGAGACCAGGCCAGTCATCTTCTGTAACCATGGAAGGATTCCATTGGTGGGAATTGGACAACCAAGCCTTTTACCTATCTGCAAGATGTGCTGGTATAATTTTGGCACAGAGATTTTGGAAGTTACCAACCAATGATTGGTCAAACTTTGAGGTCCATGCTATGAGAGAGATTCCATGCTGACACTGTCTGGATCTCCCCGAATGGGATACTGGATAGCCCAGGAATCTACACTAGAACCACTCATAACTTGTCAAAATAAATATTCTTAAATGTATTTTGCTATACTTACAAATTGGTGGCTAACACAATTCTCATCAGAGAAGCTTCATCCAGCAACTTACAGAAGCAGATGGAGAGAACCATATCGAAACATTAAGTGGAGTTCTGGGAACTCTGCAGAAGAGGGGGAGGAACGACTGTAGAAACCATAGAGGTGAAGGACACCAGGAGAACACAATCTACATAATCAACTATGCAGATCTCATTGGGCTATACAGAGAAACAGATATCACAGAGTCAACAAAGTCTTTGCTAGGTCTTCTGCATATGTGCAATGATTATGTAGCTTGGTGTTATTATGGGACTCCTAACAGCTTCTCATGGGATGCTTCACAGCAGGAGTTGCCTCTGACTCTTTTATCTGATCTTGGGATGCTTTTCCTCCACTAGGTTGCCTTGTCCAGCCTTGATATGAGGGTTGAGCTTCTTTTTATAACCTGTTATGTAGTGTTCAGTTAAAATTACTGGGATGCCTGATCTTTTCTGAATAGAAATTGAGGAAAAGTGGATCTGGGGTAAGGGGAGGTGGGACAGAGGACTTAGAGGAGTGTCAGAAGGCAAAGCTGTGTTTTGGGGGAATTGTATGAGAGAAGAGTAAAAAACAATACAGAAAAAGATAAGAAGACTCAAGGCAATAAGTGGCATACAACATAGATTTCTTCCATAGTATTGGCAATTTCATTGGAAAAGGATATTTGGGAATGACTAAAGTAATATTAATGCCATAATGAAAACTTTTCCATACTATCTTCTGAAATAATTAGTATGGGTATAAGGATATTCTCTTTAGATCTATAAGTGACAGTTTTTCTCATAGTCCAACTCAACCAAATTATATGGGAATCACATACAACAGAAACGTGCACAATACATGCAATTTTCATCCAGACTCTGCTTGTTTAAATGAGGGAAATATTGCAATGAGTTACATAATGAGTCAGTCACAAAACTTTTCCTGTGAGCAAATAGCAATCCATCTCAGCTCAATGTGCCAAGTGAGACCATTCCAGCAATAACCATTAAGACTCAGAACAGAGAAGGAAAAGCGTACCAGAAAGTGCGAGAGATTGGCTCATTAAAACTAAATTCACCTTCCCCCACAGGATGCTCTTGCACATTCTCCTAAATATGGAGAATTCTGGCTGACATTTTCAATAGACATTTATAACTCAGTTCCTGGATTAAATGCAGAAAGGGATGGGTGTTGCTTGTACAACAGAAATTCTATTCTATATTTTTTTTGGCAGAAAAAAAACCTCAAATAAACAACTTTAACGGAGTTTGCAATTGCATCAACACGAATTTCTCTTACATTTTGAAAAACATACTCATTTGTTTCTTAAATCACTCTTAATCTACATTGTCATTTGATATATTTCTTGAATAAAAAGACGTTCATGATTTGCACCTGCATTCATAGTACTTCTGCCTTCATGACTTTAATACTGAAAAATCACTCTAATAACATGTTAATGGATATTGTGTATATCAGGATTTATATAAAATTAAAATAATTGCTCACCTTATTCTTCCAGTCTTCTTGATATCACTTTTCCAGAATGATTTTTGGAAGCACAAATCTTATTTTGTGACTATATTTTGATAACATATTTATGATATAATTAAATTTATCTAATGTTTGTTTCTAAGAATAAATTCTATACCATTTTCGATTAACACAATTTTGTGTCACTTTTTTACTTATTCATTGTTATTGTCGGCAAAAACCTTCTGCCAGATATCTTATTCATATACAGACGACTCATTTTCTTTTTATATGTATGCCACAGTTCATTCTGACCTTATTTTTGCAGTATGTCACCCTCCTGGTCTTCATAGAATTGACTTTTATCATATTATAAACTTCAGATACAATCTGCATTAGTTTCTTAGGGATACTTTTCCTAACACATATCCACACATTTAGTGTTTATAAATTAGTTTATTCTCCCACAATAGGTAGACTAAAAATCCAAAATTGCTTTATCAGCAATGTTGGAATTTCTTTTGGCGTTTAAGAGACAATCTACCCAAACTGCCGCTATAAGCTTCCGAATGTATTGATCATTTCATATTTGTTAGTTACTCTCCATGCTTCCTCTGTTTGATAGGATGTTATTCACATTAACGTATGTTGGTCCTAATAATTTATTGTTATTATTATTATTATTACTATCATTATTTAGTTTTTTTAAGGTAGAGTTTCCTGTGTAGCCGTGGCTGTCCTAGAACTCACTCTGTAGAACATGCTGGCCTCCAACTCACAGAGATTCACTTCATCTACTTCCCCAAGTTCTAGAATTAAAGGTGTTAGCCACCATTGCCCAGATATATTATTTTTGTAATATACTGAATATTAAAAAAACAGAGTTACATTCAAAATACAGTAGTGATGATATCAGTGAATTCCTTTCATGGAAACGAGATCAATCTCTGACATTGTCTCCTTTGCATATTTTGTGTTAAACATACTTTCATGTAACAGCTTTATTGACTATTTTTAATTTTAGTTGGTTATATATATATATATATCCCATATATAGAATTTAATTCCAAAATAATTGACTTCATGTGCTATTTTTCCTCTTGATTCCTAACTCTAATGTACCCCCAAAACATAGCATACAAATATCCTATATATTTGGTGTCATAAAACTTACTTATATAAAATTATTGCAAAACATATTATAAGTACCAGTTTTATTTTGAAATGTGGTTACTATGTGGAAAAATGCATTTAACCTTTAATTTTGCCTTACCTTTGTAAATCTGTGTTTCTATTTAATGATCAGTCAAGGTTATTTGAGTTTCTATCTTCCTTTTAAAAGGATCCAATAGAACTTAAGTGCAATTCAAGAGTGAGGCTCCATTACATTAATGTAGCACAAAATCCAATTTTTGGCAAAGTTCCCAGGCAATTGGGGTTACAAAGTCATCTTGTCCTCTACATTTATGTATAATGACAAAACCTGAATCATCATGATATATGGCAACATTGCTGAGAAGGTCAACCTCTTTCTCAAAGACACTTGATTACTTCCACTGTCAGCTGCCATCTATCTGCACTACATAATCATTATATTAATTTTAAGGAAGGTAAATCATGGTGGGACAACTGAAATCACTCTAAATATCTCATATGTAAAATAGATGTAATAATCAAGGAGATGCCACTTCATTAAGAATTTAATTTAATAATTTCTTCATGGTCTTAGTGAACTAAGGCACAGACTCAATTTGTAAAACTATCTTGATTACCCATATTTTATAAAGTTAAAATTGAATATATTAGAACTTGATTTTAAATGGTATTTAAGAATTTCAAAGTTTTCCTTTATTACATACTCTAAATATTGTAGCTCTTCATAATAATTTTGAAATGTGTTGGTTTTACATAGCACTGTTATGCAAATGACCTACTGCAAAATTGTCATGTGATCTGTCAGTTTTACTGAATGCAATTTAGAAAAAATGATCACATTTCAGTCAAATTTATGGTGGAAAACAGATAAAAGAAAGACATAGGTACAAACTGGAGAAAAATTCCCTAGAAGAAGTAAAACATAATCTGTTTTCTTCAGTAAATGAAGAGGGTAGGCATATAACCTCTAAAGAAAGCTTCATAATCTAATATTGATAAAGAAAAAAAGCAATAAACAATTAAATAATCCAAGAAAGATATAAAGACTATTTACCACTGGATCTTCATGAAAATAGAAGTTTAGACTTTAATTGAAAGAAAGTTTGGTTGTATTTAGTCCTCAGAGCATGGCATTATTAATATTTTGGCAATATATTGTTCCTTGTGAACTATCTAATTCAAGGTGCGGTAGATTCAGCTTCATTTATTAATTTCAGGATGATAACCTCCCATGTTCTTCATGGCAATCCAAAATACATAGAAAAGTTATCAAGCACCTCTTGGAGTGGATAAAAAAATTTTATTTATTTATTTTATTTATTTATTGTGGTTGAGAACTTCTGAATAACAACTAACAAACGAAGCAATACCTCTGCCATATTAGAGGGCAACCTAATAGGCTTATATATATGTTGTAGCATTTATTTGAGATATATAGTGTTTCAAAGAACACAAATAAAAATTTATGCTCTTAGAGCATTGGATAAAGAAGTACAAACTTAAAATTAATTGCCAGGACATCACGTGGATTCAAGAACAAGGGCAATCCTTTATGGAACTAGTCAATGATATATCAACATGAATTGGAAAATAAATGTTTAACCATAATAAATATGTTAATTATTTTTAAAGCTTTTGCTGCTTGTAAGTAAAGTAAAATGACAAAAATAATAACGTTATTATGAATGAGGGTACTTTAGAATAAACTGCTTTGTTATCTTCAGAACATAACCATAAATACTGAAAATCAGAAATTGAATATTCAAAATTGAACCAATGAAATAACAAAAATTAGGAATTTAAAGCTCACAGTACCATAAGCAAAAATTTATTGAAAATGAATAAGAAGAACAAAGTATTTCATTCAAATTAAAGTTTCAGTAAGTTAATTAAGCATTAAATTAGATATGTTCAAAAATCAGATGAAGGGATACAGTATTATTTTTTAAGTAGGTCACAGAATATAAAATGTTAAGACTATCATAAGGGAAAAACAAATATGATGTCCCTTATCAACCTGTTTGTATCAGAAAAGAAGCTTAAGTGAAAGAAAGATGATACAATAGAAGTTTTGATGGCTAAAAATATTAAAAGTTAATAAAATATATATATATAGAGAGAGAGTGACCTTTTTAGAAAGTTTTTACTCACTCCTCCATCTTAAATGTGTTCTATCTGTTTTTTCCACCTTTGCCTTTAAATGATCTTGAGAAAAAATGTAAATATATTTTTATATTTTAAAATGTGTCCTACAAGAACTATATATAAATCATTTCTGGTCCCCAGAACAAATAGCAATGAGACAAGACATTCAGGAGATTAACTCATCAGTCTGCTCAGTCTAATGTGTCTAATGCATAGTATTTTAAAGGGATATTACTTTTGTAGCTGCTGTATTTTGTGTTTCCATAGAGGTGATATGAGGATACGGGCTTGTTAATAATATGAAATTAAGAGGGTAACTACAAATACTATTTACTATTGCACCTGGGCTTCCAAAGGTGATGTTAGACTCTACCTTGCCCATAGTAAACAACACCTTCTCTTAAGTATTTTGGGCAGCCTCGCTCACTTAATCTCTCCTTCTCCCACAGACAGCATTAGCTTTCATTACAGATGGAAAAGCCTCAATACTAGGTTCTGACAATTATATTTATTCTGAAACTGTGTGTTTGTGTGAGTATACCTGTGTGGCAGTGCATTTGTAGATGGAGAGATGATGGGCATGAGAAAGACTATTTGTCTTTTTATGTAGTGAGTCATATTGAACAGACTCTGATTTACATCTGGCCTCTATGTACTTTACTCTACCAATGATTAACCAATGAATTTACACCAATTCCTTGTTACCTTGGGTAAATTGTTAATATGAAAAAATGTTTTGAAAGATTTATTAGGTTATTTTCCAAATACCTATCAGCTTTAATTAATAATCATTCTTACATTTGAAACAATTTATCATCCAACCAAGTAATGATTAATTAAATATCAAGAAATAAGTGTTGTTGCATTTCTGTAGGCACCATTTGAGTTGTGGAAGCAGGATGATTCTAACTTATAGATCTACAACCTGGCATGCCTAACTAGTCTACATGAAAAAATAAAGCAAAATAAAGTTAATTGTGGAGTGTATTCAATATACCACTAAAAAACAATACAGTAAGTATAAAATATTTTATTTACTAAGATGACCTTGAATCCAAAGATTGGAAACCAAGGCTTGGCATACACACTAAATCATGAGACTATGAGATCAGTTAACAATAATGCAAAATTTAACCTGAGAAACTTTATTTTACAGGAAAATAAAGTTTAAGAATAAGCCTACAAATAGAAATAATTTCTTAAAAGCATCACATACAGTCCATTTAAAACACACCTTAGTTGAAAATACAAATTCATTAGTAAACAGAGATGAGGAAATAAGCAAACATAAGGCAATGGGATATTTAGTAGAAGTGTGGAGTCTGTGTTCCTAAACTTTAAGAAAGCATTTCCTTTATTTTAAAATTACACCAAAGAGTGGAAATGGTGACACTATACAATTGTTATACATTTAATATAATATAAAAATAAATGAAAGTTATATTTTAAGTTAATTTTTTCTAAAGTATTTTGTCACCGTTTATACAAATATTCACTTAATTTTGAGCCCACTGATACTATAGAGGCACATTTTTTGTTTGTTGGGTTTTTGTTGTTGTTGTTGTTATTTCATTTTGTTTTCTTTTTGAGAAAATGTTTCTCTGTGGAGGCCTGGCTGTCCTGGAACTCAGAACTCACTTTTTAGACCACGCTGGCCTTGAACTAGAGATCTACCTGCCTCTGCTTCCCAAGTGCTAAGATTAACAGCATGCTCCAAAACTGCACTGGCATTTTTGTTTTTAAATAACATAAACAACAACAACAATAATAGGTTGTTTGGAGCTGCTTTATAAGCCTAGGCCAATGCCATTTATAGATC
The DNA here is from genome assembly GCF_903995435.1 of Acomys russatus. Lineage (NCBI taxonomy): Eukaryota > Metazoa > Chordata > Mammalia > Rodentia > Muridae > Acomys > Acomys russatus. Next base: position 47,664,721 of record NC_067154.1, read on the forward strand.
ACTGCAATTTTTAGCTGATGAGTGTAATAGCTATATCCAGAAAATGAAAGCTGAAGATATTGTTTTAAGACAAGTGAAAGTGACAAATCCTGCCTTTCATTACCTGCAATACCATTGAAAACCATGGCAGAGTGAACTGAACACTCTTAAGACAATTTGTTCTTAGAGGCTCCATGTTTATCAGGTCTTGAGCTGGGAAAGTTCTGTGATTCTTCTGCACCTCCTTACTTGCCTCTGAAAACAATTGCACTTCAAGCTCCACATATGCTCATGGTGTACAATCCTAATTAGCTCACTAAACTCTGGACACAATTAAACATGATTGACAATATACCTGGAAAATTTACCAGATGTATAGAGATGGCCAAATCCTATAAGCAATCCTGCCTGAGGACATCAATGTGTATTTTTTTTTCCTGCTGCTATTTTAAGTCAGTAACAATCTCTACAGTAATTGTGTTTGCCTGGCACACAGTAATCATTCAATATACTTCAGTTATTTTCTGAAGTCAGATGCTTCTCTGTTGCTACACTACTCTGCTACATGGAAGCACATTAAAAGAAAAGTTTATTATAGTATGTGATGCTACTTATTTATTGGTATTATTAATATACTTGAAGTGATGGATAGAGCAGAAAATCTGTACTCTTTATATGCATGCAAATATTACTTTCACTATACTCTTAATTTTAAGTTTTATGCAAGCATATGTTTGTTTAATAACTTAGTATTTCCATGAAAAGCTGCATAGGGAAATCCAGAAGAATGATTTGACAGAAAAAAAAAAAAAGAGTACTAGGTAAAAATATCAAACTGAACACATCAGTGAATGTGAAGGCTGGAGAGCACAGGAAATGAAGAAGAGAAATGGATGTTCAGAGAAAATTACTTTATTAATTAAACTGCCATTTGCATTTATTTGTATATTTTAAATTATTTGATCAGAACAGTTCTATGATTTGTGTTTCGATGGAAATTAAAGAAGAGTGCAGACAACCTTCTCTGTGTTAAATGAACTCATTTTCACCTGGACTCTGCAGAGAAATCAAAGGCTGGGGATGTGAGCAGTTCACTAAGGAATGCAGCCCAATTTCATAGCCAGATGTGAATTTGCAAAATTCTGCACCTGCTGCTCTCTTATTGAACATGACATAGACTTGCACAGAATTTCATCTGGGTCTCAAAAGTGGCATACCAGTGCTGACATCTGGGTTACAAAAGTGCCCAAACCAATAGTAAAATACAGCTTCCTGGTGGAGAAGGTGAATATAAGGAGATTCATCTTACTGTTTATCTAGAAATATAAATGACATGACAGCATGAATTGGTTGCGTTTTGTTCTTGATTACATGCCAAAAAAAAAATGAACCAGAAGTGCATTAAGACGTTATTTGTTGTTTTTATTCTTATTTCTTCTGAGAATTAAATCGTCTCCCTGCACCAAAAACCCCCAATATTATACCAAGCCCATAAAAATGTCACTTCAGGTAAAAAAAAAAAAATATAGAACAACTTAGAGTTCTTAATAATTTTCATTTATATTTCTAACATATCAAGCAACATTTATATTTATATAATAGATAGAGTTGGCATGTGGTAAGCATAAAAGTTATTGTTATAGACAGATAAAGGATAAAGAGAGTAGAAACAAGCTCCCAAAATGGATGGCTCATTTCGAAGTCACATTCTCTGTAAGGAGCTCAGAGGGAGACAGAAGAATAAATATCTAACCTCAAGGTACTCCCGGTTACTCCTTTTTTGTTAAAATTGAACAGATGCATTAGCTTATTGTAGCAATCCAAATAGGTATCTTTGAGAAGAATGACTGCTTTCCCAATGTACTTGTGGTCGGATCGTTTTAGGTTATGTCATCCTCTAAGAAGGATGTCAGTACTGCTGTTCACCCTAAATTCATCAAGCACAACGTTTCCTGACGTTGATATGCTTCTGACTTTCATAGTCAGGGTTGGTGCTGTAAATGTTTTGCTACAATCAAAATTGTCTCCTGTTAAAGTTTCTCTTGGTCTTTTTTTTTTTTTTTATGGAAGAATTCCCTAAAAATTTACCATAATAATAAACTTTTCATTTACTGTCATATATAAACACAATGAAAGACAGAGTATAATTGGACTATAAATTATTCCCACTTAAAAAATGATGGGCATTTGAAGCATGAATGGTTGAACACATTTCTGAGTGAAGATAACAGATGTTTATTTGAACTCTCTAAACTAAATTTATCATTATGTCAATAAGGCAATTACAGTGGATTCCACAGTGCATTCCACAGACCAAATGGCTTTTATTTTACCTACATTATGCATTCTATATTTCCTTTCAAATGTATAAACCAAAATTTTATGGATAACATATGAATATACATGGAGACAGCTTCATATTTCAACTATTAAAATAAATTATATTTGTTTATATCAATTTAAAAATTTCATGAAGTATAAATTTCTTCAATATAAATGCAGATTTCAGTTGAACATATTGTTATACTTTTCTTAAGATACTATCTGGTAGAATTGCTGGAAAAAATACTTGTTCTTTGCCTAAACCATAGATATTTTTTATATATGGTTTTCATTTTAAAATTTGGCTACCCAGAAATGATACTAAAATATATTTTTAAAATGAACAGATGTATTTTTTTAACACTGGGGCATTTTTGTTTAAATATATTTAGAGAATATAAACAAATTACCAACAGCTGTGCAATTAGAAGTTAGAGCAAAGAAATAAAAGGTGAATATAGTTTGTTTATTTTACACTTGATATCTCTCCTCGTTATAGGTTGTATTTTAACTCCTACAAGAGCAGAGATATACCAACAAAGTCTTTCAGTATTTTGATATATCATTGGATGAAGTGGTATAAAATAACTTTGGGCAGAGTGCAGGAAGTCCTATGGAAGAGTATGTATGCGGGTGGGGCAGGAGAGGAACCTGGAGGGAATAGGAGCTCCACAAGAAGACCAACACATCCAACAAATCTGGGCCCAGAGGTGCCAGCAGTGACTGATGCACCAAAAAGGACAATGCTTGGAGAGGGACTAGGTCCCTGATCAGATGTAGCTGATAGGCAGCTCAGTCTCCATATGGGTCCTCTAGTAAGGGGAGCATGGGCTATCCTTGCATTAGATTCTGTAGCCTGCTCTTTGATCACCTGCCCTTGGTGGGAAGCCTTACCATGGCACTGGGGAAGAGGATGAAGGCAGTCCTGATGAGACCTAATAGGCTGGGTCAGCTGGTATTGGGGAGAGGCGCCCGTTCTCTGAATACTAGGGCACAGGAATGGTGGGTGAGATGAAAGAAGGTGGAACTTGCAGAAGTTGAAGGAGAGGCTACAATTGGGTTGTACATTTAAAATAAAAAGTCCATAAAAAGATTATCCCGACTTGCTAAAATAAAAATTTACCCTCTTATTCGCTTCCTCTTATTCTGTGTCCTCTTCTTTCTCCTTTTGCCCTCCTCCCCTCAGTCTCATTTTTATCACTGCTAGTATCTTTGCTTTTCTTATAATCACAATTTGCTTGGACTGTTTCAATTTCATCAAAGCTAATTGTGGAACATTTTAAAAATCAGTCCTTAATGCTATAATCTGCCATAATGTATATTTAGCCTTTCATTTTATGACAGCAATTACACGAATTACTTGTATGGATTTGAAATAGTGGTCTTTTCTCTTTCTGCAATGATATGGTTATTTATTTCTCTCATGAAGTTTAACAGTAGACTTTTTGTCATTTGTAATTTATTTATTTGTTAATTTTAAAATTAAAATTTATTCAAAAATATTCACCTTACATCCCAATTGTAGTCCCCTCCTTCCTCTCCTCACCCTACCCCCAATTCCTCTACCCTAGTCCTCAGATAGGGGGAGCCCTTCTCCCCTATCAACTGAGCCCAGCTTATTGAGTCTCATCAGGACTATCTGCATCCTCTTCCACTATGGGGTAAGGCATCCCACCAAGAGCAAGTGATCAAAGTGTAAGCAACAGAGTCTATGGCAGGGTCAGTCCCTGTTCCCTTTAATAAATGAACTATATGGAGATTGAAATGTTTATGGACTACATCTGAGTGGGGACCTAGGTCCTCTTTTCCTGCATGATCCTTGGTTGGAACATCATCTCTGCTGGCACCTCTGGGCCCAGATTTGTTGGCTCTGTTGTTCTTCTGGTGGAGCTCCAGTCCCTTCCAGGACCTTTTCCTCCCACTCATCCGTAGGACTGCCTGTGCTCTGTCAAAAGATTGCTTGTGAGCCTCAGCTTCTGTTTTGATCCACCACTGGGTGGAGTCTTTGATAGGTTCCTGTCTTGTTCCTTCTCTTCAACTGCTCCCATTGTCTATTCGGTTTGCCATTCTGAATGAAACATAAGCATCCTCCCTAGGGTCCTCCTTGTTATTTAGCTTCTTTAGGTCTGTGGATTGTAATATGGTTATCCTGGTGCTGAGGACTTTGGCCTCTGACTGAGAATTATAACACGTTTTATTGTTTGTTTGTTTTTTTCTGGTTGTGAGGCTTTTGGACTAGGATTGGGCATGCTGCTGCCATTTCAGGGACTTCGGTCTACAGTGGCTGTGGTGGGACCTCCCAGGTTTACAGTGAGGTCAGGTTTCACACGTTCACACACTTAGAGTGAGGGTATACATTTCTCACACTCAGCCCACCTATAGACATGCCAACCTCCCACGAGCAATGCTATACCCATTCCATGACCCTTAGTCTGGTCAAGTTGCCAAAAATGAAATTAACCACCACAGGCAGTGAGAAAATGGGTAGCTAGTTGCAGAGCTTGAACAAAGCAAATTGATTCAAAATATACTTAGGACTTTGAAGTGCTATATTCCATGAACAAAAGAACCATGCATGTTTTCCTTAGCAGTGTGTGATCAGCTCCCAGCACAATCTCATGTATATATAAAACTACAGCTGAATCTCATTATTCATGTATCTTGTATTTGTGAATCCACTCATTAAATTTATTTGCAACCACAAAAAAAGAGAAACAATTGTGGTGTATCTACACAATGGAATACTATTCTGTTATCCAAAACAAGAACATCATGAAGTTTTCAGGCAAATGGATGGAGCTGGGGAAGATCATCCTGAGTGAAGTAGCCCAGACTTAGATCCTTCTTACTTATAACTGAATATTATAAGCAGATATTATCCATATAATACATATGGAAATTTTATGGCTATAAATGTAAATTGGCAACATTAGAGTGCTTTAATTGATTTGCATGTTTATATTTAATATATATGGAACAATTCAAATATATTTGAAAAGAATGAACTGACATAACTACACAGATATTAGAAGTTTGTAGTCTTCAAAGCTAATGTATGTTACTGAAAAGAGGGGCTTTCATTCAGAGGGAACATTAAATATCTTAGACAATGATATCCTATAGCTTTTACATCAAGAATGTTTTCAAATAATGGTAGGCAAACTGAAAAAGAAGTGAGAAATGAATTTGAAATACTTGAATATGCATCAAAATTCCATACTAATGGAGACTCACCTTTGGCTGTTTCTGGTTATAAATTCATTTTACCTTTAAAGAAGAAATTACATATTAATATTAGAATCAAAATTTGGCAAAGTGGTACTTATTTGTTATAATTTTGAACTCACTATTTGACTGCCCCTTGCTTATTTGTATTTTTCATTTTAACATAAAATAAACCATTGTAGAATTTTACTAATGCCTACTACTCTTTTTTGTCTTCATCATCAGAATCCTTTTTCTTCAATTTTTTTTTTTTTTTTTACAGACTGTCTCAATTTCTTTCTGCATGTTTATGGAACATTTTGAGTAAAATTGTTCAGTTGATCATGTTGATAATTTAATTGCATGGACTAGCTCACATAATATAATTTGTAATGCTTATAATTTTACATTGAGTTCACTGATTCACTTCAGGGTTGACTATAAAGTACATTCTGGCATAGTAGGTGAAGCAACATGCATCCTACTGCCTTCAAGGTCTGCATCTGGCCATCTGCATGTCCCAAGGTGGCTTCTTTGCTATGCTTGCTTTTCCTTTTACACTCTTTGACTACACTCTACTGCTTTACATATCAGTTTAGATTTTATCTCTCCAAACATCCTCCCCCAAATTATTAACATATTAAGTGTCCCTCCTAAATATTACCATACTAACTAGGCATAGCCAAACCATAGCACGTAATATATACATAACATTGTAATTGCTTGTGTAATTAGGTTTGCTCTAATTAAATACTAGGTATCTAGAAATAAGAATTATAACTTTCATTCACATGTCCTTGGAAGGTAGACAGTATGTGAGCTAGAAATAAAGCTCAAAAGAAGTAAGTTTATAGAAATTAAAATTGAGTTTGGTATTGGTGGTGGATGATCTTATCTATTAAAACAATATTTAATAGATAGTATAACATACGGATTTTTAATAAAAGTGCTCAATTAATGTACATTTAAATATTGTACATATCTGAAGGACATTTTTATAATTCACATTTTAGTTTGTTTTATGTGTGCATATGTGTGTATAGCATGGGTATCTGTACACATTTCATGGCAAGAACAACTTTCAAAAATTGCTTCACTTTTCCCACAATTTGGGATGAAAAGACTCTCAAGTCATCAGGTGATGACTTTCCTTACCCACTTTGTCTTTCACCAGGCCCTGTATCTGAGCTTTGATATTCGAGAATTGTAACAATATTTTAATTTGTTTTCTTCCTTGTGCTAGTAATTCTAAAATCATTCCAGCTACCTAGATATATTAACAATTGTTTTGTACTTCTACTCATGTTGGATTAATTTTTCCTATAAACGTTCCTCAAAAATTATTAAATAGATATTAATTGGAGTCTTTTTCCTTAGCTATCACATGAGAAATATAAAGAGATTATAGAATTGTAGCAGAAATATTTGTTAAAACTCCACAAAATATAAAAAATTACTTTTCTGTACGGGAGAAGTCATTACCCACAAATAGTTTGCAATGAAGCTAAGCAACAATTTTCTAGAAATGTAAAGTTGGCTGTTAGCTCAAATATCCTTCCATTAACTTGATAGTGGGATCCTTTGCTCCCTGCCTCCCAGCAAGCATCTTAGGTCTAGTCACAGAAATACTATGTAAGCATGGCAAAATTTGCAAAACTGTTTTATATCCTCTTACTTCATTACCCATCACCTTTCACTGGCTGTGATGAAGGAGAAATGAGTGTATTTAGCATCTCTTTCTTGTGCTCCCCAGTTGAAGCCAGTATAAGCACACCATTGAATTTGTTAAGACAAGTGTGTTTTCCTTGTAGCTACTTGCCAGTGGCAGTAGATTGTTTATCACTGGCAGAGAGTGAGGTGCATCTATGGACTACATGAAGTGTTTCTGTTATACTGTCTGCTCCACGTTTCTTGTGTTTTATGTGTGGCTACATCCATTTTTTTCTTTGTTGAGCTCTTTTCATCAGAACCGTTATAGTTACACTAGTGTTAGAAGTATAACATTACATTCTAGACTTTCTTTTCTAAGATTATTTTTAGAATAAGAACTTATGAAAGCAAAATTATTGACCACGTAGAACCAGTCTGAAAGAACAAGAGTAACTACTTCCCATCTCTGGAAGACAGTGTGGAACATTGAAATTCACATGCATTGGTTTGGATTATCTTGTCTGAGGTTGAGATTTTTCTCTCATTTAGTTTCTTATGTCTTTAAAATTAAAATATAATTATATCATTTTAGCCACTCTCTTTCCTCCAGTCCATCCCAGATTTTGTATTTCTAACTCCTATGCCTCCATCCTACTTTCAAATTGATAACCCCATATTCTTTGATCATTATTGTTATACACAGTGATGGTTTGAATGAGAATCATCCCCATAGGCTCATGTGTTTCAATGCTTAGTCCCCTGCTCGTGTATTGTTTGGGAAGGACTTGATGTGTTCTGGTTGGATGTTTGTCACTGTGTGTGCACTTTGACATTCTAAAAGCTATACAAGGCCTAGGGTCCCTCTGCCTACCAGCCTACCATTGGATTAGGATTTAAAGTCTCTGCCTAATGCTTACTATCTGCCATGCTTCCTGACATGATAGTGGGATCCTTGTGCTAACCTTCAATTAAATGCTTTCTTTATAAGAGTTTGCTTAGTCATGATGTCCCTTCACAGAAATAGAATAGTAGCTAATATAGTTATCATAGGCTTATATGTTTGATGTAAGTGTTATTTTGGGGAGGATTGGGAGGTGTGGCCTTGTATCAAAGATGTGTGGCTTTGAGGTTTTAATTTAATTTATTTAACCACTGATCCCAGCCCCTGCTCTCCTCTACTCCTAGTCCAGTCCTCATGCTCCATTCTTCCCATTCCCTGCTCTAAGAGAAGGGGAGGTCCCTAAGGGGTAACAACCACACTAGCACGTCAAGTCACAACAAGAGTAAGCACATCTTCCAATGAGGCCAGACAAGACAGCCCAGCTAGGAGAAAATGACCCCAAGGCAAGAAACAGAGTCAGAGACAATCCCTGCTCCTGCTGTTAGGGGACCCGCATAATGACCATGTTGAAGGATCAAGGACACCACATGAAGGTCTGCAGAGTAAACAAGCCTGTGGCCATGATGCCTCATGGAGACTGAACCACTAACAAAAGAGCTTGCATGGGGCAGACCTAGATCCCCTGCACATATGTAGCAGATGTATGTTACTGCTTTGAGGTTTTAAATGTTCATGACATCCCTTTCTGCCCCATACTTGTTGCTTCAACACAGATGCTCCCAGCTAATTGCTCCAGGAGCATACCTGCCTACATACTGACATGATCCCAGCTTAGATGGGCATGGATTCACTCTCGGAAACCTGCAAGACCCTTGTTTTCTTCTATGAGATTTCTTGGTCTTGTTTATAGCAATAGAAATAACTAAGATACTCATAGTAATGCTTATTTATGTATTTGCAGGCACAAATATATAAATAAAACAAGCTTAATATTAAGTTGAAATTATAATTTAACAGCATTTGAGTTATATTTGCAGTTTATGAGTTTCAGTGTGTTCTTTTTATTAAATACCTCTGTTTGCTTAAAATTTCATAATGCTTATAATGCATTATAATAATTCTTCCCCCAAATCCTTTCTTATCTGCCTTTTCACATCTGTAGGATCTTCAAATTTCCTTATAAATTTCTATTCCATATTCGTGACTCTTGTTTTGTGTTGTAATACAAAAAAGTTTGAAAACCATCTTTACTCATCTGTATAGTCCTATAACTTTATTTATTTACTTTCTTATGTTTGAATTTCCTGGACATTGAACCCACTGCACCATGCAGTAGACAAAAACTCTGTCTATAATCTACAGACCTAGTTATATACAACTTTCTTAATGGAGGATTATTTATAAAGCTTTGTAAATGAGTTATCAAAATTAATAATGATATTTATACTAATAGTAATATCATCATACATGTCATGTAGTTTTACTCCAATGTAAAGAGTATTTTTTAATTTTGGCTAATTAAAAGAAACAAAAGTAACGTGGAAAGTCATAGGTCAACTTTCACTGTAAAAGTATAGTTTCTTTCTTCTGATCTGAAAACCAGACTGAAATAAATACTGTTGATTTGCTGACAGCTAACTTTTGTATTCTCATAATTTTTAAATGTTTGATTTATTCCTAATGAATTCTTTATTTAACTTTTCTTAGTATGCTGATGTAAGGAAAAACACAAAAGTGCAATAACGTTTTACCATCAGAAGATGGTATGCTGAGATATAAGCCACTAATCTTATGTTTCAATTACACGATTTCACATATTCTGACATATGATTATTAATGTTTGGTATCTGTGAAGCATATACATATCTATGCTGACATTCACAAATGGATAACCTGGAGTTTCTTTTTATGATGCTCCAAAGGCCGTGCCTAAGTTGGTGGAATGCAGTCAAAAGGGAATGTTCAATACTTCTGAAACCAAATGGCAATACACTGGGCATGAGCTTTTAATTCAATCCGTTTTTAATACTGTCCAAAATCTGATGAATTAAATCACATTTACGGAGTAAAACTTTTGTTACAACACTTCTTACATATCTCCGTTCATTGAGTGGAATGAAATTTCATTTAAAATCCACTGCCTCTAAGATAAATTAACCTTAATGAAAGCACCCTATGTAGTATGGCCAATGCAGAGGTCAAAAGTACCATAAAAGAATAAAATAATGCCATAATAATAGCTGATAGCTCAGTGGACTCTGTGCTCAGCATTTAATACACAGCAGGATGAAGGAGGAGGTGATATGTGTTCAATTGACCATGTAGTTTACGTGGAATAAATAATTTACTCAGGGTTATTTGAAGGGTAGTGAGGAATGTATCCGCCCTGCTGTGGTGGTTAATTATGCTCTGTATTTATACATGAGAGAAAAAGATTCTCTCTGCTGAAATTGTATTATATATAATTGCTGAATAAAGCTGAATTTCATCCACATATTTTTAGAATAAATGCATGGAAAAATAAATAATAGTATAAATTAATTATGAAAACTAATATGAAAATATTGCATTTCTTTTTTATAGATACAAATATATTAAAAAATGCATGTTTCTCTGGAGTATTGAATATTATAATATTTTACAGTATTTACATTTGACAAACTTTAATGCATTTTGATAACCCTAAATTGAAACATACAGATATTTACCAAGATATTGATGTACATTCAGAATTTTAGATGCACCAAGGTAGGAAAGATGTTTTTTTCAAGGCTGCCAAATGAAAATAGCCAAAACACTATAAATGGAACATTTCATGGTTCTTCTTGCTATAAGTAGTTTATTGTATAAATGTATAATAATATAAATATATAAGTAAAAATTAATTTAAAATTATAAAAAATTAAATACATTATTAATATATTAATTACTAACATAACAATTTATTGAAAGCTAACATATATGAACAAATATAAATCTAGTATAAAGGTAATATTTAAAGAATAAGTAGTAGTTTTCTGCCTAATAGGTAGTTGCATATCACTTATCTCACACTCACAGAAACTCAGCTATTTACTCAATTTTGCAAGGAAGATGAACGTACCAATAGATGAGGCTTCATGCTTCATAGGTCATGCTCTTCAAGCCTAAGAATATAAGTGCATTTTATCTCTCATAAATGCCATGGTCTCCTTTTCCCTTATACATTCCATTATCAGCATCTCATTGCAGAACAGCCTCTTCCTGTTTCCATCCCTTCATCATCTCACTTAGTTCCACTTCAGGCCATGCTTGATTCATATCTATGATGTGTTAAAATCAGTAGTTCTCTTCTACCCTTCTATATTAGTTTGATTTCTTAAATGTAAAGGCATTTTCTGATTTGATAAGTATAAATTTAGAACCAGTCTATAACAGGGAGGACAAGCTTCAGCATTTTTGGTGCTAAATGTAGTTTATGCTTGGTTTTGTATATCTCCTGGTATAATAATAGTTTTCAAAAATATAAAAGGAAGAACATCTTTTGATAAAAATGGATATTCTATATAAAATTAGACTTTAATGCCCATCATTACTCATCACAGCTAAAGTCTTTTCAATATCAACCAGTTAAACACTTAAAGGTCATTCTATGTGGGTATCAAGAATATATCTGAATTCCCACCAGTTATATCACACTTATCTTCATGAAGCTGCCAAGCAGAACTTGGATAAATTAGGCTTCTTAAAAAGTACAAATTAACATATTTTCTGTAAATTCAACTTTAAAAATTAGATAAAAAAGAATGATAAAACAGTTAAAAGTATAAAAAATAATCATAGAGAAGTATAAAAGGAAGCAAGACAAATATACAAATTTTATATGATAAAGAAAACAGTGTTTGTGTCCTTACATGTATGTGTCTCTGTCATTATTTTTTTTCATTATGGAAGCTGTTAACCTGCACTTCCGGTTCACTGAGGTAACTAGTTTTATTCTTTCTCAAGTCTCTGATGGGGTTGAAGACCAGATAGTTTTGTTAATCTTAGTTATTTAGGGGTTATGATGTTTTTGGATGTAGATATATGTTGTAAGTGAATAGAAATGAGATATGATAGATATTGATTTACATTCAGAATATTAGATTCAACAAAATTGGAAAGATGTTTTCTTCAAGGCTGCCAAATACAAATAGACAAAATACTATGAATGGAACATTAGTATAATTCCTGATTATTTCGTAGGTATTATTGCTGTAGTTTATTCTATATATGTGTAATAATATAAATGTATATGTAAAATATAAAATATTAATAAATATGTTATATATATTTATACTTCTAAGATTAAAGTTTTATTTTAATAATTTTTCAGTATCATTCTAGTGGTGTCTAACTTGCATTATTTCTGATTTGACGGCTTATTTCATTTTTTCCTTTTAGAAACAGGGTTTCTTTGTGTAACTTTGGCCATCCTGGAATCATTCTGTAGACCAGGCTGACCTCAAACTCTTGAGATCCACCTGCTGAGTAAAGTGTCAATTTTGACGAATTTTAACGTTTTTCTTCAACAGCGTTTCCTAATATTTATTTATTGTATATATTTTAAAAATATATTTTATTAATTTATTCATATTATATCTCAATTGTTATCCCATCCCTTGTATCCTCCCATTCTTCCCTCCCTCCCATTTTCCCATTACGTCCCTCCCCTATGACTGTGACTGAGGGGGACCTCCTCCTCCTGTAAATGCTCTAGGGTATCAAGTCTCTTCTTGGATGGAGAGATGGCTCAGAGGTTAAGAGCACTGGCTGTTCTTCCAAAGGTCCTGAGTTCAATTATTGTATATCTTGGTGGGTTCTTCTGACTTTTTCCTGCTTCTATGTTATTCATTATCCTGTGCTTCTAGATTAAAATAACTTTTCTCTTTTAGCCATTAGTTCTTTCTGATTCTCCTGCAGAATACTTCCAGATATGTATTGTGTTAGTCTACTTCATTTATAAAAGTTTCTATTTTAGTTAAAAAATAAAATAATTCATTGAAAACGTTTATGTATATTGTTAATATGCTTATGTCTAGTTCATCTTTCAATTTTACAATCTAATTTCCTATTATGTTTCATTATATGTGTATTTTAATTTATTATAGCTATTATTAATAGATATTATTTTCACTCTCTTTGTATTTGCATTAATTTTACAAATTATATTTCTTATGAAAAATCTATAGTAAAAACAAAATCTTACTCTGTGTTCCTGGGACATTTGCTTTTGTGCAAGAGAAGCTCAGTGATGCTGCCTAGAGAAAATCTCAATCGCAAGAAGAGAGACTTAATCACTATTGCCAATTTCTCTCAATATTTGAGGTGAACGCTTTCATTAAAACTGACAATATTCAATTGCAATATTTTGCAGAATTTTTCTTGTTCATGTAACCACAAATAATGACTTAATTTTTAGAGATGTATCTCTTAAAATACATTTCATCCTTCCTTGCTCCATCGCCTGTCTTTCCTAGATTTTTTTTGTCACTAACCAAATAGAGATAAAAGGTATATATGATGGCCTGAGTGCTTTCTTGCCAGTTTATAAAGATCATTTGAATTTCAAAATCTTGGCTCACATAAAACCTGTGTGACTTTTCAAGAATTTTACATAAAAGAAAATAAGAATATTGGAAATGACATCCAGTGCTGTTATAAATCTTTCTTTCCTTCCTCCTTTTTCTTTCATATACACAAAAATAAAATACAGCTATTCATAAATTGGTATAAAGTTATTCCTAGGAGAAAAACTCATATGTGACTTTATTCATGGCTCATAGTGCTTGATGAATACAAAATTTACAGCACAATGCAGTGTCCCATATAAATATCGTTTAGAATGATTTAGTAAGATTATAGATGATTTTCTAGACAAGAATGTTTCTCTAATCTTGAAGTCAGTTGTTCACACTCAACAACTTTTCATATAGTGTCCTTTCTCTTTTCTCATTATACACTTGTTAACAGATAAGTAAAATGATCTACATGAGTGTGGGTGATAAGCACTGACTTCATGAACTTTGACTCATTTAGAAAATGAGAAATACATATTATGTTTAAACAATAAAAATAATTAAGACTAAAATTAACCATGTGAAACAAGAACCATAGGTTATTATGTTTTATTTATTCACAAACTTATTCAAATGAACATTAATTTAAAAGTATATAAATAGCAAACAAACAAACAAAGAAACAAACCACTGCAACAACAACAACAGCTAAATCCCAGGACATTTAAATCTTGTGTGCATTGAAAGTAAATTGTTAAGAGTATTATTATAAATCTAAATGGTAGCATACAATTTAGCATTCCAATCACACACTGATTTTTTTGTATTCTTTTCCAAATAAACTTGAAATGGAATTGAATAAAACCTCACATTCCTTTTCAGTCAGAAAGAACCCACAAATCAAAATCTTCAAAACATTTACCCATGGTTTGTGACTACATACTTCTTGTCACAGAATCAATCTAAATAGATTCAATAGATTCTTTTATTTGTACTGCATGCTTACAATGGATTCATTTAGTTATACTGCAGGCCTAGAAGTAAATACATGTCTACGGTAATGCAGGAAAAATCTTTATTTTCTGAAAAAGCAACATTGCCATTGATTTCCTAGGAGGAAAACATTAACATTACTATTTTATTATGTTTTCCCTTAAAATCAATTTGTTCTTATGTTTCTTTACTTGGTAGAAACTTATTCATAATATTTCCAGTTTTGAATTGTGCATCACTTTAAATAGAATAAAATAATTTTCTTCAAAGAAGAGTACTAGAACCTGAATGCATTACATCAAAATGCAAAAGCCGGATTTGTGAAGGTGACTACACGAAAGAATATAAACTGATGCATTTTCACAAAAAATACACCTAGATAACAGATAGTTTCCCAAGTGCCTTCACTGGGTACACTGCTACAATTTCTTGTTCAAGAAAAAAAAAAAATTACTGGATAATGAGCTTTGACAAATGGAACTTTAAAACATACCACATAAATAAAGTATTTTTTCGTGTGTGTCTTTCTCTGTCTGGGTTAACTTACTCAGGACAATATTTTCTATTTCCGTCTATCTGCCCGCAAATTACGTAATTTCCTTGCTTTTGAAAGCTGAGTAGTACTCCATTTCTAAATGCACCACATTTTCTTTATTCATTCTTCATTTGAGGGACAATTAGGCTGTTCCCAGTTTCTAACTATTATGAAGAAAGCTACTGTGAACATAACTGAGCAGGTGTCCTTGTATGGTGGAGTGTCTTTTGGATGCACGTGTAGGAGTGATACAGCTGGGTCTTGAGGTAGAACTACTTCAAACTTTCTGAGAAAGTGCCTGCTTGATTTCCAAAGTGGTTGTACAAATTTTTCTTCTCACCAGCAAAGGAGAAATTGCTCTCTCTGGATTCACATCCTCACCAGGATCGGCTGTCACTTGAGTGCTTGATTTAAGCCATTATGAAGGGAGTAAGATGTAATCTCAGAGATTTGGTTTGCGTATCCCTGATTATTAAGGACACTGAGCATTTCTTTAAGTATTTCTCAGCCATTATCTATTCCTCTATTGAGAACTCTCAATTTGGCTCTATATCCCATGTTTTAATTGGAATATTCAGCAAGACGTGCAGAAATAAGGAGAGAGACTGACGTAATGTCCAACCAATGCCTGGCCTAGACTGAGACCTACCCCATGAGCGATAGCCTACCCCTGATACTGTTAATGATACTCTGCTACATCTATAGACAGGAGACTAGGATAACCTTCATCTGATAGGCCAGGCCCAGCAGCAGGTCGAATCAGATGCTGCAGCTCACAGCCAAGCATTAGGTAAAGCTGGAGACGCCGTGGAAGAGTTGTAGGGAGAGGATAAAAGGATCTAGAGGGGATAGGAATGCCACAAGACGACCAACAGAGCCAACTAACCTAAAACCCATGGGGGTTTGTGGAGACCGAGGGACCAACCAAGGAGCATACATTGACGGCACCTGGGTCCCCTACAAATATGTAGCTGATGGGCAGTTTGACCTTTATATACATACACTAGGGAGTTGAACAGGTTTTGTCTATGAAAAGGACTCCATTGCTTGCTTTTGATCACTTCCCCTTTGTGGTGCTGCCTTTCCTAGCCTAACTAGATGAGGATGAGCTCAGTTCTGATGTGACTTGACATGCTGGAGAAGGGCATGGGGATGGGAGATGAGGGTGGGTAGGGGAACCAGGAGGATAAGAGGAAGGGAGCTATAATCAGGATGTAAAATGAATATATAAATTAAAAATAATGTTTCCAAATTGAAAAATAATTTTTTATTTTGAGAGTCTACCACTCCTCAAAGAAGAAAATATTAAAAATAACTAACTAGTTATAAAAAATTATGGTCATATGCTTATCATTCTATCAAAATTTATCAAACCAAAGCCTCAGTATGTTCTCATGAATTTCCTGTAAGAGTTTCAGTGCTGACAATACTTAATACAATTTAGAATATTATAATAAGAAAATACACACCACATTTTTTGAAAAATTGCTTTTATTATGAAGCTTAAATAAAATATGTTTGAGAAAACAACATTTTCACTATAGAAATTAAAAGGAAAATCAAATATATAACAACTTAAATAAGAGTCTGATATTAGGCAAAAAAGCTATTGATTTGATTTATTGTTCAATATTTAGACACAGAAAATCATACTATGAAAATAAAATGTATACATTAATATTAAGATATATTGTTGATATTGATCATTTAATTTTTAAATATCAATTTAGTGATAAAATTATTCTAAAACAATATAAAAGAACATAATTTTGAGATAGAAATAGATATTAAAAACCAATTCATGTTATTGTGACTAATAGCCTAATACAAAGCATAATAGTAGTGATATCATGGATTCAAATGACCATGTGAATTTCTAGATTATAATTATTTGACATACTTGTTGCAATTTAATGAAGAAAAAATCTGTTTCCATTCTGATGTTCAAAGTCTTTTCCTCAACTCTCTTGTAAATGTTACTTAAACGTCACACTTTATGATTAGTCTGACATGAACTGTTGGCATTATATGATTAAATACTTTCAGATCCATTATATAGAGGTTCTTTCAGATTTTGAGAACTTTTTACTATATTTCTTTTTAAATACATAGGTGAGGTTGGGCTCTATAGCTATTCTGACATAAAAGAATAAACATGTCTTATGAAGTGAGTGTAAATGTTTGTCATAGGATACATAAAATTACATCCAAGAACACTCCAGGAAACTAAATCCACCTGAGGTAAAAGGCTCACTGCCTTTCTTCTGGATCCTTTCTCACAATTCCCCAAGGCTTTACACCATGTGTCATTCCTTAGACTGTGTTCTGACAGTTGACTGCCTCTGAATAATAAAACTCGACTGAGGGAAGAAATTAATGAAAAAGTATAAGTTGTGAAATATAAGGGCAAAATGATCCCACACCATATTTTAAAAAGAAAAAAAATATTGTTTCAAAATATAAAATTTAAGACTATATTTTAGTGTACTCAGAATATGACTGACTGTTACATTTCAGAATAAGCACAATGTCACAATCACAATCAGCTTTAGCAACTGACCTCATTTGACTTCTTCAAGCAAATGAATTGAGCACTGCTGACTAAGTCAGTTGGGTTTATTAAATGACAGTGAAAGGTACAGACATAATGAGGTTTCAATAGACATCGTAGGTGGTTTTATAATTGTACTACAAAAGTAATACACTACATCTAGATTTTGACAAAAAATCAATTGCAATTCTTTAAGAGTAGTCTGACACATATTCTAGTTCACAGGGGAGGGAGCAAAGCATAGTGAGATGTGTTTATGTGAACATTTTCATACTCACTTAAATTGTTTCAGTGAGAAGGTTACTTAGCAGCTTTGAGTTCAGTATTTAGCACTCTAAAGAAAAAAAAATACTGGGTTTTCTAACCCACTCTAGCCATACATTAATTCCTAGAACATGGGAGCATTGTGCTAAACATAAACATATGCACCTTTTCATATATTATTTAATTAAGAATGTGGAGAAATGAAAGTATCCTAATTTATCATTGAGGTGCCCTAAATGCAGCATTGTCCTAATGGAAATTTACAGAAAAAGAAGAGAAGTTACTGAGAGCATAGATGAAGGATTGTCATCATATGGTCATGAGGTAATGACATTAACAACCACTTGTAATTAAAAAGACAGAAGCAAGCTCTCTAGAGGAAACAGAAGAGCCCTTAAGGTACCATCTTAGTTTTGGATTAAAAAAATAAAGCTAATTTCATGCATCCATCTTCCAGAACTATGAGGGGGAAATCTGTTGCTCTTAGCTACTATAATGTTTATTCATAATTTGATACAAGAACCATAAGAAATTAGGTAGTTATGTATTCTCTCATGATATAGTCTCAAAATTTCTGAATAGAATACTATAAAAATTTTACAGTAGAGATGTTTGCAGTATAGTGGAAATCTTGAGGAAATAGTAAAGAAGTTTTAAAAGTTTGCTTAGAAACTGAAATACTTATTAACAGTAGTCTCAGTGTGCAGTATATTTGTTTAGAAAATGAAGTCCTTTTCACAGTGATGGATGTTTAAAATCTATGTTGCATGAGGCATTAAAGACAACCTGAGGTTAAGGTGGTGTTAGCATGAGTTGCTTGTTACTGCTTCGAATGCCTCAATATCAAGTAATTTTTATGATGTTCATCCTGCTTCATGTACTAACTTTGTAAATTAATTTAGATTTTTGCAACATTTTTCCTGAAAGTAACACTAAATGTATTTCTTGCAACTAAGAAATTTGACAAATCAATTAATACCTATTATAAAAATAATTATTAAGTTTTTTATTTTTCACAATATGTTTGCCTTTCAAAAAATGGATTTTACTGCTACTGAGTAATTTACACTCAAACTTTCCCCATTAGCAATTTTTTAAATTGATGGTGTATGACTCTAAGTTGGCCTTTCCTTCAATTTCTTCATATATATTTGTTCAGCTTGATTTTAATCATTTAGATAAACATACTAATAATAATGATGAATATCACAGTATATTTGTTATCACATTATATGTGATAAACAGATGATGGAGAATTGGCTTTGTGACTAAGAACACTTGTTGCTGAGCCAGAAAGCCACTGTTCAATTTTCAGTATTTAAATTACAAGGCTTACAAGGAATTTTAATGCCAGGGGATCAAATGCCTTCTCCTTTCTTTTATAGATACTGTCGTTACACTCACATTCACACAAAGATATACAAATACATACACACATAATCAAAACAAGTCTTTAAAAAAGAGGAAGCTACCTAGTAGTTTCAATTTGTATTCCTTGTTTTCACAAGGGAAAAGTCATGCTAAGAATGATAGCCCTGGTCTTGTTCACTGGAATTAGAAATTGCTGGTAAGCAGAATCATCCCTCAAAGCTACATACCTTAGCTCATGTAAACATAGAAATGAGAAGCTAAAGTGTGTGTCTGTAATAATTGGAGAAAAAAAATTATATGTGTCCTTGCAGTGCCTCTAATCATAAAGATATAGTCTTGGTCATATCTGATTTGAGCACCTCAGCTAAATTCTGATATGAAATTTCTCCGAAATAATCCACCTTTTTACTGTGATCTTTGGACATCTATCACACATGAGCTGGCAATATGGAAATGCAAAGACAAAATTTATTTCCTTCTTTCTCTGTTGTGGTTTACAAGAGAAATGTCCCCTAAAGCTCAATATATCTGACCACTTAGTCCCACCTGTGTGGTACAATCAGGAAGCTCAGCTTTAAAAGATAAAGCACATCAGTAGAATGTGTTTTACAGTTTGTAACCTCACCCCACTTCTAATTACTCTCTCTTTCCATTGTAAAGTTAGGATTTGATCTCTAAGCTCTTTGTTCAGCCGCACACCTTCACTGCCATGATGGACTCTAGCCTGCTGTACCAAGTGCCAAAATAAACTCATCCTTAGGTGGTTTTGGTCAGGGTTTAATTTTTTAAATCGCAGCAATAGATGGTTAAGTAATACACTCTCATTTTCTACAATTATTATTTTCTCCTGCGATGTTTGTCTCATTAATCAGTCAATTTTGATTAAATATATGTGGAAATACAAACATTCTACATATATAATTGTATATTAGTCAAGGTATATTTAATTAATTCTATGTATGTAGTTGCTACTGATCAATGCTATTATATTTTATATTTTACGTGCTTGAGTTACATGCTCATAATTTTAGCAGAGATCTAACATATAAAATACGGTAAAAGAATTGTCATAATGACACAAATATAATAACAGTAATTATATTAAAATTTGGTCATGAGTTCTAAGATGGCGGTGCCTATCACACACTGTATCTGATCTACAGCACTGAGACCAGGGACCAGACTGAGAGCCACAGACTGAAAGAACTGGAGAACACTAGGTGAGTTGGGTCCCATACAGTGCAGATCACAGGCGGGCCTGACCCGCGTCAAACAACAGCCTATGGCGTTCCTGAACCCACTCTCCATGCTGTGGAAAAGAACCCACCTGTGGATGAAGCTGTTCTCTATAGCCCAAGTGCAGTGTGTGTGATAGGAGCTCCTGGCCTGGGAAAGTCTTGGGGAAACAAGTGAATCTGTCCTCGGACATCCCCACCTACCCCACACCAGTCCACGCAGAGCCTCTCAAGACCACAGGGAAGCCCAGATGATGGTGAACACAGCACTCAGCAACAGCATGTGCAGTCCAGGAAGTCCGGGCCAGAACCAGGCAGCCCACCTCAGTGGACCCTGCCTGCAAACTTGGTCTGATGGAACCCAGCAGAGACAGTACCCAGGGCTTTAATGTGGGCCACAGCAGTCCGGGGCTGCACAATTGGTCAGCTAAAGCCTGGCCAGGATAGTCCCCGTGCTCTTGGGAGAAGCTGGACTGCCCTGAGGGCCTGGAAGGGTGTCTGAATTTCGGCCACAACTCAGTGGGACTGAACTGCCAAAGGTGCGCAGTTTAGACTGGTCCACTATCTAGACTGTCCCAGGAAGGATCCTGACTGTGAGCCCCAGCAGTCCTGGCCTGGACAATTGGGCAGTGAAAACCTGGCCTGGCCAGTCCTCTCGGCCTGGTGGTGTCTCCCACAAGCTTGGGAGAGGCTGGACTGCCGAGAGGGGTCAGGACAGAAAATTAAATAGTGCCCCGCAACACAGCTGGTTTCAATCCCCTCAGTAACCGGAAGAGGATCAAGCAGAAGCCTACCTCTGCTGATCCAGCCAGGAGCTTAAGGTGTTGAACAATGTCTCATGGAAAAGAAAGCAGGTCACCTCCTGGTTCCAGGAAAGAACTCCCTGATCCCCACAGGCAAGGACATGTGACCTATAATCACTCACCAATTATTCACTCTCAATGACCAGTGAAAGACACCAGAATCTACCACCCAACATCAGAGATACCAAGATGACTAAAGGACAACATAAGAACACAATCAACATAAACCAAAATAATTCGGCACCTGCAGATCCTGGTATCCCAAAGAAAGCAACCCTGAAAACTCAAACACAATCGAAATACAAGAAAATGATATCAAATCCTTAGTAATAAAAATGATAATGGAGGAAACTAATAAAATCCGTAATCAAATGCAGAAAGCTGCAGGCAAACAGTTGGAAGACATAAGAAAGGCCTATAGAGAGACGCTGCAAAAAACTCAGGAAAATACTAACAACCAGATGAAGGAAATCAATACAACCGTTCAAGATCTGAAGATGAAAATGGAAACAGTGATAAAAGCACAGACAGAAGAAAAACGGGAATGAGAGACCTTAGAGAAGAAAGTAAGCAACATATAGGCCAGCTTATCTAATAGAATCCAAAGATGGAAGAATGAATCTTGGGACTAGAAGATACAATTGTGGAACTCAAAACAACCATCAAAAAAAAATGCTAAACATCAAAAATTCCTGACACAAAATATCCCAGAAATCAAAGACACCATGAAAAGACAAAACCTGAGAATAATAGGCATCAAGGAAAGGGAAGATGCCTGACTCCAAGGCCAGAAAATACCTTCACCAAAATCATAAAAGAAAATTTCCCCAATTTAAAGAAGGAGATGCATGTAAAAATACAAGAGGCCTACAGAACACCAAATAGAATAGACCAGAAATGAAAATCTTCCCACCACATAATAATAAAAACACAAAATATACAAAACAAAGAAAAAATAATAAAAGCAGCAAGAAAAAAATGCCAAGTAACATAGAATGGCAAACCTATCAGAATCACACCTGACTTCTCAGCAGAGACCATAAAAGCCAGAAGGGCCTGGACAGAGGTCTTACAAATCCTAAAAGACCACAGAAGCCAGGCCAGACTACTATACACAACAAAATGGTTATTGATAACCATTGAAGGAAAAAAAATATTCCATGACAAAAACAAATTCAGACAATTCCTTTGCACAAATCCAGCTTTACACAAGTTACTAGATGGAAAACACCCTAAAGGGATAAGCCATAACCCCCCAAAAAACAAAAAAACACAACAACAACAAAAACAAAAACTACCACAACAAAACAGGAAATAGATAATTCAACCATCACAGAGACACAACCACACAAACTCTCTACTGGACACAACATCAAAAATAAAGGAACTTAACAGCAACTTGTCATTAATCTCTCAACATCAATGGATACATAAACAAGAGCCAACATTCTTCTGCATTCAAGAAACACATCTCACCCACAACAACAGACATTACTTCAGGGTAAAAGATGGAAAAATATTCCAAGCAAACAGTCACATGAAGCAAGCTGGTGTAATCATTATAATATCTAATAAAATAGACTTTCACCAAAATTAACCAAAAAAGATGAGGAAGGACAGTTCATACACTTCAAAGATAAAATCAACCAAGATGACATCACAATTCTGAACATCTACGCTCCAAATACAAGGGCACTCACATTTGTAAAAGAACTATTAACAAAGCTTAAACCACACAATGTTCCCCACGCATTAATAGTGACAGACTTCAACACCTCACTTTCACTGAAGGATAGGTAATTGAAACAGAAACTAAGCTGAGAAATAACATCATTAACCAATGTTATGAATCAAATGGATCTAACAGATATTTATAGAACTTTTCACCCAAACACAAAGAATTATACCTTCTTCTCACCACCCCATGGAACCATCTCCAAAACTGATCACATAGTAGATCACAAAGCAAGCCTCAGCACATACAAGAAGATTGAAATCATACTTTGTATTCTATCAGATCACCATGGTCTAAGGCTGGACTTCAACAACAACAGAACTTTAAAAAAGCCTACACATACATGGGAACTAAACAACTCTCTACTTAACGACACCTGGGTCACGGAAGAAATAAAGAAATAAATTAAGGACTTCCTGAAATTCAAGGAAAATGAAGGAACAACATACTCTAATTTGTGGGATACATTGAAAACAGTGCTAAGGAGAAAATTCATAGCTAAGTGTCTTTATATAGAAATTGGAAAGTGGACACATCTGGAAGCCCAACAAATAAAAAGAAGCAGAATCACCCAAGAGGAGTAGATGTCTGGAAATAATCAAACTAAGGGCTGAAATCAATAAATTAGAAACAATATGAACAATTCAGAGAATCCACCAAAACAGGTTCTTTGAGAAAATCAACAAGATAGACAAACCGTTAGCCAAACTAACTGGGATAGATGTGAGGACATCCTACTGCGATTCTAGGTAAGAGAAAAATATGAGATGGGGAAATAGAAGAACACAGAGGGGCCTAGAAACCTACAAGAAGAGCATTGTGATGGGTGGATTGGGGCCCAGAGGCGTCTGCTCAAACTATTGTACTAACCAAGGACAACACAAATAGTAAACATCGAACCCCTACTCTGATCTAACTATTGGACAGGATGTTCCCCACAGTTATATGAAGAGTGGGCACTGATCCTGACATGAACTCTGGTGCCCCATATTTGACCAGCTCCCCTTGGTGGGGAAGCCTGATGGCACTCAAAGGAAGAATAAGCAGGCTACCAAGATGAGACTTCAGAACCTATGATCATATAGTTGGGGAGGCGGTCCCCCTCGGTCTTAGTCCTATGGGAGGGGAAGAGGGTGAATGTGGGAGGGAGGGAGGAACAGGAGGCTACAAGTGATGGGATAACAACTGAATTGTAATCTGAAAAGAATTAATTAAATAAAAAAAATAATTTCCAGTTCCAAAAAAATAAATAAATAAAAATTGGTCTCACCGAACATGCTGAAATGATCATTCAGATTATTTTCCAATATGAATTTTTTTACTTAATGAAAAGCAAGAGCTGACCAATTCACTTGGATTTGTACCTGTTTTATTAGATGATAAAATGAGCTAGATATTCACAGGCATCTGATTAATTTTTGAATGTAATGGACAGACTGGAACTTGTTTATTATCGGCTATATATATTCAAGAACACTTTGCAAGGAATGTTGATTGCAAACCTTGCAGCTAGATGTGTGAAGATGAGACACAGAAGAAGGATGCTTTGTTGTTTGTGATTACTGTTGCTGTAGGGCAAAGTTAATTAAGTGGCTACTCATTTCTGATTCATTTATGAAGCTATTTGGAGCAGCCTCTTAGGAGAATGAAGTGTCTTTCTTAATCTTGGCATATCGAATAATTTATTTCAAACAATAAATGAACAGAAAAACAAAGTAGAAGGAAGAAATTTTGATTAGTTGTAATAACTTTGCAGAAATAAAGACTGAATGCTCACTTGAAATTGTGTTAGGTCCTCTCAGAAGTAGGACAGTTTATCCTGGTTGCAACTGACCCTACATCTGTATGGCACTTCCCATCTCTTACCAATCTACGCCAAATTTGCTGTAAATTAATCAAGAGAAGGTTTCATTGAAACTGGATCTAGAAGCATTTCTTTTCTTGCAGTGTGATTTCTTCAGTGATTTCTGAAAACATTTTTCTTTCGACTTTCAAAATAAAAAATAAAAAAACCTCTCACTAACATTCAGTTTCTTACTATGCCTTTCTTTGTTTTTATTTTATTTTTTTAAAAAATTTTTATTATTAATTTATTCTTGTTACAGCTCAATGGTTATCCCATCCCTTGTAACCTCACATTCTTCCCTCCCTCCCTTTTTCCCCTTACTCCCCTCCCCTATGACTGTGACTGAGGGGGACTTTCTCCCCCTGTATATATGCTCATAGGGTATCAAGTCTCTTCTTGAAGGACAATTCAGTCCATAAACTTCAAACCCCTACCCAGATCTAGCCAATAGACAGGACATTCTCCACAGTTGAGTGGAGAGTGGGGCATGACTTTCACACATACTCTGGTGCCTCATATTTGACCATGTGCCCTGGAAGGGGAGACCTGGTGGCACTCAGAGGAAGGATATCAGGCTACCAAGAAGAGACTTGATAGCCTTTCTTTGTTTCTCTTGCTTTTACTCTAATACTGTCAGTCTCTGACAATCGCTTTATTGCTTTAGTGTCACACTATTATTCAGATGGTAGGAGAATAGAATGCGTCTATTTTTAATTACTCCAGTACACTGCACAAACTTTTAGGCAGTACTTGGGTTTTAGTCACTCAATTTTTAAAACACTCTTTTGATCTGTAATCTCATTTTGAATATTTATGCCAGCAAAAAATTACTAGATCCTATTGCTATAAGTAAACAACCACCATCTGCCGGCATTCCAAGGAAGCATACACTGGTAAATAATTGATTTGTTTTAATTCCTTTCAATATGCCAAACTGTATTTAAAATAAAAGAGGCATGAACTTATCATTTACACCATAGGCAATCAGCTCATCCAGGCATAAGGAAGAAGTGGTACACCAAGAAGAACATCTGGCAGGCACACTCACCAGTTACCTGTTCATTTGTCATTTGCATAATTGGAAAATTGCCACAGATGTGCATTAATGCCTCTGTCCCAGGCTACCACTCGTAGAGTTTCTCCTGTCCATGACTTTCACATCACTGTAACATGCTACACATTTACTGTTGTGTAAATTATATTGTGAAACGAGAGCTAATATCAGTGATTAAGACTGAAGTAAAATTTCTAGCTGCTATCTATGGCTCTACTCTCCAAAAAAAATGGGAATGCTTTATAAATTAACATTTAGGAAACAATTTAGCTGTAAATACATTGAAATAAGATACTTGACACAAACATGCCTGGGTTTATGACATAGCTGGTTCCTGATATTATGACATTATATATACTATATATATACACTATACACAATATATATAATTAGCTTTAGTTATATACCTGTTTTAATCTAGAAGTATCTGAGAAGAGAGCTTCAGTGAATGATTGTCTATATTGATTAAGTCTTTGACCATATGGGTACTACCATTCCCTAAGTGGGCATCCAAAATGTATCTCAGTAAAGAAATTGAACTGACAAAAAGAGCAAACAAATAAGCTTATATACATTCATTTTTCTATGGTCTTCACATAACTGTCTTTCAATCCTGTTTGCAATCAGTAATGAATTATATGTCAATTTCCATTTTTATTTAATTGATTTATTCAGATTACATCTCAATTGTTATCCCCTCACATGTGGTCTCTGGTTCCCCCTCTTTCACACTATTGCCCTCCCCTAGATCTGTGACAGAAGGAGACATCCTCTCATACCATATGGTCACAGCCTATCAAGTCTCATCCTGGTAGCCTGTTTACCCTTCCTCTGAGTGCCATCAGGTCTCTGCACCAAGGGGAAGTCATCAAATATGGGGCATCAGAGTTCATGTCAGAGTCAGTCCCTGCTCTCCACACTGAATGGGAGGTCAATGCTTACTGAGTGTATTGTCCTTGGTTGTTGCAATACTTTAAGCAGATCCCACTGGGTCCAGATCATGATGTTCTTCTTGTAGGTTTCTAGGACCCTCTGGATTCTTCTATTTTCCCATTCTCCCATACTTCTCTCACCTAGAGTACCAATAGGAATTCCCTTCATCTATCCCAATCTACTGGTAAGTGAAGACTTTTGTGGGACATCACTTTTAAGCTAGTGTCCAATTATAAGTGAGTATATACCATGTGTCTGGTCTGGGTTAACTCACTCAGGATGACGATTTCTAGTTCCATCCATTTCCCCTCTATTTTCAGGATGGCCTTGTTTTTAATAGCTGGGTAGTATGCCGTAGTGTAAATGTACCACAGTTTCTTTATGCATTCTTCAACTGAGGGACATTTAGGCTGTTTCCAGGTTCTGACTATTACAAAAAAGGCTGCTATGAACATGGTTGAACATATGTCCCTGTTGTGTGGTGGAGCATCTTTTGCATATATTCCCAGAGTGGAATAGCTGGGTCTTGAGGAAGCTCTTTTTTCAGTTTTCTGAGAAAGCACCAGATTGGTTTCCAAAGTGGTTGTACAAGTTTGCATTCCCACCAGTAATGAAGGAGTGTCCTTCTTTCTCCACATCCTCACCAGCATGTGCTGTCACGTGAGTTTTTGATCTCAGCCATTTTAATGGGTGTAAGATGGAATTTCAGAGTTGTTTTGATTTGCAATTCTCTGATGACTAAGGGCGTTGAGCATTTCTTTAAGTGTTTCTGAGCAATTCAATATTTCTCTGTTGAGAATTCTGTGTTTAGTTCTGTGCCCCATTTATTAATTGAGTTATTCGATTTGGTGATGTTTAATTTCTTGAGCTCTTTAAATATTTAGGATATTACACCTTTGTCAGATATAGGTTTGGTGAAGATCTTCTCCAGTCTGTAGGCTGTTGCTTTGTTCTGTTGACAGTGTTTTCTGCCTTACAGAATCTTCTCAGACTCATGAGGTCCCATTCAATAATTATTGACCTTAGCCTAGGCTGTTGGAGTTCTGTTCAGAAAGCTGTCTCCTGCATCAATTAGTTCCAGGCTCTTCCCCACTTTTTCTAATTGAATGTGAAGTTTTAATCAGGAGATTCCTTAATATCCTCTTGTGTTCCATTGAGATTGTTTCAGGGAAGGCATGTTCATGTAATCCTTACTGTGCTGCGTTAAGAATCAGTACTCTCAGCTTTTTACAAAAGCTAAAATAAATTATTTGGAAACTTTTTGAAACTTTATACTTCCTTGAGACTATGAGAATTAATACTTGTAGTTAATGGTGCACAACTAAATAATGAGTTTTGTATTTCTTAATTGATGGAAGTATAATTTCTTTATTTTTGTTTTTTATAAATGATTTAAATGATTTTTCTGTAAATACATGGATAAATAAGGATGTCAAATATTAAAAATAACTTAAGCCACAATATATCTCCTTCCTCTACTTATTATTATTACTTTTGTTTATTTTTGAGATTGTATTTAATTACAATATTTCTCTCTTCTATTTTCTCCTTCTATACCATCTCACATAGTCACCCTGGGATTCTTCTCTTAGCCTCTTTTTCACTCAGTGTTATTGCATTCATCTATGTTTTTGTATATACATATGTATTCCTAAATATAACCAGTTCAGTCTGCATAATGTTACTTTAATGCTCTTTTTAAACCTTTTATATGGATTTTGTTTTGTGAAACTAATCGGTGTACTCTTTCCTGAGAAAGACTAGCTCTTCCAATGCAAGCTCTCCTCAGTTGCCTGTACTTCTTCCTGTAGGCTTAGTCTTCATGGGCTTCTCTATTTCAAGTTTCTCATTTTTATGGGGTCATGTTTGTTCTGCTCATGTTTGAACACTCATATTTGTAAGATATTGTGTATATAGCTTCTAACTTTACATGGAGAAACAAATTTACAGCAAAGTCCCTGAACCTCTAGTTTTTTCCATGTTTCTGCACCCTCTTCAGTGGTGTTTCCTGAGCCTTGGGTGCAGGAGTGTTTGTTGAGGTGTATCTTAATTTTTTCTCAGATTTGATCTCTTTGAATTACCATCATTTCTTTATATACTAATTATATTCAGAGAGCCTGAAATTTGTCTGTCTTTTGTAAGGCTCTTGAGATAGTCTTGGCCGTGCCTCAAACTATTGAATAATCTTTCTGTATTCAAAGTATACATTTAGAATGTACTAAAGTGACCAGACTATCACATATTTAAAAAATTAAAATTTGGAGCAAAATGCATATTTTTACTAACTTAGGTACAATTCTAAAAATTACAATAATAAATTTTAGTCAGTAGCAATTTAAGGACAGTAGTCTGTTGAGTTTTCTTTGTTTACAATCAGAGACAATCAGTTATTTACTTTTTGTTTGTTCAATGTGAGTTATGTGAGAAAAGAATAAAACATTAATTGAGGAATTAAATTTCCTCTCCACTCTTAAATTTCCATCTTCGAGATTTATGTTTGACCTTTCTCACTACTTGCGTATAGCTTTCATGGCTTAATCATAAATAACTTGGCCATTCAGATGCAATAATAACACATATGATGCACTTTGTCTAAGCAATAAAATGCATACAAAGTCACTAAGTTTGAACAAAGGTTAATAAAGGTTTGGACTTTATTGTTACCTAGCCTATTAAATGAAGGCTTTGTTTGCTGGTGGGCCTCAACAAAGGTCAGTTTGCAATGTTTTCATTTTATTTTATTAGATCCTTCTGTAAAACCTCAATTGTTTGAAATCCACTTATTTCCATCCCTGCTCTAACTCCTCAACCTTTGCTGTTACTATAAGCTATCAAAGAAGGAAAGAAAAGAGAAGAATTCACACCTGAGAACACCAAAACTGATTAGACCCATTATATTATATGTATTTTAGGGTGATATTTTTTCTCAATAATAACAAAAAGGGAGACATGCAACTTAGTTTGGTATATTTACAACAAAGTACAAAACCAGTTTAAAAAAAAAGAAAAAAGATTCCCTCAATTCTTTATCAAATTATATTTCTCTCTTCTTTGTTTAAAATAAAAATTTTGTTGGACATATATATATATATATATATATATATATATATATATTACTGTCTCCTTGTACTTCTTCCAAAAGGATTAGTCAATATTGTTTCATTTATGAAACTCGGCACCATATGTTGAAGTGTCATGATTGAAGCAGCTGCTCTCTAACAGTCTGTGGCAGTATTGTCCTAAGTATCCTCTAAGGATGAAATCCAATGAACACCTGAGCCAAATATCATTCTAGTATATAATTTATAGAAAGAGAACATTGTGCTTAGTTTCTCCATTTCCAAAATATAGGCATTTGCTTTATGTCTATCATTTGCCTCCTAATTTAATATGGTTGTAGCTATTTGTATAAAAATAAATTTTCATGGAGATATGTTTTAGTTTCCCCAGAGAATATTACTATTAATGTGATTACAAAAACTCAAAGTAACTTTATGCTTAAACATCTCAGTATATAATTAATAACATCTCAATATGAATTTGACTTGGATTTCCCTGGTCATTAAGATGCCATTAATATGTATGACTCCTAAAGGAAAGTGTGTGTTTTGAATTTAATTTTCTATATGCCATAATTTCAGCTGGCCTCGCCTTTATCAACACTTAGAATGAGTCCTGTATTTATATAATAAATTAGCAGACTTGCTTACTTAGACACTGTATGTTACTTAGACACTGTAGCTCTGTATATAGTTTCCTTTTCCTTAACTCCTTCAAAATATTCCCAACTTATCATTTCATTTGTATTAAATGTTACTATCTACCTTTAGAAAATAAAATACATCTGAAGAATAATAATAAAATAAAATAAAGTCATCTAAGAAGAAGCAGAAAATAAAATAAAACAAAACTAACAAATCAAAACAGGAAAAAACAAACAAGCAAATAAACATAAGAAAAAGTGCCAAACTAAAAGCACAAGGAATGTGGAGATACAAAGTTTCACATACAAGGAAATCCCATAAAAACACAAAACTGGAAGCCATAATATAAACACAAATATGTACATTAAGAGTAGAAGAGGAAAGAAAGAGAGAGAGAGGGAAAAGAGAGGGAGGGAGTGAGGGAGGGATGGAGAGAGAGAAAGAGGGAGAGAGAAAGAGAGGGGAGACAAAAGAGTGAGTCCTAGAAAATATTAAGAGGAATATTATCATTAACACTTCTTTGAAACTAGTAGAATTCTATGCTATAATCATCTGTGCTTCAGCTTTTATGGTTTTGGGATTTTTCTCATTTATTTATTTATTTATTTATTTATTTATTTATTTATTTATTTAATCACTGTATATCCAGATACCAGCACCCTCCCATTTCTCCCCCCACTATCACTCTCACGCCCAGCCCCTTCTTCTTCTCATAGAACAGGAGGCCCCAAAGTGATCGCAGCCACTCTGACACTTCATGTTTCAGTAAGACTAAGGGCAGCCCCTCCCTCTGAGGCTAGACAAGGCAGCTCAGCTAGGGAAAAGGGATCCAAAGGCAGTCAACAGAGTCAGAGACACCCTATTCTCTCATTGTGTAGG
Source organism: Acomys russatus (assembly GCF_903995435.1). Lineage (NCBI taxonomy): Eukaryota > Metazoa > Chordata > Mammalia > Rodentia > Muridae > Acomys > Acomys russatus. Next base: position 47,696,157 of record NC_067154.1, read on the forward strand.
GACCCACATGATGACCACAATGCACATCTGCTACATATAACGTGGGTCTAGGACCATCCTGTAGATGCTCTTTTTTTTTTTGGTGGTTTAGTCTTTCTGATGCACAATGAGGCCAGGATAGGTCTTCTTGTGATCTTCTTGACCACACAGGCTTCCTCAATCTGTTCTCACAATCTTCTACAAAAGTCCATAATCTCTGCCTTTTATTTGGTTGTGGGTTTCTGATAGCTAAGACAATTTTCTACATTAAAAGAACTTCTGGAGGTATCACCATACCTGGTTTCAAGCAATAGTAATAAAAACTCATGGTACTAGCATAAAAACAGACAGATTGATTAATGGAATCAAATCGAAGACCCAGAAATAAACCAACTCACCTACGGACTGCTAATTTTTGAAAAAGAAGACATAACCAAACAACAGAAAAATTAATACCTTCAACAAATGTTGCTGGTCTAACAGGATGTGTGCATGTAGAAGAATGCAAATCTATCCATATTTATAACCCGTCCATGTCTAAGTTGATCAAAGACCTCAACATAAAACAGAGCATACTAAATCTATCAGAAGAGCAAGTGGTGAATAGCCTTGAACTCATTGGCACAGGAGACAACATCCAGAACAGAACACTAACAGCTTAGGCTCTAAGATCAACAATAAATGGGACCTCATGAAACTGAACAGTTTCTGTAAAGCAAAGGGCACTGCCAACCAAACAAAATGACAGTCTACAGATTGGCAAAAGATCTTTAGCAACCCCACATATGATAGAAAGGTAGTATCCAAAATGAATAAAGAAGTCGAGAAATTAAAAAAAAAAACAAATAATCCAATTTTTAAAATGGGGTACAAATGTAAATAGAGAATTCTAAACAGAGTAATCTCTAATGGCCAGGTGCAATTAAAGAAATGCTAGCTAAGGTCTTCAAAAGCCTCATAGACCTACAGAATATGACATTTAAAGATGCTTTTAATATTTTAAAGATTCTTTGACAACAAGAAAGATTAACTCCTGGCAAAACTCTGCCTATGTCAAGATGATGATGAACATCAAAGTACCTCCTTATGGTGATGGCTTCAAATTTGGCAAACAAACCACTGGATAAAATGCCCTAATTTCTACCACAGACAGAATTCTGCCTGAAAATGGACAAGTTTGGATGCAGGCAGAGTCGACAGTAAATCTCTGCCAAGACAGGGTAAGCTAGTCCTCAATAGTTCCTACCTCACAAATATGTCTGTCACATATATTGGGACAGAAGGCTGAAGATGATGCCACAATGTTCTAGAGAGTGTTGGATGGCTGTTCAGGCAGCAAACTGTCTCTGTCATTTCTTTTCTCACTTTGGAAGCTGCTAACCTGCACTTCCAGATCACTCAGGTAATTAAGTTTCATTCATTCTCAAGTCCCTGATGGGGTGGAAGACCAGAATGTTTAGTCTTACAGTTAACCTTAGTTGTTTAGGGGTTAAGACATTTTTAGGTCTTGATAGATGTTTCAAGTTGACAGAGATGAGATATGATAAATATTGATTCTCATTCAGAATTTTAGAATCCCCAAGATAGGAAAGATGTTTTCTACAAGGTTGCCAAATGCAATTAGACCAAACAGCATGAATGTAACATTCATAAAATCCCTAATTGTTTCATGGTTCTTCTTTCTGTATGTAATTTTTAAATTTTTTTTGTAATAATATAAATAATATAAAATAATATATGCCAAAATAAAATAAAATATTTAGAAAAAGGGAAATATTCAACATCCTTAGTCATCAGAAAAATATCAATCAAAATGATTCTGAAATCTATCTAACACCAGTTACACTGCAAAAGATAAATAACTCAAGTGATAGCTCATGCTGGTGAGGATGTGGAGAAAGGGGAACATTTCTTCAATGTTGGTGGGAGTGCAAACTTGTACAGTCACTGTGGATTTAAATCTTGAGGTTTCTCAGAAAATTGAGAACCAGTTGTATCACTCCTGGCCATGTACCTAAGAGGTGACTCACTGTACTGCAAGGACATTTGTTCAACTATGTTCATAGCAGATTTATTTGTAATAGCCAGAAACTGGAAACAACAAGTTTTCCCTCAACTGAAGAATGGATAAAGAAATTGTGGTAGATTTACTGAATGGAATACAACTCAGCAATTAAAAACAAAGATATTATGTAATTTGCAGGCAAATGAATAGGACTAGAAAAGATCATTCTGAGTGATGTAAACCAGATTCAGAAGGACATATATAGTATGTACTCACTTATAAATGTATTGGCTATAAATACAGAATAACCATGCTACAATCCATAGACCCAAAGAAGTATAGGAGGTCCAAGGGAGGATGTTTGAATCTTATTAAGAAGAGAAAATAAGATAGACATATAAAGTAGATAGGTGTGATGGGTGGGGGAAGGTAGCAAAGGTGTGTGTGTGTGTGTGTGTGTGTGTGTGTGTTCAGTTGTGGGAAGGGTACAGTTGTGGGAAGATCTTAAGAGAGAAAAAAATTAGTGTGTGGGGTGTTTCTGGGACAAAAGAAACTATTGGATATCTCTGGCAGTGATCCTAGTTAGATTCCAAGCAGGGGTAATATGCAGCCTGAAATTGCCAATTCTTGTAGTCAGGTGGGACTTCTAACTTCCATGTGAGGGAAAGTGACACCAACCTACCCATAAAATGTTTAAATCAAAGTATGTCTTATTTTCAATAAGTGTATGCATAAATATGGAGCAGAAATTAAAGGAATGGAGAGTCACCTAAGGTCCTGCCAAATGTGACACCTGAAGATACTGGGTAGAGCTCACTTATAGACATTATGATCTGATACTAGGGAATGGTATTGGGATAAGGGGGGAGGGTTCATAGGAGGTAGGAAAGCTCAATGTGTCGCTAGAATCTGTGTAGCTTTCTAAAAAAGTAGGCAGAAAGGACAGGACAAAGCAGGTGGTCTACTTCAAATCTGGAGACAAGACAAGGGGGCTGGAATTGTGGGACAGAAGTGAGAGTGACAGTTGCCTAGCTGACTCCATGGCTGGCTTGGCGAATGGGGTTTTAAAGTAAAGATGTAAATGGGTGGGAAAAAAGTACTTATTTCAGAGTCTACTTTCTTGAAACCAACTCTTTGAAGCTAGAGAACAATAAACACATTTAAGACAAAGAAAAATAATGTAATTCATCAGCAGAAGACATGTCCTACAAGAAAAGAAATAAGCTTCTTACAGCAAAGTAAAATGATGTTGATGAGAAATTAAAAATGACATAGAATATTCAAAGGAAGAATGAATGAATATAAAATAACTTATTATACTTATAATTGATGAAATACACAACTGTACAGTGTAATAATAATGAGAGCTACAGAACATAAAATGTGAATTTATGGCAGAAGCATTATAAGACAATTAAAAATGGAAATTTAAAATACATCATGCCATAATATAAAAGACTTGAGATTAAATTGAATTTATGTTGGAACACTACAAACATCAAATCCTTGGAAGGTTGCAACCCATAAAATGTCTCATTTATTACTGATAAGTGTTCAAAAGGAGTAGCTACTTTAGATGGAAGCTTGATAGTATCTTTTAATCATAAATCCTACCAGCATAAAGAAGTATAGGCCCCTATGATTCAGTCTCTGATTTTGAAAACAATGTCCATAAGAATGTGAATATATCAGTGTCTAAGAGAGTGAATCATAATTGACTTTGGGATAGAATAGAGAATAAGTGATTATTTAAAATACTCAGTTAAAATCAGAGAAGTAAGGAATTACAGTAATATGTAATCAAAACCATTTTACAAATGTATGAGACTCTCAAAGAATAAAATATATCTTGGATGTGAGAGAAGCATGGGAGAGTAGCAAAGTAGAAGGATCCAGAGGGTCCTAGAAACCTACAAGTAGAACATTATGATAGACAGATTTGGGCCCAGGGGTCCCGCTCAAACTAAGGCACCAGCCAAGGACAATACAGGCGGTAAACTTTAAACTCCTACCCGGATCTAGCCAATGATCAGAACAGTCTCCACAGTTGAGTGGAGAGTGGGATATGAGTTTCTCATGTACTCTGGTGCCTCAAATTTGACCATGTCCCCTGGAGGGGGAGACTTGGTGGCACTCAGAGGAAGGACAACAGGTTGCCAAGAAGAGACTTGATACCCTATGAGCATATACAGGGGGAGTTAATCCCCTTCAGGAACAGTCATAGGGGAGGGGAATAATGGGAAAATGGGGGGGGGGGAGGGAAGAATGGGAAGCTACAAGGGATGGGATAAACATTGAGATATAACAAGAATAAATTAATTATAAAAAAGAATAAAATATATATATTTTTAAAGTAAAAGTTCAAGTTATCAAAATCAAGGTCATCAAACATAGGATTCCTAGAAATATGGTCATTTATAATCAAATACAATATTAATTGATTTTGTTTTGAATATTCTAATTAAATTCATGAAAAAGTTATCAGGTGAATTCAGAAATTAATTTTTGTATACACAACGTTCATAAATGTTTAGTTTAATTTCATTTAAATGTTTCTTTCAATGATACTATAGAAGCATATATTTAAAAATTTAAGAATAAATCACTTATAGAAAATCCTAAACCAACTCTTAAGATTACAAAATAAGATTGTAAAGAAATTAACTATTGACAAATTGGGGCTGGGGTGTTTGCTGTGTCAGGAAAGAACATTCTGCATAGTTATGACTCCCTGTGTTTGCATCTCTATCACTCATGTGTTAGCCAGGCATAACTCACATCTGTATCCCCTGAAGTTTTACCATCAATCAGTGCTTAACAGAGACTAAGAGAGATGGGGCAGGTGGTGAGAGTGAGAGTCAGAAAGAGAGAGAATGCAAATGGATTCAGAAAGTGGGGTAATTGTGGTGGAATTATATGTGATATGATGAGTGTTTTGATGTAAATATAAAATATGATAAAGAAATACTATATAAAATTAGTCCAGAGAAAGATCAAAAGGAGATAGATATAGGGAGAAAAGAAATGAGAATACCTTGACTCTTTATTTAGAAGCCCTCTTGGAGTGTACTAGAAAACTCCTGGATACAATAAACAGTTATATTCATTTTGTAGGAATGTGGAAATGCAATATTCGATTATTCTAGCAGTGTACTTCTTTGAAAAATTAGGAAATGGTTTTTTCAAAATAAGTATTCCCTCAGTTAGGTATTTAGTAATACATCTAAGAGAATGACATATACAATAAAAGTTTCAAGATATCAAAAAAGGAATTATGGAAAATTTAAACTATGAAAAAACTCATGTTTCTATATAGGGAGAATTAATACTATTAAAATTCTCATATAAAATTTAACTTACAGAATTAATGTAATGTTATTAATATTCCCATGTTATAGGTTTAGCACAAAAATAAAGACAACGAATAGCGAAAGAAATCCTAGAAACTAAAAACAATGCCAGAGGTATTACAATACCTGACTCAAATTACACTACATAGCCAGAGAAAGCCTGATACTGGCATGATATATGTAGAACAAAGAAATAGAGTAGAAGCTTTGGAGATAAAACAGTAAAAATCTGTCCAGTGCATTTTTTTAAAGGGGCAAAACATACTTTGAAAAACATAGACTATTCAGCCATTTGTGCTGGCTAAACTGTATTTCTACCTGTAGAAGAACGAAATTAGATTTATATCTTTCACCTTGCAAAAATCAATACAAAATACATCAAAGACCTTAATTTAAAACTGAACACTGAAACACTGAAACTTTCAAATGAAAGCAGAGGGGACACCCTTCAAGGTATTGGGGAAGGCGAGAAATTTTTAAACGAGTACCAAGAAACCACAAACTCACCACAAGAATCGTCAAGTGAAGTTATATAAGAATAAAAACTTTTTGTACAACAAATGAAATAGTGTTAAGGAAAATTAAACAGTATTAAAAGATAACTAAGAGAATGAGTATCGATGATTTTAAAGATGTATTTATTTATCATGTATGCAGTGTTCTGCCTGCATGTATGCCTGCATGCCAGAAGAGAGTACCAGATTTCATTAGAGATGATTGTTAGCCACCATGTGGTTGCTTAGATTTGAACTCAGGATCTTTGAAAAAGCAGCCAGTTCTCTTAACTTCTGAGCCATCTCTCCAGCACCCCCATGAGTAATAATTTTTATCAGCTATATTTAAAATATGAGTCTGCTGTCAATAATGTATGGTAAATTGACTTGCAAAAAATAAATAACAAAAATAATTGCCAATCAAGAAGTGGTGAAATGAACTGAATAGGCAGCATGAAAAAAATTTTACCAATAACTATTTTCAAAGTGTATAAGATCTGTAACCATCATGAAAAAAAAATTGATTTGGGATACCATTACAAACCAGTCAGAATGGCTATCAACAATAAATCTAAAACCAAATGTTGTAGATGATGTGCTCTAGTGGCCACTCATGGATCACTTTCCCCTTATGGGGCCTTCTCAGGACATGGAGGAAGAGGATCCAGGCAGAGCAGATGAGACTTGAAAGGTCAAGGTCAATTGTTAAGAGAGACGGTCTCCCCCTTTCTGAGGACTAGGGGAGAGTGACAAGGGACGGAGAGGGGACTAGGAAGATATGAGGGTGGGGGCTACAATCAGGCTGTAAAGTGAACAAATTAAAAAAATTAAAATAAATTAAAAAGAAACCTTTGTCTATGGTTGCTATGTATCCAAATTGAGATTGCCACTGAGGAAATCAACTTAGAAAATTTTCAAGAATTAAAGTGAGAACTGCCGTATGACCCAATGGTTTCACTCCTGGAAGTAAACCTAGAGAACTCAGTATCCTACCTTAAAAATGCTTGCTCCCTATGTTTATTAATATTCTATTCATGATAGGAAATAACTGAAACCTACATAATGTCCATTAATATATGAATGATATTAAATATTTTCTCTATAGGTATAAAATGAAATACTATTCATCTCTAAATAAAAATTAAGGTGAAATGGAAGAAAAGTGATAGATTTAGAAATTATAAGATTAAACAAGATCACACAATTTTATATTTAAATTCATTTGCTGACTATAGAGCTGAGATAAGCATGGTACAATATCGTACTTTCTGAGAAAGTGAGCTAAGTTGAGCAATAGTGGAAAGGCTGCTTATAAGATTGAGCAAGAGACATTTTGATTGGACTTGAGCCCTGTTCTACAGAGGGGAATTTATCACCATTACTGTGAGTATCACCTAAGCCATGGCTAAGGACGTCACAGGGTTAAAAGGAAAATCTACTGATGTTTTCTAAGTAGATATAGTGTCAAAATGTCTTCTTAAAATGTAAGTTTATATAAATCTGTTTGTGCTGGGACAAATCTTGGTGAAGACTCTTATAGTTGATTGTTATTGAGAGCCATAAATATTCTAAGTGCTGAGAATAAGTGATTGGGGGTAATAAAGGACTGTTGGGACTTGAATATCAACTTCCCTCTACCAAGGCTTTGTAATTCTTTGGAACAGAAAATGAAAGAAATACAAGACCCATGTACATAAAGAATCAAATAATATCTACATAGAGAGAAAATACTATTTGTCTTTCTGGGTTTGGCTTTATTCTACTAAAAATTATTTTCATTTATCTAAGAGCTTCAGAAATTCATTTTTTAACAGTTGAATAACATGTTAGGAAAATGCTTTCAAATGATGGAAACAGAACAGTGAGATAAAGAGCTGAAGGGAATGGTTAAATACAAAGGGTTAATTGAGGAAGGGTATGGAAAGCCAAGTTCAGGTGGAGAGGATATGTGGAGGGAAAGGTAACAACAGAGACTAATAAAAAAGACCTGAAAAAAAGCACTACTACTGCATACACACACACACACACACACACACACACACACACACACACACACACACACACACACACACATATATATATATATACACATATACAAAGGTATTTAATTGAGCTATCCTATTATGGTGCAGGAATGCCCTTACTAAATACCACAGGCTAACAACCACTACGACTACAACCAAGAACAACACTACCACCACCACCACCACCACCACCACCACTACCACCACCACCACAAACCAAACTCATAATTTTCATGGATGGGTTACCTCAAATTAAATTTATGACAACGAGTTTTTTTTTTTAATTCCAAAGATTTAAATTCAGGTAGCTCTGACACTTGTTCCCATGATGTTTCTTTTATAAGGTGGCAGAAGACAACAGGTGAAGAATGTTAATGTCTGGAAAAGAGTTCTTATAGACCATAAATATTGTAGGTCATTATCATCACTCTAAATTACTTTGTGCACTTGATGGTAAGACCCCCTTCTTGAAGACATAGAATAATTAAGTCACACAACATAGAAAAATCAATCTGGTATTGACCTAGAAGCTTAATCCTTAATGGCTAGATTTCATAGTGGTAGAAGGTGCTAGAAAAGGCAAGCAAGAATCATTCTTTTTTTTTTTTCAGTTTATAAGCTGCCTTTTTTATTTATATGTCTTTTTAAAAATTTTATTAATTTATTCATATTACATCTCAATGGTTATCCCCTCCCTTTGTATCCTCTCATTCCTCCCTCCCTCCCATTTTCCCCTTACTCCTCTCCCCTATGACTTTGACTGAGGGGGACTTCCTCCCTCTGTATATGCTCATAGGGTATCAAGTCTCTTCTTGGTAGCCTGCTATCCTTCCTCTGAGTGCCACCAGGTCTCCCCCTCCAGGGGGCATGGTCAAATGTGAGGCACCAGAGTACATGAGAAAGTCATATCCCACTCTCCACTCAACTGTGGAGAATGTTCTGTCCATTGGCTAGATCTGGGTAGGAGTTTGAAGTTTACAGCCTGCATTGTCCTTGGCTGGTGCCATAGTTTGAGCAGGACCCATCGGCCCAAATCTATCATAATGTTCTTCTGGTAGGTTCTAGAATCCTCTGGATCCTTCAACTTTGCCATTCTCCCATGCTTCTCTCATGTAGAGTCCCAATAGGAAGTCCTCCCCTCTGTCCCAGTTTCCTGGTTAGTGAAGACTTTCATGGGACCTGCTCCTTGGACTAGTATGCAGATATAAGTGAGTATATACCATGTGACTCTGCTTCTGGGTTAACTCACTCATTATGATCATTTCTAGTTCATTCAAATCTATCTGGTGCTATCTCAGAAAAATGGGAATAGGGCTTCCTCAAGACCCAGCTATTCCACTCCTTGGAATATACCTAGAAGATGCTCCAGCACACAACAAGAAAATTTTCTCAACCATGATCATAGCTGCCTTATTCATAATAGCCAGAACATGGAAACAGCCTAAGTGTCCCTCAGTACAAGAATGGATAAAGAAACTGTGGTACATATACACTATGGAATACTACTCAGCTATTAAAAACAAGGAATTGCCGAAATTTGTGGGCAAGAATCATTCTTATTCAGGTGTGAAACCTGAAAACTGGCCTGGCAAGATATGTCTGTGAGTAAAATAATGGCATGAATGTTATGGTTGTAACACATGACTTTCAGATGGATTTTTGGTCCCCTCCACAAAGTGGAACCTATAAATGAAGAAACTAAACTTTTGCCAGATGGGCCATCATCTCCATTGAAGAGCTTACTACTATTACTCTATTAATGGGACATGATATTAAACTGAATCCCTACACTGTATTAATGTACTTTCAGATTTATATATTTCTCAAACTCCATGAAAGAAGTGTATTTTTGTTGTAAATGACAATTATTACTGAGATTCATAATTGTAATGTGATACAGAGAATGGAGACTTAGGGGACTTAAATGTCTCATTGTGTAGTGGATGTAAACATTTTTGTTTTGATCTCAAGTGTGGGATATGAAACTACTTGTGTGAGGGTGTGTGGGGTTTTCCATTGGAAACAGATAAACATTCTAGTATGGACTGTAAGAGGGTGGACTTTTTCGTTTTGGTCTTGGTATTATTCCCTACTGTTTGGCTATTAATCACTCCCCTTTAGTATGCTCCTCACAAGAACTATTTGAGCAAAGGCCTTAAGGTTCTGGCTGCTGCTCTGGGTTGCAGTGCCTGTGGTTACAGTCACCGTTGCTGAATTGATGGTTTTCTAGTTAAGGGGTATGCTGGAAACCTGCCAAATATGCTAGTGAAATCCCTTCAAGGAACTGAATCTTAAAAGATTTCCTTCTCATGAGGCACAGCAACTGAAGCACTTCGTGCTGGAGCATGAAGGATGCAGGATGTCAGTGTCCCACATGCTGAGAGGAATAAAACTTGTCAGGTCTGATCCAATGCCACTGTCTGGTTATTTTGTTCTGAAAACATATAATTTCCAACCACCATTATACAGTCCTAAAATTATAAATGTATAAGATGTGTGTGATGCACAGAACAATTAAGGCTGGTTCTATGCTCCTTGTATGAGAAGAAAAAATCTGTAAATATTCATTCATGCCATATGAAGAATGTCATCAAATAATTCATAGAGTTTCTGTAGCCAACAAGAAGCATTGTCTATGCCTAGACATTGATGTCTCTCCCAGTCTCAGAGCTATTCCCATATAGTGGGATTAGCAAAATAAATTACCTGCCAGTGCTCCTTCAATGAAAGCTTCCAATCCCAGTTGGTTCAGCAATTCAGACTGTCCCACACAGGACTCTAATTAAGCCTGGAATTTCTCAACATTTAGAAACTGGACCACAAATGCTATTTCTAGCTTGCTTAACCATTTCTTCAATTTTATTTGGGCCCCTACAAAGGTAATATTCATCCTACATCAGCTGGAAGAACCCTTAAGAGAATGCTATCCAATTTCTTTTAACAGGTCAGGTTGCTTTCAGTTGCTTTCTTGGGCTATTGAGTATTATTATCAATGGGAATTTGTAGACTCAGTTTTCTTAACCAAAATATTTTATTAACAACTTATTGACTGAGCCTACATCAATTATAACCCGATTAACCAAAAACAGTAGAAAATGAGGATTAATTGACACAACAACAAACCTTAAGGATTTCAATCCCGAGGAACGATTCTCTGGTCAGAAACCACAGGATTTCTTCCACTCGAACCAGGGGTAACCAGACCCCAGAGCCTCAGCAGGAGCTGGAGCTCTGAAGCCTTCCCTCCAGCGGATTTCTCTAGGAGCATCTTGAAGGGCAGCGATGAACAGCGAAATCTATCCCAAGTCTCCAATCCGCCCCGCCTCCAGCTCTGGGCTCATTTATATATCTCCTCCCAGAGTTTGTTCACGGATCTTTTTCATCTGGTAGCAATTAAGCTCCTGCACGAGGTGGTTGCTCCTCTAGTGAATTAACATCACCTGTTCTCTTACTAGACCGTTCGACCCCACACTTGGGATCCTAAAGAACAGGTTTTTCTCCTTCAGAAATTGGTTACAAGTTATTATTGGTCTTATTTAGAGAGAAAACAAAGTTAGATTCAGAGATGTCTCTCTTTTCTTTTATCTTTTATTCTTACATTTGGAAATAGTGGTTGTAAAGAAAGAAGGGGTAATATAGAAATATATAAGTAAGATAGAGCAAAAAGTAGGTTAGTGAATATTCTCAACTTAATGCCTTGTCACTCATAATGTTATTTTTAATTCTCTGTTATAGAATTTTGTATATAGATGCAAAGTAAGTTTAATTTAGATACAGTGGTATAGAATTCAAATGTAAGATTATTCTTCACACACTATATATGTGTGTGTTATGAGTTATTGTACCCATATAATTCAATTATAGTACAAGGGTTATTCCCAATACTTTGAAAGTGCTATTGCAGGCTGTTTAGGATATATAAGTTATACAAGTTAATTGTTAGTTGATCAAATCATGGTCATATCATATACTAGTCTTTTTTATCATGAGAATATACATCTTAGGTGCAACAAATTAATATGATTCTATAGAAAGATAAGGTAAAATACACAAAGGTCTTCAAAAACCTCAGAGACATACACAATATTGCAATTAAAATGTTTTTATTATTTTTATAGATTTAATGACAATGAGTCTTGTTAACTCCTGACAACATCCAGCCTACTTCAAAGAGGATGAAGAACATCAAAGAACCTCCTTATGGAGATGGCTTCAAATGTGCAAACAAGCCACTGAGCAAAATATTCTTGTTTCTACCACAGACAGAATTCTGTGTAGGCAAAATGTAGGAAGAGTGGATAGCCAAATTCTGTTAAGACAGGCTAAGCAAGTCCTTATAGCTCCTGCCTCACAAATATGTCTGTCTGTCAGATATATGGGCCAGATGATAGAAGAAGATGCTCCAATGCTATAGAGACTTTTGGGTGACTCTTTGGGTAGTAAACTGTCTTTTTCATATTCTCATTTGAGAAGCTGCTAGCCTATACCCCTTGTAATCAATTTTATTCCTTCTCACGTCTCTGATGGGGTTGAAGACCAGATAGTTTAGTGTTACAATTAAGCTTAGTTGATTAGGGGTTAAGATGTTTTAGGTCTAGATAGATGTTTTAATTTTATAATGACAAGTTATAATAGATACTGTTTTACAGTCAGAATTTTAGATGCACCAAGATTGGAGAGATGTCTTCTTCCAGGCTGCCAAATACAAATAGCCAATGTAACATTTATATAATTCCTGATTGTTTCATGGTTCTCCTTCTAGGTAGTTTACTGGATATACATGTAATTATATAAATGTATATGTAAAAAATAAAAAATATGTTATAATAATAAAAGAAGAAAGAAAAATATGTAAAAAGATCTACTTCTCTTGTTCCCATTAACCTCTTTTATTTCCTATCTAGAGTAGGTGGTTTGAAAGGAAGGTGTAAGCATTAAGGAACCCCCAAATGAAGTAACTTTGAAAAAGTTCAAAGCCTACATTTTCCTCCAAAAGTTCAGGGATTATTTCAGAAAAGGAAATGGGAAGATTATAAAAGCAGAAGTTCTACACAAAAACGTGTTTTCTGGACACAAAAGGGTAGTTATATGTGAGCTCATAGTGGTTGCTACAGCATGTACAATACCTGTGGCACAGACAAAGTCCCACCATGAAGATGGCAAGAACATGGAGTCTTATCCCAGCTGTTACTGGTAATTACTAGACAGGAGAGGAAATATTAGTTTTCTTTAAAGTTTTGCTCTTGCCATGCTCCTTTGGATGCCAAACCCTAAAAGTTTATATAGCCAGCGATAATCAGACTCTGGTTTAAAAAAAGCTGGGTGGGCATGGAATGTAGGGTGAGCGTTTGAAAGAAGATATCGAATAGGAATGAATATTATTAAAATAAAACTTATATAATTCTCGAATAATTTATAAAATTATTTTTTAATTAAAACAATATAAAAGAGTTAAAGTGATTTCCTTGGCATATAACATGGCTGGTACATATATATTCTTACAGAAGTTGTGCTTGCCTGCACAAGATTAAGCCAGTTACATTTAGTAGAGAAAGTCTAAACTAGAGGTCTCCATCAGCCATCAGAGCTCAGGGAATCATACAGAAAATGAAGTCTTATTAGTATTATTATTGGACTCCTGATTATGAAAACAAATGGGTCTCTGATGCTTTTCCTGCATGTAGGACTTTTCCCTTACTGTTGAGTTGTCATGTCCAACTTTAATATGATAGTCTTGCTTCATCTTATTGTATTATATTTTGTCATGTTTGATTGCTGTCTTTGGGAAGCATGTTATTTTCTAATGAGAGACAGAAATGGAGTGGATCTTGACAGGATGAATTTGGAGAAGTAGAGGGAGGGGAAACTATAATCAGGATATATTGTATGAGAAAAGGACCTACTTAAAAAAGGAAATGAAATAAAAATTAACATTTATTCAGGATCAGATCCCGTGGCCATATCCCTCACGGAGGAGCTATTGGTAGTTGACTGTAGCTGGGAAGGGAGAATCTTCTATTTTTGAAGTTTTCTACCTTCCAGTTAATAGTGCCTTATTGTATACAAAGTGATGGACAGAACTATTTGGATAATGGGGGTTTAGAAGAAAAACCAAACTAATGCAGATTTGGGAAGAAATAAACATGTTTGGCAACTGAAGGATTTTTGGAAGTAATTTGCAGGAGTAGATTTAATCATAATATAAACATGTATGAAAATATCAAAACAAAAAAATATCTTTTTTTTTTAGAGAGTGGAGAGATGGCTTCAGCAGTTAAGAGCACTGGCTGCTCTTTCAGAAGGCCTGTGTTCAATTCCCAGAACCCACAAGGCAGCTCTCAACTGTCAGTAACTTCAGGATACAGCATCCTTACACAGACATACATTCTGGAAAAAAAATCAATGCAAATAAAATCAAAATCAAATTATAAAATACCTTTTTTAATTTGAAAAAAACATTTATTTCTTTCAAAGGCTTGTATTTATAACTCAAGATTTAAGTTTGTATTAATTTATAAAGTGTTGTATGAAATTAATTTTGATATATTTTCAGAAATATTTGAATTTAATATTTTCCAGAGTAAATAAGAAACTTTAAAAATCATTTTTGAAAAATGCAAATTTGCTTTGAGTTGTTAATTAAATGCTTATGTTTACTTAATACTTGGTAAAACTGTAGTGTAATAGTAACATGTACAGGAAGTTTTATATAGCATTTATAATAAAACTAATTTACCCTTAGAAAGCATCTTTAATATTTGAATATAATGTGTGTGTATGTGCATTGTGTTTGAGATTTATAACTATTCCTGGAAATTTATTACTCTCTGAAAATAAAGTTTCATTTACAGAAAGCCAAAAATTGGCCATCAATATTGTGAATGTTCAGATAACACTTTGTTGAACATAAAGATGTTAAATAATTTGTGTATTCAGTTTATACATTTAAAAATAAATGTTTGAAATGTTGATATGATGTGAGAATTAAGAGATTAATTTCAAATACTTTAGTTTCAATGCATTGATGTATTTGAGATATAGAAACATGGCATAATTCTATATAATCAAAATGTCAGGTACATGTAAATTAGATAATTAAAAAGTAGAGAAGTTTAGAGAACAATTAATCTGGGTTTGTATGACATGATTTACATAAAAAGTTGAGTTGAAACATGTAAACATTTTAATAAATGAGAAATCATAGCAGGAAATAGCTACTAATACACTAAATTCATTTATTTGGACATTTCTCTTAAATGAAAATGAGTATCAATCTGTTCATACATCGTATCTTATTTTCCAGTATAGGCAAACTCTCACTAGAAGATGTGTCAGCACATGTGTGTAATCGTAATAGTGTGAGGCCTCAGTCTGCTGCTTCCAACAAATAACAGCAATAAAATTAGAGAAACAAAACTGACATCTCAATAAGTGATGTAAGTACCTTCTGAGGAATCACAAAGCAGTTTGTGGTATTGGAACAGCAAAAACTTCATGAAGAAGCTGTCACTTAGGTTCAATAAGGCACTTCTTCAGGTTTTTCTCTCAAGGCTTTACAGATAAGCTACATGAGTGAGGAGTATAAAAGTTCTAACGTAAAGGTAAGGAATGTCTGGGTCCATAAAAGACTTTAGAGATTTAGACTGAGGGAGATAAGAAAACTGCTTTCCAAGGCA
This sequence comes from Acomys russatus, assembly GCF_903995435.1. Lineage (NCBI taxonomy): Eukaryota > Metazoa > Chordata > Mammalia > Rodentia > Muridae > Acomys > Acomys russatus. The sequence continues at coordinate 47,711,685 of NC_067154.1, forward strand.
GACAATTCAGCAGAGCATGAAGGCATAAAGTCCCCAGGAGAAATGAACATGACACTTGACTATACACTTTTCCAGCATGCATGTTTCAGATGCTAACTTAAGAACAGAAACCAGCAGTTGATAAAATGGTACAGCCTCAAAAATTTTCAGAATAGTCTACCAAAAAAGTAAGAATTATAAGTTTAAAATTTTGAGAAGATGAGAAATAAGTAAACATGCTCTCTCAGGTGCATTTTGGAAGGGTCAAAAGAGTAAGTTCAAGGCTCTTGAGGCTAGATCCATATGGTGCTAAAACCCCTCAGATTTGGCTTGAGGTGCACCAACCCTAATACAGTTTTGAGAGGGTTACCTATAATATTTGTGGGATTAAAAAAAAGGTTTTGGAATCTACAGATATTTCTATAGTCCTTCTAATGTTAACTAAAGCAGTTAATATAGTGGTAATTATATCACATTAAATTAAGAGGTAACAAATGAAATTGTCAGTTTTTTTAATATATAGATTATGAAGTGATGAGACATGAACTAAAATTTAAATATTATTGATATGCTCACAAACAGGTGGTATTGTTTAATCTTAGTTTTAAAATAAGGGTTCATACAACAATATTGTAAGAGTTCAGTTGTTGCTGCAAAATATAAATGACATTTATGCCAATAGAACAGCAATATTTGACATAGTATTTGGTCACACTAGGTCATGAAAATATTTACAGTTATAAAAGCAACCAAAAATGTACATAATTTCTTAGAAAGTATTGAAAATACAAAAAAGAGTATGCCTATTCTTATAGCCATCGTCTATGTATCATCTATCTATCCATCTATCAAGCTATCTTTTATCTATCAACTATCTATATATTTCTCTATCATTTATCTACCTATCTATCTATGTGCATATGTAAGTATATTTTATGTATAATATATTTATATATTAGGGAGAAAAGAGTAAATGGGAAAAAAGCAATTTCTGAGAATTCTCACTAGATATTACCTGTGTGCACATGGTTGCTTATGATAAGAGGATGAAGATTTTATATAGAAGATTTTCCTTTTATTGTGACTCCAATTGTATCAAAATATTTAAAAATATTATATGTTGAATAATGTTATCTCTTAACTAACTTTTAAGTATTTTTTGTAACATTGTCTCTTCTATAAATCTGACTGAATTTTCTTACACTCTAGTTTTCAAGTATTTTGCTTTTTCTATTTTTCTTGAATTTTATAGGAATTCATGTTGTGTCTGCTTACCAGAGAAGTCTATATGTTTGTATCTTGATGGCAGAATGATAAGCTACTGATAGTCTTAAGAATATTCCACTTCTGGGTTAACTCACTCATTATGATAATTTCTAGCTCAATCCATTTATCCACAAATTTCGGGAACTCCTTGCTTTTAATAGCTGAGTAGTATTCCATAGTGTGTATGTACCACAGTTTCTTTATCCATTCTTCTACTGATGGACACTTAGGCTGTTTTCATGTTCTGGTTATTAGGAATAAGGCTGCTATGAACATGGTTGAGCAAATTTTCTTGTTTTGTGCTAGAGCATCTTCTAAGTAGCAGAAAGACTCAAATGGTATATACTCACTTATATCTGCATACTAGCCCAAGGGACATGTCCCATGAAAGCCTTCACTTACCAGAAAACTGGGACAGAGGGGAGGACATCCTATTGGGACTCTAGATGAGAGAAGCATGGGAGAATAGCAAAGTAGAAGGATACAGAGGGTCCTAGAAACCTACAAGTAGAACATTATGATAGCCAGATTTGGGCCCAGGGGTTCTGCTCAAACTAAGGCACCAGCCAAGGACAATACAGGAGGTAAACTTTAAACCCCTACCCAGATCTAGCCAATGGTCAGAACATTCTCCACAGTTGAGTGGAGAGTGGGATATGAGTTTCTCATGTACTCTGGTGCCTCACATTTGACCATGTCCCCTGGAGGGGGAGACCTGGTGGCACTCAGAGGAAGGACAGCAAGTAGCAAGAAGAGACTTGATACCCTATGAGAATATATAGGGGGACGTAATCCCCCTCAAGAACAGTCATAGGGGAGGGGAATAATGGGAAAATGGGGGGGGGGAGGAATGGGAGGATACAAGGGATGGGATAAACATTGAGATGTAACAAGAATAAATTAATTAAAAAAATGTAAGACTGAAAAAAAAAAAGAATATTCCAATCTGATGAACATTTTGGAGGATGTATTTTATGGAATATTTTAAGAGTTAAGAAGAAGAAGAAGGAGTGTTCCTCTCTCCCCACATCCTCGCCAGCATGTGGAAGAAGAAGAAGAAGAAGAAGAAGAAGAAGAAGAAGAAGAAGAAGAAGAAGAAGAAGAAGAAGAAGAAGAAAACCAGACCTACAAGCTTGAAAGTAATTGTGAGCTAGGATGGCTTTCTCAACATGACTTTAGATATGATCCTGAATTACCAAAAAGAGTTGGTTAATAAAAAAAATATGTAGCACATAAAAAAGACTTTAACTTTTCAAGTTCTCCATGGCCTTCTAAGCAGGGTGCATTACTCTGATGAAAACTGTAGTATAAAAACAGATCTGAGCAGCTATTACCATTACATTTGCATTTTGTTTTTTTCATAGTATCAGAGATATAAAAGATGCCTGGGTTTTGAGAGGGTAAAACTAATCTCAAAAAGTCAAACAAAAATTTATTATTTTAATAGTCTCAGTAATTGATTCAACAAGTTTTAAATAGTAAGAGTATAAAATATGAAAAGTAGCAAATACTCATGACATAAAAGAAGGGAGAAAGTACTGTTTAGAAGGCTGGGGATGGTTGTCTTTATAAGGAGTCATTGATGGATAGGAAACAGTTCTGTTGATCACAGTGCTGAAGGCTTAAATGACTAGTAGAAGAGAAGTCAAAAACACTGATTACCATGTTTAAAGATACTGTAGGTTCAGGATGGCAGTTTTCTATTTAAGTGGACCACATGTGTGAAGACAATATTATCGTACCAAAATCTCATTGCTCATAGGATAAGATCATATTAGACACAACAATGAGTGATACACACATCGCAGAAGTGTAGGGGAGGAGGAAAATGTTGAGCTATCTCAGAGAGGAGACAAGTCAAGAAAAAGAAAGAAGAGAGTCAGTCACACCCCCTTTTCATATATCTTCCTTCGAATTCTTTCATACACATTTAGATAGCCAATAATTCCATTTGTATGTAGAGATTATTCCATCAAGTAGTTTAATAATACATGGATACAAAGTATAACTCATTAAAACGATTAGCCTATTTATGATAATAGAGCACATTTAATTTGAGTGTGAGAATGAGAAAATGTAAAGCATAAAAGTATTCCAAATAATATTTGGCTAGATTTGAACTTTTCTACAAAGTTGGAGAGCCAAAGACAGCATAGAGAAATATGCAGTACATGCATGAGGGAGAAAAATTAATGATGCAAGTCTTGGAAGTATGAAATGCATAGCTTAAAGGAATGCTAATTAGGTAACTTGAGAAAAGACTGCTGGCAGGTGACCTAATATCATGTATTCTGTATAAAAAGGGTCATTACATTTTCAAAAAATGAATCCTTATTGAAGTGAGAGCCAAAGTAGCTGTATTTAATTACAGCAAGATAAATGTAAGTTTCACTGAATGAAACAGTTTTAGTGTTTGGAATAATTATTAAGGAATTGAGTCTACTGAAAATCTCTTTTCTCCAATGAAGGTTTAGTTTGATTTGGGATAGTGATATAGAGGTTGTCATTGAGAACTGAAATAGATGGCTAAGTCAAATTAAAACTATATGACTTTGGGAGCGCTTATTATCAATATAATAGCATAATTATCTAAGATAACCAGATCGTTATATAAACAAAAATTCTTTACGATTTCTGGTAACTAAAATAATAAATCATTTATTTACACTTTAGTAAATATCCATTACAATTTTAAGTACATATCCATTAAAATTTTAAAATGTAATACATTTTAGCATAAACAAGAGATGGACATTTTGATTATCAATTCCAATGATGAGAACTTTGTAAGATACACAATCACAAGAATGTGATAATATCCATGTGATATTATTGGTATATATGAATGACATTTTCATTTACTCTAAAATGTTTATTTTTTTTATTTTATGCATATGAATATTTTGCCATCATGTAATGTATGTGTATCCTGTGTGTACCTGGTGCCTGAAGAGGTCAGTAGAAAGCATAGCATCTCCTAGAGCTGGAGTTACAGATGGTTCTTAGTTGCCATGTTGGGGCTGGAAAATGAACCTGGGTCCTGTGCAAGAGTAGGAAGTACTCTGAACCCCCAAACCATCTCTCTAGAACCCGATATTTCTTATAATACCACTTACATGGCAAACACTTGAAAACAAATAAATGACTGTCAGAAAAGCTTATGAAATTATTTTATGTACCATCACAAAAAAACCACATTGTTAAATTTAGAAATATAAATCTGACATGTTTTAGAAGAACTTGTTGAAATCCTTTTCCATGAGCTAAACTAATGCAGGAACATGCATGTTTAACAATTGTACCTTACTAAAGCTATTAGTGCACTTATTCTGATTGTAAATAATTACCTGAGCAAGAAAAATCCTTGGAAAATGTTACTTGTCATGATCAACTATTGGAATAAGTAATAGAAAGGTATAAAGAGATGGAAAACCTACAGGAAAACAATAATAAAACGTTAATATGATTCCAAAAAGGACAAGCACCACGCATTTTGAAAGTTATTCACGTGTAAAAAAAAAGATAAAGAAAATTTAATGATATATCACATACCTCAAATGTATACATTTTTTACATCTTTATGAAAGAATGTCCTTCTAAATTATTTCCTGGAGGCATAGACCCAGTAGGCAGGGATCAGCAATGACAGGAATGCAGTAAGGGAAGTACAATAGCTCAGTGGACTGGTGCTAAACTCATTTAGAAAATTCTGTTGCAAAAGACATGTTTAGGGCTGGCAAGATGGCTTAGCATATAAACACCCTTGTGATTGAGTCTAATGATTTGAGTTCAATTCCTGAAACCCACTGGGTGGAAGGAGGCAACTAAATAGCTCTAGCTGAAACAGTCGTTTGTGGGTGGTTGATGGGAATTTAATTTTTAAAAGTTAGGCAAGGATTCATAATGATCCATTAGTATTTTAAGTCAACCTTGTGGAATGTGAATGATGTTTTCCAGATTCATTTTTCCCATAACAATATTCCTAGTGCTATTTGTCAGGAAGACTGCACAATCTGGATTGTTACTTAGCGTGACGAACATATTTTTTTCAATTATGTTTTGAAGTATTGACGGTGTAGGTTTTTAAGTTATATGTGATATTCACTGAACTATGTACCCAGTGTATTCATTTTGGAAATGTATTTGTCATTGACTGGATTTTTGAATCAAACATGTTACCATTTGTGACTTCTATGAAGTCACAGCTTAAATTGGTATTTTCAAATATTTGCTAAGAAATTCTGGACATTTTAGAGATATCAGTGCCTTAATCTTTGAATGTCTGTGGACATGAGGGAGGATGTTGCCTGCTAAGAATAGTGTTAATTCTCCTCTGTATTATTTTATTCTGACTCTGGATATTGCATTTAATTTTTATTTAAAAGAAACATTTTGATTAAATTCATTTTTTCTGTTTTCTCAATTTTCTTTTATTAAATTGGCTTCAGATTTTTCACTCACCGTCCTGGGTTTGCGTTATGTATTATGTATGGTGGCAGAACCATGGGGCTCAGGATGAAGCTCACCAACTGGTGTCAGAAGTAAAGGCAGCCTCTGGGTCTCATCTGAGATGTGAGCCAACCTTCTCACTGGGCCCCTTTAAATATCCCATGGCAGCTAAGTACAGCAACTGGGAAAAGAGAAGCAGTTAAGTCTGAGTAGAGATTTGTATTCTTGATACAAGTACAGCCCTGTTGGAATATTTGTGTGGGTTGCATCTTTCACATGACATCCCGGAGCCTTGCAAATGACCACTTTAACTAAAGCCATCTCTCAAATCAATACATGCTGTTATTCATTTATTCACTTTTGCTACCCTGGTATCAGAATTTAAACTGCATTCTCAAAAAATCTTCCTTATGATTACCCATTTCATTTGTTCTTCACAAAAACAGCACAAACCCTCAATTTTCCAATTTTACCCTGTACTGTAATATGCTATACAATTATTATTATTATTATTATCTCTATAGCACATCTTCAGGGAAGGGCCATGTCTTCTTGAAAGAGTTCAGGGTATTGGAAGAATCTATTACATGTATTGATTTTTACCTAGTCCTGTTATTTTAAAAACACAAACACAAACCTCTCCTTGGAAACATGTCTTTTCTCATGCATTTAAGCTCTTTTGTTCAAGTGCTTTGCCTACCTGCTGTGACTCTAACCACTTTAAAAAAATATTTTTATTGCCCTAACTGCATACATCTGTATATTATTTCAGGCTAAATAAAACAATATAACAGGCATTACATTCCTTTTTCCAGTACTAAATTTATCACAGAAACGGAAACTGCAATGGAAACCTTTGGATGATTTCCCTCATAGCAATGTTTTCCTAGACGGCATGTACTATACTTAGTCTTGTGATTCACCAGCCTCAGTTTCTCTACTATTATTATAGATGTATACAAAATTTTGGGCTCTAGAGAAGAAATTTTTGTACACAATTTATTTCTTAGCACAAGCCATCTGTCCATACAATACTATCATTGCTAAGTGAATAAGGACCTCCTTTTTTCCTTACGAGCTGTCTTCTACGGAGTAATTTTGATTCTTGATCTCATGCAATTCTATTATCTTTTATTTCAGAAAGAAGCCATTGTCTTCTGGAAGATTGTTGTTGCTGAAAGCCACAGATAGCACATCTCTTGTGAAAATATCTCTTTAAGCCTGTTATCCCAAGTAATTCTCAATTTGGAAAAACAAGCAAACTAAAGGCTTTGCAAGCAAAAATGTATGTGTCTTTGTTTTCTTGTTTCCTGTAACACACAATTGGAAAGAGAGTATGTGATTGAAATCCACTCATTCCCTTTGTGACACCGAAGTTATCTTAGTTCATACTCTTTTGTCTTCTTTCTATATCATTTTTACTATCTTTTAAACATTGCATTTGAAGCAGTATTTATAAACTCCTCACATAGGATATTTCTTGATCTTGACTTTCCTTAGTACTTAACTATTTCCTATAAATATAAATTACCTGCCTTATAGCCATCCTTATACCCCTCTCTTCTGCATCCCTTACTTAAAGCTTTATAATTATGGGATGTTAACAAAATCACAAATGTTAATTCTTCATAAATTAAAATGTTGTTTGTATTTTATTTAGATTAGGGTTCTTTAGAAAATAAATATAAAGAGTTTTCTTCTTTTGAATATGTGATACTGAATTTTTTATATTAATGTCTATTTTGCTTGTCTTTTATTATGTGTTTACAGGTATATTTCCATCTAATGATAGCAAATTAGAATGTGTAATTTATATATGTTTCTCCTCCAATTATTACACTTATACTCACATTACATGCTAATTTGCATGTATGAAATTGTGTGTATACATTGCATATATGAACCATAAATAGACAACTCCTAGCTGAACTTTACTAATTTTTGAGCTATTAAATTAGGTCTTAGCACATTATGATCAGTACCCATAATCTGTGATCATAATTAACATATATATAAGAATATAGGAAATAAAATCTATAACACATATGTCAGGTATTTAGAAATCAAGTGAAATAGTCTATATATCTGTCTGTCTACCTAATTCTATTCATTCCACCAGAATTTCCAAAATTACTTTTATTGAGTCACCTAAATTACTTGGAATATATATTTCATAATTGAAAATCTATAGAGTAGCTTAAAAATAATGGAGGATAGTGGAAATAGGACATTAGTTAGGATATATTTAAAATGTGTGTATGTTCAAAGTAAATTATATGCTTGGTACATTTTCAGTTATTTAAATTAGTTGTTATGCTAATAAAATGTCCTAAAAGCTCCACATTGTGGATGTTCTGTTTCCAAACATGGCACGTTTTTAAGGCTAGAAAGCAGTAGTGAAATTGTTGTCTTTTTGCCACTATCATTAGGGGCTGTCTTCTGCTTGCAGTGTGAATGCCAACTGTATCCGGTTCTCTTCACTAAGGACAGAGATGCTCCCCTGTTTTCCCTACCACCAGGAACTAAAACCATTTTGCAGTCTTAAACACCAATAAACTTTTCTCCCATGACATTTATCTGCCATGTGTTTTATCAAGATGATGAGGAAATGACTTAGCACACTATATCTATCAGTCTAGAAATTGTACAATATAATTGTATTTTAAATACAAACTATTCCATACAACCTATTATGATCATAGTTTCCCCCACTCAAGCTTCTCTCATATCCTTCCCCCTTATCCACCCACAATATTCACTCGCCTTTATTTCCCTCTCCCTCTAAGGAAAAAAAAAAAAGGACTGGAATAAAAAAAAAAAAAAACAGTAAGAAACAACACCAAGAGCCAGTGTGACTCAGTCATCTTAGGCAGGTGTTTTGAGCCAGAACAGCTGAGTTAAACCAGCCAGCAAGAATTCAGAAAGAACTCAAAAGGGTGAGCTTATTCAGCAGTGATACATTTGGCAAATGAAAGATACTTTTACAGAAACTGTTAAAAATCAGTTTAGTAAGTAGGTTTCAATGCTTTCTGAAGATACATTATTTCTTTCATCATGTATGACAAGTTCTTGTTTCAATAGAAGTGGAAAATGCATCTTGTGCTCTTATGGACAAAATGAGCAGCAAAAGCTCTACTTCATACATCCTAATATAATTCCAAGGAGAAAATCCTCATTTAAGTTTTGAAACTGTGTCCTTGTTTTATTATCTTAACTAACCCGAGTGATTAAAAAAAGCTGGTCAATTTCCATATAAGTATTACAAAAATCACATTTTTGTGATCTTAACTATATGTCCACAGGAAATAAAATACAAGACTCAGAAAAAACATGAGGAAATATGTCAGTATAAATGTTAGTTCTATCAGACTTCTCTAAACTATTGGATTTACCAAACAGTACCTTTGCTCATGATTTCTGCTTCTCCTTTGAACTATCCATGACTATTTATGTCATGTTCTGCCATTGAGAAGAGACAAAAGGAAGATGTGGAAATTTGCTCTAGGTCAAGGATCAAATTAAGTTTTACAATTACCTCTGCAAACCATTAAAACCTTAATTGGTGTAAAGGTTAATATCTCAGAGCCATAAGGTGTTTAAAAATGTGCACAGCATTTATTTTGCTGAGCAATTCACTTATAAAATGCCCACAGAGGTGTATAATTATATACTATTAAAAACTGGGATTACAAATACATACATATTCAACTTACACCTTCAGTACAACCTGAAACAGCAGCACATACTTATCCTCTCCTCAGCTTCAGCATACATCATTATCTTGTGGATTTCTGGTTTCCCTCCTTTCCCTCAAAAAACGTGACATAAGGGATTGTTCTGTTCTTCCTTTACAACATTCTCTGGATGTTGGCCCTGGTGTATATGCCCAGTGCAGTTCTAAACACTATGTCTTCCTGTGTCAATTTAACTGTGACCTCTTGTATAGAAGGCTTTTCTTCTTGCTGTAAAAGGAAATAGCACCCAAAGAGTACAGTGAACCCTCTGTTATGTCAAGATTAAAGACTATTTTATTATACTAATAAAATTCTTTTTTAATATTTTTACATATACATTTAAATTGTTATTCATATATAAAATAAATGGCATAGAGCAAGAAGAACCACAAAACTATCAGAATTATATAAACGTTACATTTATAGTGTTTTGGATATTTGTATTGGCAACCTTGAAGAAAATATCTTTCTTATCTTGGTGAGTCTAAAAATCTGAATGTAAATCAATATCTATAATATATCACCTCTATCAACTTAAAACATCTATCTAGACCTAAAAACATCTAACCCCTAAACAAGTAAGCTTAATTGTAAAACTAAACTATCTGCACTTCAAACCCATTAGAGATTTGAGAAGGAATAAAATTAATTACCTAAGTAAACAGGAAGTGCAGGTTAGCAGCTTCCAAAGGGGGGAAAAATGACAGAGACAGTTTGCTGCCTGAACAGTCACCACAACTCACTATAACATTGGAGCACCATCTTCAGCCTTCCTATAAGATTCGTAAAGACATTTTGTCCTTTCTCTTATCTCTAACTAATGTGCATACCAGGCTTCTACTTAGTGAAGATAAGAAAACAAAAAGGCCCCACTTCCTTTTAGGGCCAAAGGGTAGATTTTTGGTTGCTTTCTTGGGGTATAGAGGGTTATTATAAATGGGAGTTGGTTACAAGATATTATTGGTCTTATTTAAAAAGAAATCAAAGTTAGACACAGTGATGTCTCTCTTTTCCTTTATTTTACATTGTTAGGCTTGGAGATAGGGATTGAAAAGAAAGAAGAGGAGAAGATAGAAATATATAGGGAAAATAGAACAAAAAGTGGATTAGTGAATATACTCCTCAATTTAATGCCTCAATTGTCACTCACAAGAATGACTTCATAGTTATGAACACAGTCTGAGTCTAAGCTTGTTGCCTCTGTTGTGGTGTTTCATAGTGATGTGACTTTGAGCACCTTGCGTTCCGTGTTGGCCCCTTATTTGCAAAATCAGTTGTGTTGTCCATATCATGACATAATGATACTGTGGCATCTGTTGTCTGGTCATATTGTTTGAGTCTTTCCTGTATCTTCTAAGACATCTGTAACCTCTAAATTGCAATGACTACATTTTAAGGCCTTTAACAACCCCCCTTGCATGAGTTTTATGCCAAAGCAAAATGCTCTTGAATTATATTTCATCTTAAAAAAAAAACACTCTTTTTTTTATAGCATTAAAATCAGGTTTTATTGATTAAAATAAGAAAAAGATCAAAAGAAAAATATATCCAATTCTACTTGCATTTTTATGAGCAAATGATCTTTTTTTTTTTTTATTAATTTATTCTTGTTACATCTCAGTGTTTATCCCATCCCTTGTATCCTCCCATTCCTCCCCCCCCCATTTTCCCATTATTCCCCTCCCCTATGATTGTTCCTGAGGGGGATTACCTCCCCCTATATATTCTCATAGGGTATCAAGTCTCTTCTTGGCTACCTGCTGTCCTTCCTCTGAGTGCCACCAGGTCTCCCCCTCCAGGGGACATGGTCAAATGCGAGGCACCATAACTCTTAAAGGGAGATTCAAACTCTGATAAGTGACTCTAACTTCTAAGCTACTTATTTTTCACTGCTATTGCACATTTAACATCAATAAGTCATTCCTGAAGAGATCACAGGATAATTATTATGCTGTCTAAAGATCTAAAAATGTTTAAAATTGCATTATACAGCCTCAAAGAATGACTTCAGAATACTACTTTTCTTCAAATCTTATCTAAAGTAGAAAAATTAGTGTGCACAGTAGAGTGGCATGTTATCAGGGGTCAGCATTTCTGATGACAATTCTGTGAAGGATAATAAGCTTTCAACACAGTTTGACTAACACAGTTTGACACAGGGAGCTTATGTAACTGTTGCTTTTCAATAACACCTTGTGATTAATATAACAGTAAGCACCATAGTGATCATCTAAGTTCACTACAACATCAATGGCTATGCACAGTTCTAATTGAAAGACATAAAATGGTGTCAAAGGTATTTAAAAAGGTACTGCAGAACCACTTCATGGTACACAGGTATCCCAGAATTGTCTTGCTAAATAAATGAAATAGTTGTTTTAAAAATGCAAATGATAGACATCAGGGAAATGAAAATCAAAATTACGTTGAGATTCCATCTTATACCTGTCAGAATGGCCAAGATTCATAACAGAAGTAATAGCACTTGCCAAAGAGGCTGTGGAAATAAGGAGAGCACTCCTGCTTTGCTGTTGAGGAACTAACTAACCATTACAGAAATTAATGTTTCCTCATAGAATTTGATATCCTTGCTATAGCACTCTTGGTCATATACCCAAAGGATTCTCCATCCTGCTACAAAAACACTTGCTTAAATATGTTAATTAAGGCTTTACATTTACCCACTGGAGTATTCCTCAGCTGTTTAAAAAAATCATGATATTGGAAAGCTGAATTTGAACAAGAAAAATCATCCTGAGTGAGGTAACACAAACCCAGAAAGATAAATATGGTATGCATTCACTTATAAGTTAAGTGAGTATTAGCCTTTTACTAAATAACTATCAAGCTGCAATCTACAGACCACAAGAGGTTAGATTTCAAAAAATGAGGTATTTGGGGACACATGAGTCTCCCTAAAAAGGCAAATAAAATAGATTTTGCAGGTAGACTGGAGGTAGGGGGAGATGGTGGAGGGCGTGATGAGGTGGGTGGGGGATGGATGGATGGAGAGAGTATGGTAGAGACTATTAGAATTGGGAGGCATTTGAGGCCATGTGGAAACCTAGTGCAACGGAAACTTCCTGGAATCTGTGAGTGTGGCTCTAATTGTTGACTCTTAGTAATGAAGAATACAGAATCTGAACTGGCCATCTTTGACTGCCAGGCAAGGCTTTCAGTGATGGGAATGGAATTGTAATCCATATAGTTGTTGGCCAAGAAGATCCTGTAGAGGTCCCTAAACAACTCAGGCTGATATTAGGATAGACAATGACTTTCTGAAAACTGACAGAGGGGCCCATAACTGAGGACAATATTTTTACAGTTCATTGAAAGTAGAACAGTTGAGCAGGTACCTGCACAGAACTTCACTCCTATGTTCTAGTCTCTTTGACATGGGCACGTATTCTGCAGGCTCCTGAAAAAGAAACCAGGACAACAACCTAGCCACAGAAACCTCAATTTACTATCTGTAATGTCTTCAGGATTTTCTGGAGCAATGGTGTCACAGAAATTGTGGGAGTGGCCGAACAATATCTACTTGAACTTGAAGCTCACAAAGAGATAGAGAGAGGGAGCCCCTGCCATATACTGCTTGAAAGGCCTGGAACCTAAAACTGGCTAGACTGGAGACCTAAAGTAGGAGCAATCATGACTCACAAAATATCCAATGAAGTGATCACGAATGATATTTTGTTATACTCATAGATTGGTGCCTTGCCCAGAGAGGTGGCAGCAGTTGGGAGTAGTATAGAGACTCACAGACACCTACAAGGTACAGCACCTGGTCTCTGTCATATATGTTACAGCTTTGTGTTTTTGTGGGTCTCCTAACAGTGGGAGTGGTTATGCCTTTGGCCATTTGTCTGCCTTTTTCATCCAGTCTTATGTCAGTGTTTTTGCCTTGTCTTATTGTATCATGTTTTGTCAAGTTTGGTTGTTGTCTCTTAAAGGCCTGGTTCTTTCTCTTTCTTTTTTAAAATTGTAATGTTTTATAATTTATTCAGATTGCATAGTGGTTGTTATCCTCTCCCTTGTATCTTCCAGTTCCTACCCTCCCTTCCTCTTCCACCCTATTCTTGTCTCTTAAACCTCTGACAGAAGGGAACCTCCTCCCTTATCATATGACAACAGCCTATCAGGTCTCATAGGAATAGGCTGCTTTGTCTTCCTCTGTGTGTCCACTAAGCTTCCCCCCACAATAGGGAAGTGATCACATCAGGGGAACCAGAATTCACTTCAGAGACAGTCAACTCTCCCCACAATCATGGATAATGAGCTGTCCATTGACTATATCTGAACAGGAAGTCTATGCTTACTCTATGCATTGTCCTTGGTTGGTGCAACAGCTTGTGCACCACCACCTTGCAGACTTCTTTATTGGGCTAATATCCACTTATATGTGAGTATATACCATGCTTGTCTTTCTGATCAAGGTTACCTCACTCAGGATGATCATTTCTAATTCCATCCAGTTACCCGCAAATTTGAAGCTTTCCTTGCTTTTAATAGCTGAGTAGTATTCCATTGCAAAATGTACTACAGTTACTTTATCCCTTCTTTGGTTGAGGGGCTTCTATGTTGTTTCCAAATTCTGGCTACTACTAATAAAGCTGCTATGAACTTAGTTGAGCAAATGTCCTTGTATGGTAGAGCATCTTTGGGCACATGTCCAAGAGTGGTATGACTACTTCCTGTGATAGCACTATTCCCAATTTTCTGTGTAAGCACCAGATTGATTTCCAAAGGGGTGTACACATTTGCTCTCCAACCAGCAATGCAGAACTGTTTCCCTTTCTCCACATCCTTGCCAGCATGTGCACTCACTTGAAATTTTGATCTTAGGAACATCTAGTCCTTTCTATTTTTTTTTTTAAAGATTCATTTATTTATTATTTATACTGTATTCGGTTTGTATGTACCCCTGCAGGCCAGAAGAGGGCACCAGATCTCATTAATAGATGGTTGTGAGCCACCATGTGGTTGCTGGGAATTGAACTCAAGACTTTTGGAAGAGCAGGTGGCGCTCTTAACCACTGAGCCATCTCTCCAGCCCCATCTAGTCCTTTCTAAATCAAAGAAAAAACAGGAATAGATCTGAGGCAGAGTGGAGAAGGGGAGGGGAACTAGGAGGAGTGGATCCAGGGGAATAGGGAAGCTGTGTTGGGGTGTATTGTATGAGAAAATAATCTATTTTCATTAATATATAAATAACAAAGGAAAATTTACATGTGTTTCTCTATTCAAGTATTTAGCTTTATAGAGTATTCCAAACTTTTTATAATTTTCCTATAAAAACCACAGAATAACCACCCTTTCATTTCTACTGTGCTTCTATTACAATGTGGACTTTAGTGGGGAAGTGGGAATTTTTTTTTTTTTTTTTTTTTAGAAAAAGCACATCAAGTCATTTATGTGTATTCTTTAGCTAATGAGAGTATGTACCATCATGGGAATATGGAGCTGAGAGAACAAGTTGTTTCTTTCCTTTCACTATGTTGCCTCTGGGACTAAACACAGTAAATTAGCCTTGTTGGCAAGAACCCATACATAACGGTGTCCTAAATACTTTGAGTCATAAACAAGTTTAAAGAAAACTGTCAGAGAAATGTCTAGTGGATTATATTTAAGACAAGTAAAAACGGTAGTAAGTGTTATGGTTTGGATGAAAAATGTCTCCAATATGTTCACGTGTTTGAATAATTAGTCCACAGTCAATGTTGTATATTTGGGAGGCTGTAGAACGTTTGAGATATATGGCCTACACTGAGAAACTGGATCACTGGAGGGATGTTGGGTCGCAATAACTTGGTCTTTATTTCTGTCCAGCTTTCTCTTTCATCTTTGTTAGTCACTGAAATTTGAATAATGCCTTCTTCATTATGTCTTCTCAAACCATGCACCAAATAGAATTTTCCTACCTTAAGGGTTATTTTTTCTGTTCTTTGAATTTTATGAAATAGTATGCTATAATAAAATAACATCAATTAATAAAAGGATTAAGTTCAAGTGTATCAGAAATAAAAAATGTGTATCATAGATAGAATACAACAGTGATCTTAGTAATATAAAACATTAGTGTGTTCTCTAAATAAGTGGGTGGGTTTTGTGTAGCATCTGAGAACTACATTTTCTATCAAGGAAAACTTTAGTGTTTAAAATGTTTAAAGTTCACAGAACTAGAGCTGCATCGTTGTCCAGCTACACAGATTTGGACCACAGTATGGTTTTCTTTTTTCAACAAATTTAGAGTTGAATTTTCAGTGTCTGACCCTTTTAAAAAATATCTCTTTTTTTAAATTTTTTTTTTATTAATTTATTCTTGTTACATCTCAGTGGTTATCCCATCCCTTGTATCCTCCCATTCTTCCCTCCCTCCCATTTTCCCTTTATTTCCCTCCCCGATGACTGTTTTTGAGGGGGATTAACTCCCCCTGTATATGCTCATAGGGTATCAAGTCTCTTCTTGGTAACCTGCTGTCCTTCCTCTGAGTGCCACCAGGTCTCCCCCTCCAGGGGAAATGGTCAAACATGAGGCTATTTGTTGGGCTGACATGGCTCTAGAGAACAAGGAGGAGACCTTGCCGTCACCTGCTCACAAGTTGCAGAGCTGATACTTTTAGGTTTTGGTCACTTTGCCAGAGATCTTGGG
This sequence comes from Acomys russatus, assembly GCF_903995435.1. Lineage (NCBI taxonomy): Eukaryota > Metazoa > Chordata > Mammalia > Rodentia > Muridae > Acomys > Acomys russatus. Next base: position 47,727,765 of record NC_067154.1, read on the forward strand.
AGTTTTGCAATGTGTCTTTTGTGCTTTTTCAATTTAATGGAATACCAAGTCTTAATTTTACCAACAGGAAGCTACTGTCAGTTATTTATATATTCACCCAAAGTTACAATTCACGTTTGACATACTCATTTTGCTCTCTCTCTCTCTCTCTCTCTCTCTCTCTCTCTCTCTCTCTCTCTCTCTCTCTCTCTCTCTCTCTCTCTCTCTCTCTAACCCAGGTTGTCTTCAACTCCATGACTCTCTTGCCCTATGCTCTGAGAGATTACATACAGATGTTATTCCATTTGTTTCCTTTTTTAATGATAAACAATTTGTTTTCTAAATATATTGCCTTTTGTTCACCCAGAAAAATGTTTAAAGTTCTATATGCATGTCTGATGCCATAATGTAAAAAAATATGGAAACTTAGAGTTCTTCTATCTATCAAGACTGGTAACAAAGTAAGACACAAAGCAATCAAGATCCTATCAAGTGGTACAGGATGAGAGACTGGGTTATCTATTATGTGCTGGCTAATGAGAGTAAGAGGCAGGTAGAGTGTGTCTGATAGCAGCCCATGTTATACAAGACTTTCATTCACTTAGCTCTTTGCAGACACCTGTCTCTGTTAGTTACCTTTCCTGTCTTCATGGCAGAATGCATGACAGAAACAATTTAAAAGGAGGAAAGATTTACTTATCTCAACAAACTCAGAAATTTGTCCAACAGTTCTTGGTCAATTTGTATCTCCAGTGGGACAAAATATCACTACAATGGAGGAATGGGACAGAGGATACTCCCCTTATGAAACCTACATAGATTGGCTATGAGGACTGAAGATCATATATTAACTTAAAAGTATACCGCAAGTGATCCACTCTGCCCACAGAGTTTGTCACTTCTGAAGTCTTTTGGCACCCCCAACATGCTGCAGGGAGAAAAAAAGACTTTTTTAAACATGTGAATATACAGAAGGCATTGCATATCTAATCTGTACCATTCCATTCCTGTTAAACAAAGGTCCAGCTCATATTATATTATTCCATCTATCTCTAAGAGTCTCAAAATCTTAACAGTTTTACCGCTGTTCAGAAGTTCAAGTACCTTGTCTCTTTAGAGATGCAAGCCAAACATTAAATCTGAGCCCCTGCAAAACCAAAATCAAGCTGCATATTTCCAAAATATAATTCGAAGATATATTGAGAGAATAATTTTTCCCATTCCAAAAATAGGTATAAATTAATAGTATATTAGAATCAGATAAAAGCATGACTGGAATCTCCTGGCTCTATGCTATGTGTGGATACACTACCTCAAGAAACTGAGTATCATTACCCCTAGGATCATTTCATTTTTAACCCTCATCACCTCGCTTTGGATAATTCAACTCAATGCCTGTGATTGTCCCAGGTAACTAAACTGTGTTCCTAGTGTCAACAACATCCACATATCATTGCTTCATCACTGAAGTTCAGTTTTGTTTGTTTGTTGTTTTTTGTTTTTGAGAAAGGGTTTCTCTGTGTAGCCTTGGCTATCCTGGATTTTTTGTGTAGACAAGGTTGGCCTCAAACTCACAGAACTCCTCTTGCCTTTGCCTCCCCGACTGCTGGATTTCAGGGTTTTGCCACTGCATCCTGCTTGAATATTTTTTAATTAATTTATTTATTCACTTTAAATGCCAGTTGCAGCCTCTCCCTCTTCTCCTGGTCCCACCCTCCCTTTCCTACACTTTAGAACAGAGTAGCCTCCCAACACACACAGTACAACAAGATGGATCAAGGCTGAACACATCATCTTCTATGGTGGCCTGGTAAGGCAGCTCTGCCAGGAGGAAGTGATTGAAAATCAGACAACAGAGTCCATGTCAGACACAGCCCAGTTCCCTTATTAGGGGACCCACATGAAGATAAATTTTCTTATTGGCTACTTACACGTAAGGCAGTTAGGTCCAATTCATGCATGGTTGTGGCTGGTGCTTCACCACTGAAGTTTCATGCCCAGCCTTTCAGTTTCGTGCAGCACTCTATGAGGGCCTGCCCCAGGAACTCAAGAACAGTAACACATTTGTCTAACAATGTTTGAATTCCTTTGAAGTTTTGGTGAAAGCCTTAACGACCCAACAACTAACTCATCCATTCTGTATGGGCACAAATGAGTAGATTATTAGAGCTTAATTAGTATCCAGACTGACAAGGAACACAACTATTGTTTGGATTGCTGAAGGTGGGATAACAGTTTCTTAGGCTGCTTGTACTAACAGTGAGCTTCATGGTTTTCTCTTTGAGACAGTTTTTCAGTTAATTGAAATTTCACAACCTTGAATTTTTTTTTATTAATTTATTCTTGTTACATCTCAATGTTTATCCCATTCCTTGTATCCTCCCATTCCTCCCCCCCCCATTTTCCCATTATTCCCCTCCCCTATGACTGTTCCTGAGGGGGATTACATCCCCCTATATATTCTCACAACCTTGAATTTATGATGAATAGTGCTTGGCCTATTTCTGAGATGTCCCTGAGACAACTTTGATATCTTGATGCAAAAGACTTTGCTATTATTTCTTTTTACTTTTTTAAATTTATGTTTCTTTTTTAACATATATATTTATATTATTACACATAAATAAAATAAACTACATACAGCAGGAAGAACCATCAGACAATCAAGAATTATATAAATGTAACATTCATAGTGATTTAGCTATTTGTATTTGGCAAACAACTTGAAGTAAACATCCTTTTTATCTTGTTGGGTCTAAAATCCTGAATGAAAACCAATATCTAGCATATCTCATATCTATTAATTTAAAATATCTATCTTAATCTAAAAACATCTTAACCCTTAACCAACTAAGCTTAAATGTAAGACTAAACTATCTGGTCTTCAACCCCATCAGAGATTTGAGAAGAAATAAAACTTAATTACCTGAGTGAACTGGAAATGCAGTTTAGCAGCTTCCAAAATGAAAAACTGACTGAGACAGTTTGTTGCCTGAGAAGTCACTCAACACTCTCTACAATATTGGAGCATCATTTTCGGTCTTCTAGCCCAATATATCGGACAGACATATTTGTGAGGCAAGAACTATTGAGACTTGCTTACCCTGTCTTGCCAAAGTTTTGCAATAAACTCGGCCTGCATCTATGCTTGTCCATTTTTAGGAAGAATTCTGCCTGTGACAGAAATGAGGACATTTTCCTCAGTGGCTGCTTTGCCACATTTTGAAATTATCTCCATAAGGAGATTCTGTGATGCTCATCATTTTCTTTGAGGTAGGCTGGGTGTTGCCAGGAGTTACCTTGTTTTGTTGTCAAAGAATCTTTACTTGGTTGTTGTTATTTTTAACGGTATTGTCATAACAATTACATTATCCAAACAATGCTACTTTTCTGACCAAATCACTTTTGAAAATCCTTTAAGTTTAATAAGCTACCAATTTACGTTATAAAATTGAGCAAATACCTAAATGCTATGTTGCCTTTACAATTTCTATACCAAACAAATAATATATTACTACTGAACTAAACTTCAAGCAAATTCTCAGAACACAGATACATATAAGAATTCTTTGCCTGGACGTAGTTGGCTTTCTCATAGAGCCATTGCCCACTTAAACTTGAGGAACATAGCCATTACTATCCACATTCCTGCGGTCATCTAGGTTTTCTATGTTATCCCAGGAATTACCCATGAAGATGGCTTCTTCTAAACTTTGAAAAAAAATATCAAAAACATCCTGAAAACTATCCACAATGTTTCAGGTACCTCATGATATGTTTTACTCAAAACAATAGTACCTTATCTGGTACTAAGGATCGATGTGTATAGGGTTAAGTCAGACATTTCCCTCTATAATGAAATGTCTCATGGAAACAACCTAAAGGACCTGTAACATTTGGTCCATTTCTTTCTAGACTCCTGTGGAGGTAGAACATTAAGGGATGAGCATGCTGCTACTGCAGTTATTGTGGATACACAACAGAAAGAAACGACATAGGCAAGTGTAGCCTTCAAAAGCATTATGCACCAACCCTTAAGGTTTCCAGAAACTCTCCATTGTGATCACTCTAGTTGGAAACTAGGCATTTAACAAATAAGAATCTGGGGGTCATTTTTAAGTTAAACTATAACAGTATAAAACTATGCATATAAATCTATTTGACAATCTTCCAGTAGGCTGCTGTCAAACATAAATGATTATATGACCTATGGTAAGGAGAAGAGTTTTTATCAGATCACCATTGAGAAGACAAAGAGCATAGTACTGACTCATTGACTTGTGAAATGTGAAGGAAGCTTCCAAAGTAACTGTTCTCAAAGGACAGTTTGGTCTTTGATTCAGTGGATCATGCAACAGTTGGCACAAAGTTTCATCTTCTTTGAAGCACATCAGTGAAAACTTCAAGGTTACTCACTGAGCCAGGCTTGGAGGTTCATGCCTTTAATCCCAGCACTCAAGGGGGCCGAGGCAGGTGGATTGCTTTTAGTTTGAGGCCAGCCTGGTCTACATACCAAGTCAAGGAGAGCCAAGGCTACAGAGACAAATCCTGTCTAAGAAAACAGCCAACCAACCAATCAAACAAACAAACAAAAGACTATTTTATTCACTGAACTCCAGTCTGGAATGGAATTTTAATAAGTGTTGAAAAATCAGAAAAATTCAGAATAATTTTTGAGACACGGGCATAGTGGAAGTTGTATGTTTTCTTCTTTTAGTCTGTAAATGCAATGCTTCTGTTAAGTGAATTTGTTTTAAAATCTTGTCATTTGTCATTAAAAGATACATGTGGTCATATAAATTCCCATGTGTACACATTTTTTTGTTTTTTTCATTCTTTAATTTTATTAATTTATTCATATTACATCTCAATTGTTAGCCCTTCCCCTGTTTCCTACCATTCTTCCCTCCCTCCCATTTCTCTCCTTCTCCCTCCCCTATGTCTGTGACTGAGGGAGACCTCCTCCCCCTATATATGCTCTTAGAATATCAAGTCTCTTCTTGGTAACTTGCTATCCTTCCTCTGAGTGCCACCAGGTCTCCCCATCCAGGGGACATGGTCAGAAAAGGGAGACCAGAGTTCATGTGAGAGTCAGATCTCACTCTCCACTCAATGGTACACATTTTATTAAGTTCCCTAGAACAAACAAAACCCAAAAAAACCCTAAAAACTGAAAATACATATAGCAATACTAATACCATCATATTACAACTAATGGTGATAATGTTATTATGTAATAATAACTTCCCCCACTCTCTATCTCTATTTTTAGAAAATAGTCAAATTAGAAATAAGAAAATAAGCATGAGAAATGTACACATAACCTCTTAAAAACAAAAGAAGATTGGATTGGGAATTATAATGTTAGAGCAGTGAGGTTAAAAAAAATGACCAAACAAAGCAATATAAGAAGAAAATATTGCAAAATAGCATTCATTTCATACTGATTTTATGAGTTCATTTTATGTTGTCAGTATACTTGTGGGCATGAGGCTTGACCTTAAAACTATGGCTTATATGCCCAGTGAGATAACTCTGGAGAAAACTAAGTTTTCTTTTGCAGATTGTCAGTAGGAAGTAGCTTCTTCCTTAGGAATGGGACTTAGTGTCTGTTTCCCCCTCTCAGTGCTGGGGCCACATCTGGCTTAGACCTATGTAGGCCAAGAATATTCTGCCTCATCTCTCTGAGTCACATGGGCATCAGTATCTGGGGTGTGTGTGTGTGTGTGTGTGTGTGTGTGTGTGTGTGTGTGTATGATCCATCCATTCAGGTCCTTAGAGTCTTTCTACTTCTCTCCTGCATAGTTCTTTGAGCACAGAGGGAAGAGGTTTAATAAAGACATCCCACTGAGGTCTGAATGTTCCTAGGTATCATTCTGTTTACTGTCTGGCTGTGAGTCTCTATTATTTCATATCTTCTGCAAGAGGAAGCTTCTCTGATCATGGCTGAGCAAGATACTGATCTACTGATAAGGAATAATTCCTTTTAGGAGTCATTTTATCTCAGTGTTGCTCTAGCAGAACAACAATATTTGCTTTTCCCTGGGCCTGTGGCCTATGCAGTCCTAGGTTCTTTTACCACTGAGCTGTGTCTGGCTGGCATGGATTCTGTCTTGCTGAGTAGGCTTTAATTTAATCAGAGAGTTGGTACTCCCACAATGTTTGTGCTGTTTTTTCATCATTTCATTATAAAGGCAAGATATCTTTGTAGACTGATGAGCATGTAGCAGGGTCGTTGTTTGTCTTTTTTTTTTTTTTTTCTTGTGGAAGCACGCAGAGGCCCTTCCAATAGCATGAACACCCATCACCGTCAATGACAGCCCTAAGTAACTCCAGCTTCACTTCTCTGTGTTCAGTGAGATCTGTAAGTGTTGGATTCCACAGTAGTGTCTTCTCATCAGTTTGTGAAGCTGACCAACCAATAGCCTACTCTGTGTTGTTTGAGGGTTTCTATGTTGTCCCTTTCTCCAATAGTTCAAATATATGTCACCTGTTGCTGGCACTGGTAGTTTTATTTGGTATAGAATGATGTCTAGTTTTGGTATTGTCTCCCTCATTATTTGGTGACTCCATTTGATTTTAATTCCTATGTGTATTTCTTAAGAAGTTTCTACTGTAGGAGGTTTCCATGTAACCCCTCAAATTTCCGTTAGTGTTAGTTCCCTACATCACTTCTCTTACTCCCATATTCTTTCCCCTTTTGATATAATCCTCCCAGTTCAGTCTCTGCCCTCTCCTCTGTATCTCTATAATTATACATTTTATTTTGTCTTCCTTGGAAAATATTTCTCTTTACCACTAGATTCTTACTCTATGTTTAACCTCTGTGGTATAGGATGGTAATATGTCTATTGAAGATTTGAAAGCTGACATCTACACATAATAGAATGCATTTAATATTTGTGTTGTTAGATCTCGGTTACCCCAACTTGGAATGAATTTTTTCTATCTCCATCTATGAACTGAAAATTTCAAGTTTTTCAGTAGCTGAATAATATTTTATTGTGTAAATATGCCACATATCTATCTGTCTATCTATCATCTATCTATCTATCTATCTATCTATCTATCTATCTATCTATCTAATCTATACCGTAGAAATTTTGAAGCAGGGGTTCTCTGTGTAGCCTTGGCTGCCTTAGACTCACTTTGTAGAACAGGTTGGGCTCAACTCAGAGTGATTCTCCTGCCTCTGCATCCATGAGTGCTGGGATTAGAGTCATGTGCCACCTCACCCGACTTACCACATATTTCTTATCCATTAATCTGTTGATGGACATCTATAGTGTTTCCCTTTTCCTGGCTACTATGAGTAGTGCAACAAAAGCACATTGATGGATAAGTGTCTCTTTAATAGGATTTATAGTCCTTTAGGTGTCTGCTAAGAGTGGTATAGCTGCCTCTGAGGTTGATCTATTTTTAGTTTCCCAAGAAAGCAACACAACATTGCTGTACAAGTTGTCACTCCCTCCAACAATAGATGTGTTTCTGTGACCTCATATCCTCATTAATATGAGCTGGAAGTTTTAATTGTTATTGACTATGACCATTTTGATTTGTGTAAGATGAAATCTGAAATATTTTTGATTTGTACTTTCATGATGACTAAGGATGTTGGACATTTCTTTCTTTAAGTTTTTCTTAAGCATTTAAGTTTTCTCTTCTGAGAACTTTGTCTAGTTCCACACAGTATTTTTAATCGGTTTAGTTCTTATTCTTCAGTTCCTTTTTTGTGCTTCATAATATTTTAAATATTAACTATCTATCAGATGCATAATCAGTAAATATATTTTACAATTCTGTATCCTATTGCTTTGTCTGGGTGATGGTATCCTTTCTCTCTCATAAAGAAACATTTCATTTTAATGAGATCACATTCTATAGCTGTTTTTCTTAGGGCCTGTACTATGTTTCTGCTGTGTAAAATTTCATCTGTCCCACTGAGTTTCAGATAATTTCTCATTTTCTCTTCTACCAGATTCAGGTTATCTAGTGTTCTGTTGAAGTTCTTCATCCATTTGGAGTGGAGTTTTGTGCATGCTGATTATATGGGTCTGTTCTCATTCCTCTCTAGGAAGCCCTCCAGATTGACCCACCTTATCTGTTGAAGGCCCTCCTTTGCTTATTTCTGGCTTTTTGGTCAAAAATTGGGCTTTCATCCCTTGAACCTGCAAATTCAAGGAATAAGCAATATCAACACACCCTATCTCAAAGAGGAGGAAAAAAGTTTCTGAAAAGTCATTACTATTTGTGGAGGTGAATGTTTTAATTAGCATATGCCATAGCTGTGTTTAACATGTTCTGTGTGTGAATTGTGATATATGTCAGTAATAGATGTCAGCTCTGTCAGTGATAGAAAAGGGATATATTTGCATAGCACTCATATTTGCAAAAAAACAATGCAACATTCATAGAAAGCCAATTGGATTTTAGTACAGCTCCGAAATAGGTAGTTGTGTGAGGAATAATGACAGATTAGACTGGAGAGAGAAGAGGAACATAGTTTATGGTGCAATAACACATGTGATTTCAGTCTAAAAGAGATATTTAGAAGAGATTGGTTGTGAAACTATAAGAGGCTGGATTATTTCAAGAATGCAACCATTAGTTCCCTAGAGTCATTTTGACTCCACTTTTTGTTGATCAATATTTTATACATCCTACGTAGACATGAGCTAACAAGACAAAGGAAAGACTCTTTATATCATAAGTGACATTTCCTCCCAGGAAAACAAAGGCAAATATGTTGAACATAAGTAGAAATCAAAAAGTGTTTGAAATTAAAATACTAATGCTAGGTTCAAAGAGTCTCAGGATGAGAGAAGAAACTGTTTCAAAATAATGTAGTCATCTCTTTCCAAGGGATTAATTGCAATTTGAAGAACTTTACTGGAATTATGCCTTGTAACGGAAAGTGCAGCCAGCATAAAGTCTTCTTAGTAAGAACAAGGAGAAGCATGGCACTTTTGTGGGGATAGAAGTGATAAAGTGGATAATAAAAAAATTAAGATGTTGGAGAACAAAAAGGAAAAGTGTTGAAACAAAGTGACAGAGGATGATGAATAGAACAGCAGTCAAATAAATCCAGCCCTTCAGGCTTAATCAACAAGATTTATCATGGTGCTGCTGCTCATGGACCTGGCTGCTTAGGAAGAAGAGCACGTTTCACAGGGAAGAAAGTGAGGTCATCACTGTAGGTGGGACAAACCAACACTTGTGCATCTGTCAAACGCTTTGGTTCCAATAAAACTTACTGATATTTAAATTTTGAAAACCAAAGTGAAAGATAATGTATGTAACAATATGTGTTCAATTCCTCTACTTTGGTTACAATACTTTTGTAATTAAAGAATATATATGAACAAAACAGAAAAATATAAAAATACATAAATTCTTATATTAATAGGAATGTCTATTGGTCTTTATTGGATTGCCAATTTATATGAGATATTATGTATTTAGCCTTAAGTGCATACATTTATTAATATAATAAATTATAGATTATTTATAATTTTTCTGCTGTGTCTGCAAAACTTATAATTCCCTAGAAGTTTTTATACATTGCATCAAATAAAAGATTAAAACCTGGCAATTATTAGATTATATTTTAAATAATTTTAAGAAGTATTTGCATGTGATGCCATGTGGCCTGGGTGAGCAAAGGACAACCAGAGGCCTACCAACCATAGTGCCATGTGTTGTGGGTGGGGAAGCATGCACAGAGGCTCTGCCTGTTTCCAGGATACACAGTGGAGCTAGTGAGTAGAGGACACACAGAGGCCACCTTACAGCATTATTGTATACACCAAGAGACAGGCCAGTCTGTGTTCTGCCTGCAGTGGGAGCCATTATAATGAGCAAATATGTGGTGCCTGACGTGAGATAAAGAGAAGCAGAAAAGTTTGAGCCTGATGAAGCAAGGCATCATGGGAGCTAGTAGGCTGGGGAGAAATAACCTGTTGTGAGTAGCCTGCTCTGCCACCTGAGCCTTTGGTGAAATCTCAGCCCATGCTGCTGTTGAGGGCCATGTCTGGGCCTGTGGCAATGCAGCAGCATCTGTATTGATTTTGGTAGCTCATATTACAACTAAAGATTATGTGGGTGTTCCTAGACTGGGCTTTTGCCTGGGACCACACTTAAGCACAGGTGCTGTACAGAGCTGGACCCACCCCTCACTGCCTTCAGTGTCCTAGAGAGCTGGCCTCAACTCTCACCTGCTGTCCTGCACTTTTGCCTGGGCAGCAAGTAGAGCTGGCCCAGCCACTTGTCTGCAATGAGATCCATTGCTCTGCCCCTTGCTACTTTCAACAGTCCAGAGTGCTGGCTGCAGAGCTGTGAGAGCAGAACTGGCTCTGGTCCTAGCCAGTTACAGCACTCAGTAGAGTGAGCCCTGCACTTTGACTGGACAGCACAATAGAGCTGCTTCTGGGGCCATGGGTGTCGTTGAATATGTCCCGGAGGGTGAGAGAGTAGCAGAGCTTACCCCGCACCTTGTGGGCTTCAGCGTTGTGTAAACTAGCCAGAACAGTGATGGAGCGATCATCTGGGTCATGCAGATGTAGAACTAGCGCCCTGGCCAACTCAGGTACCACCAAGGCTCAGATTCAGAGCTTTAAATAAGCCCACTACAAAATCTACCTCATGTATGAAATACTGGAGCATGTGAAAGGATAAGTTCTGCAGATCAAAAGAAGCAGATCTCCACTACACAGGGCAACAACAGGATAACATAAAGGATCTGAGATAGATGAGGATCCAGTGTTGACTGTGTAGCAGAAACCAGAGGCCTCAAACTCAAACTAGACCAATGACTTACTGCAATGAATAGTTGTAAGTAAAGATGTGTGGTATGCCACTGTGGGGTGCGCTACAGCTCCCATGAAAAAATGTTTTCTATGCTTGGATTTTTTGTTTGTTTGTTTGTTTTGAGGAAGCTGAAAGGGCAGTGGGCTGACACAAAGGAATGGAGAGATGAGTGGGATTGAGGTGCATGAAGAGAACCTCACAGATAATTGAAAAGTTAAATATTTTAAGGTAATTAAACTTTAGATTAACAAAGGCAACATTTTCCATCATTTTGCACCCTTAAAAATTTCATAAAAACACAGAATGGCAAGCCACTCTATATACTCAGAATACCTGGTACAGACTCACATAGGCCTTGTTAATGCTGCCTCATTCTCCAAGAGTTCATATGAGCTTTGACCCTGTTGAGTTAGAGCACATTATTATTTGGTGTCCTCTATTGCCTCCAGTGCGTACATTCTTTCTACCTGGCTCTGGTCCTTTGTATTTTTACCATCTGCTGTGGGAGAAGGCTCCTCTAATGATGGTTGAGCAAGAAAATGATCTATGGACATAGCAGATTGTCATTAGAAGTCTTTTTATCTTTTCTTTTCTTTCTCCTCCTCCTCCTCCTTCTTTCTTGTTTTTGTTGTTGAACAATGTTTGATTTTAACCTAGTTCCTTTGTTATCTAGTCTCAGGTTTTTGGTCCCTAAGGAAGGAGTGTTGTTTGTAGGTTCCAACCCATGGAGTATGACTTAAGTCAAATCAGATATTAGTGGGTTATTCGCTGAAGCTTTGTGTCTACATTATACCGACATATATTGTAGACAGGACACCACTGTGGATCAAAAGGTTTGTGGCTATATTTATGTTAATGCATCCCATTTTGAAGCCAGCATAATACTTTTCTGTAAGAAAGGCACTAGAACGTAGGGATGAATTCTTTGGGTAGACATCATCTTGGCTTCTCTGTGTTCAAGGTGGATGTGTTGTCTTAGGCAATGGAATTTTCTTGCTAGTTTATAGAGAGCAATCTGTGGTTGTGACAATATGATGGATTGGTTGGTTTGTCCTATGAGACCTCTTTGTTCAACATTCAATTAGATGTAAGCTGATACTGTACCTGGAAAATTCATTTGGTGATAAGAGATGGCCAGTTGAGTCTTGGTCTCTCTATTTGGTGATTTCTTTCAAATTACTTTCATATATGTATATATTTAGGAAGACTCTACTATATTAGGTTTTCCTACTTCCCCCCAAATGGCCCTTTATTTTAACTGTCTTTCTTCTCCATCTCTCCTTCTTCCCACCTGATTATCCTGTTCCAACCCCTCATCCAACCACTACTATCTTATATCCCTTTGTTAAGGATGCCTACCTACCTACTAGTTCCTTGCTTTTTATCTAACCTCTGTGATTCTAAGGATTCTAGCTTGATTATCATTGTTTTTACAGTTAACATCTTATAAGCCAATACATAATATATTTCTATATTTTTGTTCATAGGTCTGGGATACATTACTCAGGATGTGTTTTTTTCCTATATAAATATAATTTTAATATTTACAAAGTTTTGCCAGGATAATTATTCTCGATGCATAATTGTGTACTTCATTGTATTTTCCAATTAGTTTCTTTTTTTTTATTATTAATTTATTCTTGTTACATCTCAATGTTTATCCCATCCCTTGTATCCTCCCATTCCTCCCCCCCCCATTTTCCCAATATTCCCCTCCCCTATGACTGTTCCTGAGGGGGATTACGTCCCCCTATATATTCTCATAGGGTATCAAGTCTCTTCTTGGCTACTTGCTGTCCTTCCTCTGAGTGCCACCAGGTCTCCCCCTCCAGGGGACATGGTCAAATGTGAGGCACCATAGTACGTGAGAAAGTCATATCACACTCTCCACTCAACTGTGGAGAATATTCTGACCATTGGCTAGATCTGGGAAGGGGTTTAAAGTTTACCTCCTGTATTGTCCTTGGCTGGTGCCTTAGTTTGAGCGGGACCCCTGGGCCCAAATCTGCCTATCATATTGTTCTACTTGTAGATTTCTAGGACCCTCTGGATCCTTTGATTTTGCTGTTCTCCCATGCGTCTCTCATTTAGAGTCCCAATATGTGTTTTTATAGTTCTATGCATTTACCTGTAGAAAATACTCTTTTCATTTTTCACCATTCTATGAAATAATCTGTTTTTGCTTAAGTAACCCTGAAATTTTAGTAATTTATTTTAATTTTCTGCCAATGTTATCATATATATTATTGAACATAGAACCTTTCACAATTTTAGCATGTAATATAATTAATCATAAAACCATTGGCTCTGGTTATAACTGTAGCCCTTAGGAACCGAATGAATAACATACAGACAAGAACAAAAATGATGTTAGACACCACAGAAAACAATGCTTTGTTATGCAGGAATAGTAACTTAATATAGCTGGAGTAATGTTTTAGAAAGATGAATAAAATTTTACCTTTCTCCTTCCAATTTAATTCCCCAATCTCTGAAGCAGTAGTCTTATAATATTTGCAAATTTACAAAAATAGTCTTGTTAAAATATTCTTAAACAACTAGCATTTGTTTTTAACACAAAAGGGGGATGATGCAGAAAATAATCTTTCTTTAAATATGTAGACATGTGTCTGTGAGTGACAGCCTCTACATAAACATATGATAGTATGGGTGTAACCTTTTTTTTTTTCTATATTGGAACCCAAACCAGATGAAATTTGAGATTTCTACCTGACAATGCTAGAAATATATAATTTTGGTATCATAACCCAGATTTGGACAAAGAGTTATAGGGGAAAAGCTTATTTTTCTTTTAATAGAATGTATATTCCAACATAATTTGATCATTTTTAGAACAGGGTATTCTATGATTTCTGGAGCAGGGGAGCCAAAAATACAGTAAGAAAATAAATCAAAGGAGGAACTGAGTCCACGGCTGCTACTGAAATGTGACTTCATTAGTGTTGCAGCTTCCTGCTTCTCTGTTAGGTAAGCGGAGGGTAAAGATGTGAGCTATGGATAGAGCTAAACAATTTTATGTTTTAAGTTTTATACAGCATATTTTAATCTTATTTTCCCTCCCGCAACTCCTCCCGGATCATCCTTCCCTCTTTCCCCATCGTTTATCATCTTTCTCACTCTGTCCAAAATCCATCCCTCTCAAAAACAAAATGAAACATAAAAATCAAAATAAGTTAACAGCAAAACATTAAAACAAAAATAATAAGTAACAATTAAACAAAAAGCATTAGAAAAAAACAATTTCTTTTGTGTTTGCCAAATGCATCTGTGCTGGAAGTTGGTCCCAGATAGTGGTTTGAACACCCAGTGCCATCCCTTTGTATAAAACTAATTTTCCTTTTCCAATCAGGTATAAAATGCAAATAGTTTTAGCATATGCTTTTGGAAAGACAATTTATAAGACCTTTTGTAGTGAGAAAGCATTAAATTGCAGTCTGTTCTTCTATTAGATGCCTGACAAATCTCTCAATTTCATTAAGCACGTTTCCTTCTCAATATATGTCCCACTGAGTTGGCAGATAAAGGAAAACACAGTTAGTGACAGTTACTTCATATTTGAAGGCTAATTTGAAAAAACATAGCTCACACTGGTTTTGAATTTAATATTGCTTTTGTGACAGTGAATAATTTGTCGGTTATTGATTGTTACAGGCTTACTCTCAGTTAACATGAAAAAGTAGGCATATCTGTTTTATAGTGAGAATTAGAAAATTACCTCTATGAGGTATAAACAATAGAACATTAGGATAACTGGAAATATAAGCATTTATCATAGCAGAAAGGATAAAAACCTTCAGGATAAATTAAGACATAGAGAGTGCTTTTATTTACCATAACTGTCAATTATTAATGACTAATACAGTTTATAAGGAGTGTTATGATGATAAGATATAAAGTGAGCAATTTTTTAACTCTGGCTGATGTCAGCTTGTGTACTGCATTAGTCTTATGTAGATATATACACATGACAAAAGTAAAATATTACATAATTACAAACAATTGAAAATGCCCTTTTAATTCATTGGAAATGTGGTTTTAAAAACTCAAACAAGAAATAAAGTGATTCTAACAGAATACACATAATTATATGCATTTTAACTTATGCAGTATTATCTTGAATCTTCCACCAAATGATCTTCACTTAATTAGGGAAAGGCTGAAAACAAATTCATTAAAGAGAAGCTTTGTGACAGCCCG
Source organism: Acomys russatus (assembly GCF_903995435.1). Classification (NCBI taxonomy): domain Eukaryota; kingdom Metazoa; phylum Chordata; class Mammalia; order Rodentia; family Muridae; genus Acomys; species Acomys russatus. Next base: position 47,742,768 of record NC_067154.1, read on the forward strand.
CACACAAAGCACTTAATATCATAACAAGACTCAAAACATCATTAGAAAAATTTCCATCACATGGAAGAAAATGAAACTCAACAAAAAAATGAAAATGAACCAGAGATTTAACATTTAATGAATGATGACTGTGAATACGCTTGTGTCTCATTTTGCATCAACAAAATTTAAGTTAAAATACCATCATGTTAGATTTTGGGTAATATGTGTATCCAAACTTCACTAAGTTTACTAAGAAGACATTTACCGGAGCAGGTTCCATATTAGATACCCTGCATATCCAGTTTTTACATTATGATTCACATCAGTAGCAAAATTACATTTATGGAGTAGCAATGATATAATATTATGGCTAGTGCTCATCATAACATGAGGAACTGTATTAAAGGGTCACAGTGTTAGGAGGTTGAGAACCGCTGGTCTCAGAGGAAGGATCTTTCTTCTGAGGTTTCAGATGGCTTTGAGGAACATATTAGCTATGGGAAGCTGAAGAAAATGTGATGCTTATTGTAAAACAAGGGATATCCTGAATAACTAATAAGTACACACACACATACTGGGACATATGTGACATGTTCCAGTATATCTCCTGGCTGGGAAATACATCAATATTTAGGGGACTGCAAAGGAGGTTGCTGTATCAACATAATTATTTTGTCTTATCAGCCAACAAGAAGCATTTCACATGTAATGTGGTAAAGTTGTGGTTCTTGCTGGAAATGACCATATCCTACGAATCTTTGTTTTTTAGATTATAGGAATCTACTTTTACTTTTCCCAGAGTCTTCAGTTTATTTTCGCAAATCATCTTGAAAGCATATGGAAGCTAATGAAAGCAGAACTTGAAGATAAAGAAAAATATATCTTGCATCACAATTAATATTATAACATACACTTTATAGGCCCTGTACTTTAAATAAGTTACAGTTGAGAAAAGAGCTAAGAAATTTTCTATAAATAGCCTCGGATGCTTGTTTGAAATAGTCATAATGAGACTGCATTAAATAGACAATTTGGCACAACTGTAATGATTAAATATTGTAGAAGAAATTATTTAGAAATTTATTCTTATTAAGGTCCTTAATAAAAGATAAAATAAAAGGTAAGTGTATTTTAAATGAAAAGATAACTACCTGCTTTGTGACTATTGTATTTACTAGATTTTTTTCACTTAGTAATATATTGAATAATTATTGTTATGACAAGTATACAATAAATGGTTTAGTTAAAACACTTGGCTCACTTATAAAAATAGAATCTTATACCTCTGCTTTTAGTATTTTGAGAAGTTAACATTTAAAAATGAAAGAATTAATTTCTAGCAACATAGTTACAAAAAAAATCTTGGAGAGTGTACTTTCCTTGTCAATTCTCTTGTATGCCTTGCTTTAAAGAACAACTATATCATAAGGTGTCCCCAAAATAGTCCCATTGTATGTTAGAAGCATGTAATGTGTTTCATTTTATAAAGGCTAGAAGTTCAGAGACTGCTTGGAATATCACAGGAAGGCAGATTTTGAACATTTAAGCAATGTTGGAAGTGTAATATTATTTGGCTTTTTTTTTAACTAAATGAAATTTTTCTTATGGGACGGTCAATGAGCATGGGGATGAATACTAGAAAAGTGTGGTTTAAAAATAAACTATTCCCACCTGATCATGGTTTTGAACACTTTGTTCCATCTGATGGTGTTGATGTGAGGGCTGGGGTACTGTGGTGTGTCTAGAAAGTAGGATCTACCAGGAAATGTAAATTGCCAGAAGGAAGGCTTGAAGATTCAACCACCACTCTAATTCCGGACTGATCAATGTTTCCTAATTATCCTAAGATCAAAGCAGTCAGATAATTCTTAAACCATCACAAAGAAAAACTGATATACCTTCAACAATGTAGTCTGATACTCTTTCGTATAAACAATCTAAAATGAATCCATTATACCTTAAGATTTTACTATCGATATTATTTCCACAGCTTTGAGCTGGATGCATTCAGCCAATAAATAGTAGGACCTTTGCAAAAATAAACCTAACTTAGTAGTTAATAACGCATTCAATGTTATTTGTTGGAAAAATATCTAACAGTTTGACTCTGTTGCCCGTAAAAGCCTTCAAACCTTAATGTAGATATTAGTGTTCTGTTCTGGTGTGAGAATGGGAGACTAGCATGGAAACTGAATTATAAATGGAAAAGTACAGGATAATGAGCTTTCAGTGCAAATGAAAAGCTGTCCAGGAAGTCAGGCGAGATGTCATTTATGTCACTTTGTTACAGACTCTGGCTATGTTCAAACAATATTTTGAAAATTTGAGTGAGACTGAATCCAAATATAAAAAGAACAATTTATTTAGTGGAATAATTTAATTACCACAGAAAATATAGCCTCTGGCTTGGTTACTAATTACTTATTTAACCAGGAAAACAGGGAAAGCAGAAAATGGAGAAGAAAACTGTGAGGAGGTAGAATGCTATGGAGAAAATAGACAAGCAAAATGTCTGGGAAGGGTCATGACTATCAATGTAAATAACACAATTAAAAAGGAACCTTTTAAGCTGTACGGGGTTGGTAAGAATTAAACTCTGAACACAAGACTCTAGCCATGGAAGCCTCTAGTGTACAAAATGAAAATTTATATGAAGGAAAAGAACCTGAAAACTGAGCTCTCAAAATGACAAAGGCAAATACACTTTGATGACAGACTTCTGCCTAGGGAAATGATCCACTTACCTCAGCTGTGCAGACACAATGAGGATGCTACATCTGTGAGCCTAGATTGCGACGACACATTTCCAGCTGCAAGCAAAACTTGCCTTTTTCTACCTGGTAGTGTATTTGAAGGCTTTAAAACAGTGTATGTGTTTTGTGGTCATGGAGGTTTATAACAAGGCTCCATAGAGTGAGGCAAGCTGTGAAGGAGGTTCAGAGCCACTGGATAGACTGTGCATGAATCGTTGATGGTGATGCCAAAATTGCAAGCGAATATATTACAGATATAACTAATGACTGATAGTCAAAGAAGAGAGCAAGAAACACTAACTAAGCAGAGAAGGCTCAAATATCAAGACCATGAAATTTTCCAGTGGCTGAGATGCACAGCTGGACTTCTGAAATCTACTAGAGTCCATATGGTTTCATGGATGTTGTGAAGACATGAAGACTTCTTTATATGCCAGGCTGTATTTTGCATTTTTGTCCTAATGTTATGCTTTTGCCTTCTTCGTTTTTGAAATAGAAAATCTTGCTATTGTATTTTAGAAATATATAACTTGTTTGATTTCATTAAAGTGTACAGTTGAGAGCACACCTTGTTTCTCAGAGGAGTTGGAGCTCTTATACACCGCGGGATTAAAAGACTTTCAATGTTGAAGTGAATGAATTTTGTGTTATACAATACCCATGTGCCCACAGAGACAGAGGTTGGAATAAGAAAGCTTAGCTATAGGTTGTCACAGGCCCATCATATATTACAACACTTTTCTCCTGGCTTTTGCTGTTTTGGTTGTTGTGAAACTTTACTATTTTGTCCCTTCTTGATGAGTGGGTCACCAAGGGTTTAAGTTTTAAGGGTTGTAAGCAGTCCCTGGTTCCAACATGATCTCTTTCCTAATCCTTTTGGGATGAAATAAATTTTGGCCCAATATTCCCACAGCAATAGAGCCATACAAGCAAACATTCTCTCCCATCTATGGTAGCTTAAACTGTAAGCTGTGCCTTAAACAATAAGGCAAAAATAAGGCATGTCTTACTTAAATTGTTTTTGTAAGGGACGTTCTTCTAAAGGAAATAAGTAAGTCTCACTCCAAACCTAGTTCCCTGCACCATGACACACCCCCACCAACTGTCTGTTGTCTGCAGATCAGGATATAAAGTTCCTAGACCCAGCCACAGCAATATGCCTTTCTGTTTTCCATCATAATCATCACAGAATAGCCTTCTAAAACTGTTAAAACTTCTTTCTTCTGTCTAAGAAAATATGTGCTTTATATTTGGTACACATTACTTAGTTATAGTAATATAATAAAGTTAAATATTCTTTTTTATAAGAGTTGCCTTGGTCATCAACTATCTTCACAGCAATAGAATAGTAACGTAAACAGTGGATCCAGGCTGCAATGTAGAGTATCATTTCTAGAAATGAATTTACCAAAGCATATGAATAATTTCAGTGTGGATTTTACTGATGCCAGTCATATTTCTGAATATACCTTCTGAGTATTAACATAGATGACTGACTTTCAAAATGACCCAGAGTTATTCACAAATACATTACACACCTGAGATGTCACTGGTGGTCTCCCTAAGTACATCTACTTTGACTAACCAAGCACCTCATTTAGCTATGTGGATGGCTGCTCTTTGCTGTTCCTGATAAGTTGTGATAAATGACTCACTGATTGGCCTTGCTCCAAATGATGACTTTTACTGCAGTCATTCTTTCTTCTGTCTAAGATTATATATGCATTATATTTGGTGCATATTACTTAGTCACAGTAGTATAATAAAGTAATATATCTGGAACTGACAGAAAGGAATGATGTTTGTTCAGTAACTAATAGGAATTTTGAGCTGCTTCTCTTTGGGCAAGGAGGAATATTTTTTATTTAGGAGATAATGCTGATACAAGTGTATGCATGAGATAAAATATAGGCACAGCTCTAGTTATAGCTAAACTAAGAATGACTTTGTTTTACTTCCTCCCTATTGTTTTCCCTACATGCATTTCCCATCTTATTGAAGTCATAACATTGGATTGGAACTCATCCCAGGGGCTTATTTATCAGGTTTTAAGCTTATTATTCAAAAATTACATTTTACTTTAATAAAAGTTGTATTAAATAAAGAAATAACAAATAGACTTTCCAATGTTTCATGTGCAAATAACAATATCAAATTCCACCAGAATCAACTTTGTCTTAAGAATGCCACATATCCAGGGGGAAAGACAGAGACAGTGTAAGGGAGATAAAGACAGAAAAGAAATGAGAAGAGAGGAGAAGAGAAGAGAAGAAAGGAGAGGAGAAAAGAAGAGAAATAATTGACTGAGAAATAATTCCTGCTCTTCAGTTTTTTGGATGAAGTTTGCAGAGGCAATGAAAGATGTGTATCTCTGTCTCAGGGTTTTTATCTTGTTACTTTTGTCCAAAAATTTAGAGTGTTTCATATCACAGAAGGCTTTCTCCAAATAGTAATGAACCGAGCAAGGAAATTAAAGAAATCTCAATTCTTCTGTCAACCAACTAAATAAAAGCAGTGCTTGATGTTTAGAGAGATTTTTCTCTGGGCCAAAAGAAGACTGCCAGAGGTAAAGATCTTAAATATTTCTAATATTTTTCAACTATCTTTATAATTTTGAAATTTCATACCTGATATATATGTAAGTCGATGAATGAAACAACATTTTTATTTATTTATTTTTTTACAGAAGATGCCAATTGCAAGGTACTTTCTGGTCACTGTCTACTTAATGTATCAGACAATAGTACTCCATTTTCTCATGTGCTGTTTGTTGTGAATCAGATTCTTGTGAGTTGAAACATTTCATCCAAGGTGACAGGGGTGAAGGGTATGGACTTATAACAGAGTGCCACATGTCTCGAGAGGTGAAACTTGAAATATTATGAAAACTTCTCCCTATCTTATAGAAACCATAAGTAACTGCTGAGGAGGAGCCTTCAAGCAGCCAAAAGGAGGAATCCCTCAGACATCTCAGGCTGCCTTCACACTGTTCTGGAACCTCCTGTGACATAACTTTCAGAAGTAATCACCCATATTGGGGCAGATTTTTTTTTTTATGGTACAACTACTTTTGATTCATCGCTGATCTTTTTACAAAACCCTTCAACCATACTTATTATAGTAACCCCGATAAAATTGTTTATTTACCAAGTTGAACTTAGGAATAATAATTATTTTGGTTCATCATGTGTTCTTTTTCTGAAGTGAATAGAAATGTGTATTACTTCTTCCCAGGGAAGGTCTGTCACACGGTAGTTGTATATTTATAAACTGGCAGGATGGCAGAGTATACTATGGCCAATATTCACCCCATCATTTCCTTCAGTGAACTACCTCAATTTATAATAAGATGCACATTTAATGCAGTGATTTTGCAAATACTCTTATTGTTAATAAAACAGCCAAGAGCTATATGTATAGGCTTCAGTATGTTTCAATATCACTTCTGCTCTTAGAGATCATGGAATTGTTTCTCAGAGATCTCACTTATAATATGTTTTCATTCACTGGTGTAATCAAGTTTGCTTCATCTATTATAGATATTCTTCAGTGAAGAAATGTTAAGAATGTGAATTGATGCATATTGACACAACCATCATATTTCTTGTTAACATAAGCCAATGAGAATGTAATCAGAAGTTAAAGAGAGACTTGAGGAGTAATTTCTCTGATTAAAGGTGCATGAAATTAGAATTGAAATCTATCCGTCACCACCATTGTGACAAAGAAAGATTGTTTTATCTCCCTATTTTTATGCATACTTACATATGTGGTTATATTTACAATACCCAAATATTATGAAAAATATGAATTTTTATTATAAAATATATTAAAAATAAAACTAAGCATATTTATCACATATCATATTTATCCATTTAAAGTATTTGGTTAGCAAACAGATAAGTTACTGGAAAATAAGTAATAAGATAAAATTCAGAGGCTTATGATCATGAAAACTGCTTATGATTAGGTAATCGTTTCCATGACATATAAAAATGGATAGAAGTATATAAGACATAAAAAGATAAAGAACAATTAGGACAAGGAATAAGAAAGGGAGATATCTATACTAAGATGTGTGATGTGCCGTCAACATTCCAATATTTTCTAGCATGCATTTTCTGTAGGCTTTTACTATGTACTTTGCATTGTTTCTCCTATTACATATTACTATTTCTATGGTGCTTGGAGGAAACAAATCAAATAAAATAACTAAGTAATTTTATGTTATGCAGATTAAAAAGTCTGTCTAGGCTACAGGTATACTGTAAAGGTAAGTTCCTGGCCATTGGACTAAGTATTGTTGACAGGGAAATTTAGTTGCCAAGAAAGCAAAAAGAGAGGAAGATAGTAAGGAGTGGTTAAGGAGGGAGGGAAAGGTTATAAGACACTAGAAAAAATGCCATATAGAAACTTTGACCTTTGCTTGATAGATTGTGCCAGCTGCTGATGCCCTCACAGGGAGTTAGCTGAAGAATAAGTAGTTGGCATGCTTTCCCCCTCTTCAGAATCTCTAATGCAAAAGTCCCTTCAAGTCAAACCACAGGGCACACAGCAAGTCAGTGAAGGGTGAAGAGTCCTCTGAAGAGGAAAGCTCATGATATTTAGCTCAAGAAAGAGCTGGGAAAAACATGCAAAGCATTCCCTTTTATAGTTGAAGCAAGAGCTGTGTTTTCACTCTCACAGTTACATCAACCAAACTTTTAGCACTGAGCCTACATAATTGCAGAAGTACAGTGCATATTTTAATGAATGTATGTATGAATAAGGAATATTTGCAACTATTCTTAAATTATTTACAAGTGGAATATGGAGTACTCTTGTGCTACTATGCTCCAGAGAATTAAATTTATGACTAGAGAACTATGCATACAAAGCTAAACAAAAGAAGCACATTTTCCAAAACTGGGAATTGTCTGCTAAATAATAAAATCCCTTATTAGTGCCGAGTCACTGCTATTGGACTCATTCATGTAGAGAAATAGCCTTTTTGAAAGTACAAAGAAGAATGAATGAAGGCCCTGAATAGGTACCAGGCCTGTATGCACACTAATATCCCTACCTCTTCTAAGATTCTTCAATTATAGGGCCTACTGCAGGCATTTTTATTCCAGTCTAAGTATCAGGAGAGCTGTGCATCTCCTAAGGCACTCTTTTTAGTTAGCCCCTTGGGGGCATTCTAAATCTCTGTACAGATTCTTGCTTTAAGATTTGGAGATTATGGATTCAAATTTGTGTGATCTGATTCAGGAAATGTGCACAACATTGTAAGGCTGCTAGATTTGCATATTAATACTACCTCTGGCTCCATCTTAATTCTCTTTTACGCACTACAACTCTATTCTTTTTCAATAATACGGGGGATTTTCTTACTTGTTTAAATGCTTTTTGGAAAGCAGCAGAAAACAAGCAAAGTTTTGTATTTTTTTGAGTTGTTTAAAAGTGGCTAATAGAACCAAAGTCTAATAAAAAGCAGCCAAGAAATGTATTTATATTATCTCATAAAACATATGTGACTAGAATCTTCCTTCATTTAAATTTCTATACATTGATACTTCTCAACTCAGGATATAAAACCAATAAAATCAAGCACAAGCACATGCACATATACACACGCACACACACACACATGCAAACACACACACACGCAAACACACACACACAAACACACAACATGCAAACACACACATGCAAACGCACACACACATGCAAAGACACACACACACACACACACTACTTGTAGGTATTTTCTCCCATAAGGATTATCATTATCAATGTGCCTCAACTAGTTGAAATAGTATAAATAGATATTTGAGTAGAAAAATTAAACACCAAAGAATTTCATAAGTAATGAGTATTGATAGAGAGACACTTTGAATTCTGTGTTCAAACTTTCCAATTATGTAGGAGTTGTGGCCAAGGCTACTAGCATAATGAAAGTCGGCTTGTCTTTTTTTTAAATGGATGTTATCCTGGAAAATCTATTTATTTTCCAGTACATCCACCAATAGCCAGCACATACAGGCCATGGTAAATGAAGTCAAGTTGTTTAAAAAAGAAACACATGCATTTCAAGGGGAAATAGTGGAGACACAAAGAAGAGGAATTGATAAAAACACATTGTATTCATTTGTGAAATTCTCCTAGTATAAAAATGTAGTTTAAATGAGCTGTGGTTATCTATATTTATAAAGATATATTGGAAGACACCTTGTACTCTCCACTGGAATTATCAAATCTAGGATTATAAACCTTTATTGAATGTATGGACTCGGAAAGAATTTGAAAACTTTCAGTAAATGCATGAAAAATCTACACTGGCAATCACAACAAGTGATGTGTATTGAGTATATAAAAAACAGAAGGTAAATTTTTGAAATCTGCCTTTTCTCATTTATTTTGAGCCCATAGAGAATAATACCAGAATCTCTTCAATACAAGGACAAAAAAAAAAATTTAACTATTTTTCAAAGTAGTCAAGATTTTTACAAGAAAAGAGTGTTTCTTTGATACTTATAACTAAGAGACCTATGAAAGATTTTGGAATAACATATACCTTAAAATAAATATCATTTGTATACAAACATGTTTCCATGTTGAGGTTTAGAATGTTGGAATATGGTAGAATATTAGTACTGTATGTATGAAAGAAAGAAGAAATTTTTTCTCATTGATTTAAAAATTAATGGTTGGGTTACCAAGATGCTTCACTATGGAAAGAAACATGCCACCAAGCATGAGGTCATGAGTTTAATCTCCTGGAGAGCCAATATGCACCATG